>NC_141144.1:51903029-52220876 GCF_053477565.2 Lygodium microphyllum | reverse complement strand
TTGTAGTGGTTATCGAGAGTGGATTGAGATAACGGGATACGCTAAATATTAAAGGATGATGATAGACTAACTGAAGATGTGGTGGTAAAAAATGGAATAGAAAATAGGAGAGATGATGCCATAGAGGAGAAAGTGAATAGTTTTTATATATTGCACCGTGCATTCATGGAGAAGTGGCTCAATAGGTACGAGTAGACGCGAGAAGAAAATTGAGGCATCGTGATTAGAACTTTAGCATAGTACACGCCAACAACAAGTTCAATATCTCAAGGGCATGGAGAAGTCATTGTTATTCATATCTATGAGATGGTTGCTTGCATGATTCCTTGACTAGAGCTTCATGCCAAGGGGGGATGGAAGTCTCTCATGATGAGGAGTGGGAATTCTTGAGGGGATGTAGTGCAAAGGTAACCACATGCTTTTTTTGTTTTCGTATTTAACAATTATATGCAATAACTAACCTAGGTGTTTAAATATGTAGTACAAAATCTATAGCATGGCATAGTCATATACACGGTATTTTTGAGTTGAGCACATTGACAAAAATGTACTCCATGATGGACTATGGTGTCATGGTAAAGTTTGAGCAAGAGAGCCAACGATGGGTCACAGATCCAAACATTATAATGAATAAGATAAAGTATTTTGACAAATTGCAAAGTATTATTTTAGTACATTATTATAGCTTCTTCATGGCCATATTCGATGTACAATAGTTTAAAGTGGTATTGGAAGGAGTAGAAACAACCATTCGGCGAGGATCCTCTCGATTCTTAGAGGTAGAATTCGATAAAAGATGGAATGATTTGCATGATGTGCTTATCTTGCTGGATCACTATGAACATGTGCATGACCTTTTTTATTAACTTTTTCACATATGAAATAGCCTCAATTTCTTTTTTGCTCTTTGTACAAACTCTTATTTGATATTATTAAATAGATAATATTATGCCCAAGCTCATGAAAACCTCATTAGTGGTATGTTGTACCATTAACACCTTAGAGCACTCAAGTGTATGATGAAAGAAATGTCCCTATTGTACACAAGGAGAGTATGCACGTAGAGGAGTTGTTGTTGTGCAGGCTAGAAGATTAAGAGGGCTTACAGTGTGTGGATGAGACAATTACTTGCAATCTAGGAAAAGAGACTAGAGTGCAAGAATAATTTGAGAATGAAATAAACTCCACTTTTTATGGGAACCTATGCAAAGATATTCTAATGTATGCCAAGCTATACCAAGAGCTTAATTGTATTTACATATTCTTATCATATTCATTGACTATTTTCTTATATTGGTACTTTATTATATGTTTATAATCTAACATTATTCTTTGTAAATATATATTATTGTGTTTCATCTTTACCCTTATATTAAATGTGCCAACATTCTTCTTTAGATGCATAGGTTACTATAGACAATCCATTGAGCTAGATGAGCTGAGGGATGATAGATGAGGAGTTGTAGAATATCTTCACATGTATGTCTCCAAATCGGATGGCACACTTCAAAGATATGATAGATGAGGAGTTATCTCAACCTTCGTCTTGGCATTCAATGCATTCTACCTGCGCATGATTTGATGCATCGATCTCCAATAGGCAGATTCGATGCTCTAGGCTAGCAATGAAGGGAGGCTCAAGGATACATTGCTCGACTAATGGAGTCTGTGGTTGTGGTGGATACCTAAGAGAGCCATATACTTCTCTCCTCCTTATTCTAGCGGTGGTTCTAGATAGCGGTGGTTCTAGCATATATGTTACATATTGTGGGCACTCCAAAGCTTGAGGGGCTCAACAAAGAGGATTTGTGGAGACTTGAGGAGGAGGCCATAGACTCTCTAGGACGATGGCAACAGCAATGAGAGATGGTGAGGGCACGGTTGGAGGCAAGGTCATGTACCATACTGGGAGTAGGAGATATAGAGCTTATTTAGAGAATTTTGTAAGTTTTTTTTTTTTAATCTTCACTTTCTTATTTGGTATACTACTTGTATTAATAACCTTATTTCTAACAATGCTATTTTATTTTTCTTATAGCACTCAATCAAAAGTCGTGACCATATTGTTGGAAGAGAGGGAGAGAGACAGAGTGGAGTGAAATATGAGCCTCAGTTCATTGTTGTTCTTCTTCCATTATTCTTCCATCATACAAATTGAAAGAGACTTACACACATAGGAATGACTAACTAAGACTAACTATGGTTAAGTCACTAACTACACCGACTTATTGAATGCCACACACATGTACAACTATATCTAGGTCACACACATAAAGATAGACTGACTGAAGAGTAATAGGAGCTTGATATTCTAACACTCCCCCTCAAGCTCAAACCATCTGATAAACTCCAAGTAGTTGTCTGAAGTATATGAACTTTTCTTTACCAAGAGACTTGATATATTTACCAAGAGACTTGGTAAATATATCTGCTACCTAGTCTTCAATCTTCACATGAATCAAGTCAATCTACCTTGTAAGAACCATTTCTATGATGAAATGGTAGTGAACCTCAATATGTTTGAACCTAGTATGGTAGGCAGGATTGCTAGCCAACATAACACTGTTGAGGTTATCACAATGCAATCTCACTCTGCCTTCCAATTGTATTCCCAAGTCTTTCAGCAGTTTCATCAACCAAACTACTTTGCAAGCTGCTAAGGCAGCTCCTCTATACTCAACTTTTGTACAAGACAATGCAATAGTAAGCTATTTCTTACTCTTCCAACTAATTGTCATGAGCATACTGCTTCTGTAGTAGCCATATATCTTGAGGCGTAGAGACTACCTCAATCCCAAGAAAATACTTTAGTTCACCAAGGTCTTTGACTTTGAATTCAGCCTCTAAACATGATTTAATTTCAACAATGCCCTCTTCATCATCTCCAATGATGATAAGATCATCTACATAAACCACTAGAAACACATATCCATGATCTGTCTTCTTCATGAACAGACTGTGATCTGCATCACCCAATCTAAATCCATGTTGCTGTAAATAACTGTTGATCCGAGCATTCCATGCTCTAGGTATCTGTTTCAGTCCATATAAAGCCTTTTGCAGCTTAGATACATATATACTTCCTCAACCAAATCGCCATTCAAGAAAGCATTCTTGACATCCATTTATCATAATTTCCACCCCTTGCATGCTGCCAAAGCAATGAAAATTCTGACTGTTGCCATTTTAGCCACCAGATTGAAAGTCTCCTCATAGTTAAGGCCATATTGCTGTGCATATCCTTTTTCAACTAGCCTGGCCTTATAGCATTCTAACAAACAATTTGACTTACACTTTACCTTGTATACCCATTTGCAACCAATGGGGACTTTGCCTTTAAGAAACTCAACCAATTCCCATGTCTCATTTTCAACCAGGGTTGCATACTCCTCATCCATGGCAGCACACCAATTATCATGTGTAACTGCATCATCAAACTTTGTGGGTTCTTTGTAACCTATCACACTAGACATATATGCATAATGGCGGGCTGAATAACCAGTGTATCTAAACATGTCAACTGATTTTTTGACTCTCTCAGATCTCCATAACTGTGACTCACTCTAAGCTTGCCTCTCATGAGGCGGTACATAACGACTCTACCTTACTCCAGGCGTCATAATAGATGGAATGCCCAACTCACTATCCAAGCTATGACTACTGGACGACTCATAACCTACTATAAGTGGACCCCTCACATCCTCTAGCATCTTTTCTTTTCCCTTATCCAATCTCCCCCTCACTGACATATTCGTATCAGTGGACGTAGGAGTACGACTCCGCAAGCGTATAGGATTACCATACCACGATGCAAGCCATCACCTGTAGGACCACTCACTATAGGTGTATTTTCAGCATTACTAGTCCTAGCTGATCCATCAGTAGCCACTGCAATAGGATTACCATACCACGATGCAAGCTCATAAAAAACAATATCTCTGCTAATGAATGTCTCATGTGTAGATGGTACATAACACTTGTAAGCTTTCCAATCTTGTGCATAAGCAAGGAATGCACTCTTGACAGCTCTAGGATCCAATTTCTTCCTCTTTTCATTAGGAACATGTACATATGCAATACTGCCAAATACCTTCAAGCGTGAAATGTCAGGCTTATGACCATACAATCTCTCATATGGAGTTACATCATGAATCCCTACGGTAGAGGTTCTATTCATCACATAGACAACAGTCACTACTGCTTAAGCCCAATAAGCGTTTGGCAAACTCTTCTCATTCAGCATAGCTCTTGCCAATTCCATCAGTACCCTATTTTTCCTTTCTACTACACCATTTTCTTGCGGTATATAGCTGCAAGTTAACTGTCTTCTAATCCCAAGTTTAGAAAGGTACCTGTCAAAGTAATTAGAGACATATTCTTCACCTCCATCTGATCTAAGACATGAAATTTTACAGCTCAACTCATTTTTAGCATGCTTCTTGAAGTCCTTGAATGCATCAAACACATCATCATACCATCTCATCAAACCATTCTCTATGGGGTGTTATATGATTTGAAGCCCCTGAATCAATGTACCATCTCTCATCTATGTTTTGTCTACATGCATTCTTAGACACATGCTGCATGGCAAACAATCTATCAACCTGCTCATCATGAGCACCGCTAGAAGATACATATTGTCCATGATGTTTTCCCTTTGCCTTCATATCTCCCTGCTTCTTGTAACAATCCTTTGCAATGTGTCCATATCTGCCACAGTAATGAAAATTCTTATCTCTGTTTGACTGATCATTTGACTTCCATGAACCAGATCCACCACCTCTACCATGGAGTGATCTCCCCCTACCTCTAAAGCCACCAAATCTGCGCTGGCCCTATGTATTTGTGCCATGCCAGGCATTCTGCTAATACTGTCCATAAGCATTTTGAGTGTCTCCTCAACCTTGAAAAGAGCCACAGCCTTTGCCACCTCTACCACACTGGCTAGAGTAAAGAACAATGTCTATGCTTTAAGACCCACTAGAACCTGTATTCAACCCAAGCTTAACTTCCTTATGCAGCAACAAAGCAATCAGCACATCCCAATCGGGGGATTTAGTTCTCAAAGAAATAGATGTATCAAATGCTTTATACTCTTTGCCAAGTCCATTCAATGTCACTGCAATCATATCATCCTCAAACACTGAAGATCCAATGGTGGCAAGCTAATCCGCTATGTTCTTGATCTTTGTAGTGTAGGCATGAATGCTTCTGTCATTCCTAGATATATTATTGAACTGTTGATTTAGGTGAATCTTTCTTGCATGTGTTACATTTCCATAATTCTTCATGAGTATATCCCATGCATCCTTTGGGGAAATGCATCCAATAATCTATATAACCATAGCATTTGATATACATAAGGAAAACCAATGTAACACCTTGCATGCTCTCTCAGTCCATAGCTTATGACCCATTTTCTAATCATTTTTCGGATTCCTTTCATGTATTTAAGGTTGAGCTTCATCACCTGTACGTAAGTCCCAATAATGACCGCCAACAAAAAATTTCTTCATACTGAGCTTCCATAAAGCAAAAATTTTGTTGTCCAGCTTTTCTCCCACAATTTGAGTGATACTTTTAGTGCCTTGAGCATTTGCCATAGTTGCAGCTTAGGTATTTAGTGATGTATACAACCTTGAAGTATCTGACTCATTTTCCTATAGTCCAAGACCAGTTTCTTGCAATTCATGACAGTTTTCTTGACAACCTCCTTGTTGTAAAATGTATTTCACTAATGAAAAAAACACACTCACTGAGCATAAACCAAGCCCAAATTAGTTTAAAACATTCTAGGGTAGTGGCAAAACATCCCAACAACAAACTATGTCCATACAAGTATCAATGTTTTTATTGTATGCAAATAGTAGTACCAAATACAGCCAGTCCACTGCTATAACCATCAATATTTTCTCTCTTAAAACAAGAGTATTCAGACCTCAAAATAGCCCCAAAAACATCTCATTCAGTTGCCACTCTATGTAGGAGTTGATACATGCCCAACCAGTCAGAATATATTGCATGTATGTCAAGTGAATATGATATTTATCCTTCCTGCAAATAATAACCAAAGACCACGTCGAAACGGTTAAGTAGCGCATGCCGTTTCTCCAAAAACCATTTCTCTAGCAAGATATAGCTTCTGCAAAAAAATGGGCTGCAGGCATAGTCTCCTTTGATGACATTTTCTTTAGATCTGATATCTTGATGTCAAATGGCCACTGCCAAGCCTTCAGGCTTCAGGCGTTCAAGCTCTGATACCATGTTGGAAGAGAGAGAGAGATAGAGTGGAGAGAAAGATGAGCCTAAGCTCATTGTTGTTCTTTTTCCATTATTCTTCCTTCATACAAACTGAAAGAGACTTACACACATCGGTATGACTAACCAAGACGAACTATGGTTAAGTCACTGACTACACCGACTTATTGAATGTCACACACATGTACAGATGTATCCACGTCGGTCACACACATAAAGATAGACTGAATGAAGAGTAACAGGAGCTTGATATTCTAACATATATAAGTTTGGAGACTCGATATGTAGAGAGGCATGGTCTCACTTCTCTCATCAATAGATTATATGCACATGATAATTTGGCAAGTCATGCTTCATTTCCTATCTTCAATTGTACATTTTTTGTAATGTATTATATAATGTGGATTAGTCTTTGGTTGTTTTGTATTGTAGATTCTATTCAATGCTCCATTGCATCGGGAGAAGCTCTCAAATGGTAAGGAGCTCTAGTAATTGCTTGGATTTGTGGAGCATATATATCTTCCTTTTTGGCCCTATGGTCCATGCAAACTCTTTCTATATGTAGGCTTCCTTATATATTTTTCATATCCTTTATATGGACTCACATACTATAATATTTATTGATATATTTATCTATTTGGGATTCCCTTCCCTATCAAAGATCAACAAAACCTTGTCTTTTTAGCATCTCACAATGCATGTTTTGACAAAAATTGTATGCTCAATTTATAAATTATTTATAGAATATTGTTCATTAGATGTGGTTGGAAGGGTAGCAAGGCTATATATTTCCCATCCCAAAAAAAGTTTTCCTATGTAATCCTTGCTATTAACATCACAAATAACTCTACACATGACATATATAGCAACATAAATAGTGATATATATGGCAATGGTTTTTTAGATATGTGTATATCAATGGTTTGAGCAATGATGAGGATAATTTTTTGGATAAATAATTCGATCACTTTAAACATCAATATATGGCCCATATCTTGTAGTGTTATTTCGAATACTCAAATAATTCATTCCCTGAATTATATTCAACTTTGGGTATCCAATCTAGTTGGCTAGATATGTTCAAGTGTACATGCGTTTATCCTTGTGGTTTGGGAGGAAATCTAAGGATTAGCAACTTGCCTCAATTAAGTCACTCTATGGTGGATGCTAGTTCTATGTTCTCTTGCAAATGAGCCAATTAGAGTGCTCAATCTCTAATCATTGAGCTTGGAACTAGGAGGGTTTATAATATTCAAAAACATTCAAAGGTAAGATTGAAATTTGAGATGGAGGACCTATATGCAGAGAAGAGGGATGTTCTTGAAAACTACTTTGTGTTTGAATAGGATCACCAACCATATTGGGCCAACAATATAAAATGGCTCAAAGATGATGAGCCTCCATATTAGAAGGATCTACAAGAGCTTGATGAAGGATTTCTACAATCAAGGAGCACCAAGAACATGTGAAGGATCTATTACAAGGTGTTAATGCTAAATCAAGTTGTGGGTTGAAAGGATTGCCCCAAAGTAGTCCATTTCAAGGAGATATACAAGTTTTTTGCACCACCCTAAGGGAATTCCACTCTAATGAGATGCGAGTTCTTCAAGTGAAGATGAAGTATTGGGCCCATAAACCCCACAAGCCCTTGTAATCATGAACTAGTAGAGGTGCAGATTAGTCTAATCCAAGTCATGGCCAACCTTGACCTTGGTACCCCATTGTGCTACTATGTGTATGATATCTTGATAGAATACTATAGTGACAATGAGGCATGCTTGATTATTTGAAAGTGCAAGTGAATGGTCAGCTAGGATATTACAGGTGAATGGATGGAAAATATAGTCTACCATGGATAAGAGACTAGAGTATTTTTATTACTTTCAAGTAATCAACTCAAGATTTAAAGTGTATGAGAGCTTCTTTATCTCATGGAAGCTCAAATGTATAGGAACTTATCGAGATGTAGGTAAGCTCAAATGGATTAGGTAGTCCTCGATAAAATTTAGAGTTGCTTCTTCAAGTTTGTTATCACTTTGGACTCAAATATCCAAGGATCATAATTTGAAAATGATTCCTAACTTAAAGAAAAACCATTCATTAGTCTCTTACACCTACAACAAAAAAGTATTTAAATTTCTTCCCTTAGTTTGAGGGATACAATGTTTCAACTATAAGCTACGTACAAGTTCACATAATCTTGAGCAAGGAGCATCAAACTATGTTAACAAATGGATTTGAGTACTCTAGGAAGAGTCACAACTAAGCAGTAATCACTACATGTACCACTACAAATCCAAGATATGGCAAGCTTGAACAATTCAAGTTCTATCTAGTTCCTAAGATTTTGAGTGACTTGAATAATCCCAATGTTTGATCAAAGAACAAACCTTTATTTAGCTATTGGATCTACCCTAGTCCTCTTAGGATGGACAATAAGATTTCCTATAGCATAGAGCCTTGCTTGAGATTTCTAGTATATCCTGAAAGGAATGCTACTAGTTTCTATTATAAAGCAATGACCCAAGTCTATGGGCCTTGGAAATTTGAGATTAAAGATGTTGTAATCATTGTAGGCATTAGTTTATAATTGTGGTTCCACTATTGCTAAAGATAAAGTATTTTAAACAATCTACTACTACTGTAGTGTAATTCTTGATGTTGGCACATAGAACTAAAAAAATCTTTTAATTGAAAGTACTTTTTGTTATCCCAAATCTATTGCTATCACAAAATAACTTAGACAAATCACTGTTGCATCTACAGTTAGTATGTAGTTATTAAATCCTCAAATACTAAAATCCTTATTTCTCTTGTTCATCCTAAATTGAAAGAAGTGCAATCTTAGGTAGGGAAGAGGGAGAGAGTCTTAGGCTGTCAAGCACATGATAGATAAGATTGGTTGACAATGTAGGATGGATGGCTTAGGATAGATAAGATTGAGTGACAAGGTAGGCTAACAAGGTATAATGAATAGCTTAGGACAGTTTACTTGTCAATGTAGAGTAGATAACACATGGAGATTGTCAAGTCACATACAAGTCAACTCAATGATCCTTCATTGCAATGCCATGTGTTGATCAATGAATGGACAAAAGAAAATGGATTGGAAGAGTGAGAGGGGGAGTATGAGGGAAGAGGGAGAGAAAGAATAGTAAATAGACTAATTTTTTTGTTTACATAGGTTGCTACTACACTCATCAATATAAACCCCTCATAATCCCTTACATGATAGATGAGGAGATACAATGTTTCACGGATCCCAAGAGCGCACAATAATTCATCAACATAGCATAGAAGTCTTTGTTGCAATCAATATCACATGTAAAGTCAGAGAATGCACTCATAGTATATAGAGTTTGTGCACACACCCTCATTGCTCCTCATATTCTCATATATAGTCATTGATGCTATCAATATTGCTTGTAAAGTTAGAGAATGGGCTCATAATATACAGTGTTGTGCACACATCCTCATCACTCCTCACATTCTCACATATATGGTGACTACAATCCCGGTGAGGCAAAAACACTATTTCACTGTCATGGCAGCAATGATATTTCACCATTGTGAAGGCAAGGATGCTATATCACCATTTTGGCAGCAATGCTTAGCTCTAGGGAGCCCCTTCCCCTCATTAGCATTTGTAGTTAGGGAGGCCACTAGCATCCCATTCAAGCCCTCCATTCACTAGGTGATCAAGGCCATTTCACCCACTCTTGCACAATGAGAGTGACAATAAACTTGCCTCCAAGGTTTTTCACCTACTAGTCCCCTAGATCAACTTGTTACTCTTCTCCCCCCTCCCTCCATTCAAACCTTAGCTCTCACACCCATCCACACCCAAGCCAGCCTAGATATGGCTAGTCTTGGTACTTGCAATCACCCCTTATTGTAGGATGTTGTATGCTAGAAAGTCTCAAGATGCTTCTAACTCCTCTACACTTCTCATACTTGATTGATGGCTATATAGATTAGCTCATCATCAATGACAACAAAGGAGAATTATCACTAGAGTGCATTAACCTATTTCGCAAGTGTACAAGCAAAGTATAATAGAGAGGTGGGGAGATCAAGACTCCAAAACAAATAATTATATCATGAGCACTTTGATGAGGATTTTTCATGGGCATCTATCACCACATAGGAAATTTTGATTATTATATGCAATCATGTATCATGAGAAACCTCTCCCACCCTTATTTGGATGCATTTGATTCAAGTTTAACAATGAGCTAGGAATATCCGCTGGCTTGATTGAGGTAGTGGAGGAACGGAAGGAAATAACAAAAAATCCTTGACAAGTGGAAGTAATAGAAAGAGGTAACATATGTGCAAGTTGCATCTGGCTCAATATTGCCTCTTGGGAGTGGTGGTTGTGCCACGCTCAAGACATGATTTACAAATATGTTATTATTCAATCTCTAATCTCTTTTAGCTAGAGCTTGGAGCTTATGTCAACTCTCTCCTTGAGATATCTTTGAGGTAGGAGAGCCTGACCATGTGCTCAAATTTATACTAACCATATCTTTGAGATCTTTTCTAGGTAGAGCTTGGACATTGGCTCCAAACTTATATCAATATTCACTTTCAAATCTATTTGAGGCACAACTTGGCCATGTGCTCAAGCTGATAGCAACTTTCTCTTTGAGTTAACTTTGAGGAGGCAAAGCTTGGTCATGTGCCCAAGCTTATACAAAGTCTCTCCCTGGTATCTCTTCAAGGAGGTAGAGCTTAGCAATGTGCTCAAGCTTATGGTAACCCTCCTATGAAGATCTTTTTGAGGTAAAGTTAAAGAATGTGCTTAATGCTCCTCTCAAGATCTTTTTGAGGGATAGCTTGGCCATGTGCTCAATGTCAAGCTCAACATGAGCTAACAATCATGTACTTGAATAACCATTTTTTGCACTCTATCATTGTTGTAATCCATATGTGCATTGATATATACTTCCAATGATACTTTATTAGTTGGAGTCCACCTACCCAAGTTACAGGATATTTATGTGGTCCTCGAAGACATTATACATAGAATTTCAACAATACCACAAAGTATAACACTTTAGATGTTTTTTTTTACCACTATGATTGTATACTATATCCTATGTCTTGAGAATAAAGAGATGATGGTACTCAAATAAAGAGATGATGATGCTTATTTGAATAGATTTCCAAGAGTTCATATAGCACCAAACCTATTGTGCAATCATCTTTTGATTTCCCATCCTAGACTTATTCAACCCTACCAATTCTGATCCTCAGGCCCTATCATCTACAAAGACGGCCTCATGTTGAAGAGATTGCAATTTTGTTCTTATGCATTTGTGTGCTAGTACTATCTTCAGCTCACATCGTGTAGCCTAGCCCCTAGACTAATTCCATGAATAATTTCAATAAACTTCTTATACACACAATTTACTTTGTTCACATGCTCACTACACAAAATTATGCAAAGCCCAACATTCATGAAAAACTAAGGTTTAGTGTTGGATGAATTGCAAATATCAAAAAGGTGATAAGTTTTGAGGAAACATGTTTTAAAATTGACAAGTTTGATCCATTTTCATTAAACTTTGGTAAAATAACCTTCAAAATTTCAAGTTGGAGGAGCTTACAAAAATATTTTCTCAAAATACAAGTAGAATCTTTAAGATTGGCCGTGTCACTATATGGCATGAGCAAGCATTGCCCAACTGATGGGATCAATGGAAAGACATGTGAATATCAAAGCATGTTTCCATTGTTAAGGTGGTAAATACATTAACTCGTGTAAAAGCAATAACATGTGTAAAAGCATTAACCCAAAGGTTTTGATAAATATTTTTTGCTTTAAAAGGAGCTAAAACTTATGTGTGAGAGGGTCACCTGAGCTCCCACTCTTGCATAGGGCAATATGACAACACTTGTTATCGCTATTGCATAGGTTACTACATTGCCTTAAGATGCGCACATCACTCTAAGAGTTGTGTCACTCCAAGGGAGTAGGGGTAACGGACCATTCAATAGTGCAAATATTGCATTGGTGTCACGCCAGGGTGAAGAAAAGTGAAGCTAAGGCTAACGACAATAGGTGAGAGGACTCGTGCATGGCTATAGTTGATAGGATGCTTAATGCGTGGTTGATATTTCATTCCATTCGCTAGGTGATCATAAGGTTACAAAGAACGACATGATGGTAGCAGCACTACCTCACCCGTCCGCCCCCGGCCCCCCACTGTGACGAAGTGCGACCCAGCTCTCAGCAGGCGAAGGCCACGAGGACCCTACCTAATGAGAGTGAAAATTTAAGTATTCTGTAAGGTGGCGGGACGTGTAGGGGTTCTAGTGGCTGAAGCCATGTGACGTTTTGTCCGTGAGCTGTCCGAAAGCCACGCACGTCAGAAGACCGCTATTTGCCAGTTTGCATTATTGATCGATTTGGTTTTTCGATACAAGTATTCGTGGCGCACACATCAAAGCAAGGAGCCGGTACGGGGCAGTTGCGAGCTCGCGATCGGAGTCCGGACCCCACGGAAAAGCAGTTTCCTCTTTCAAGTTTCACTGTATCGCCGTAGTTATCTGCTCGGACCATTACTTTTGGTATGTAACCATAAGGGGAAACACTAATACCAATAATCCGAAGGTCTTGGAAGTTGGCCCCAGTGCAAAACAGCGTACATTCTACATGACTTTTAGCTCGAGGCGTAATTCCTGGCAGAAATCTGAGAGGGGACTTTTCCCAATAAAAAGACCTTTTAGAGAGTAGACCTTTAACTCAAAATTTTGGGAGGATTTTTCAATCAAATTATAAGTGTTTGTCATTTTTATAAATAATATTCTTTGAAATTCAAAGACTTGAACCTTGTTTTCAAAATCTGTGAGTTTTTTCTAAATAATTCATTTTATAGTAGACCTTGTATTTTGTTGAGCACGGATGATTGGATTTTCATAGTGCCGCTAAGGTGAGCACCACTAGCACAACATGCCTAGTATGGGCATCTTCAAATGTTGTTATTTTGGTAATGCAGTTATATTAGAAAATTTCGATAAAGCATTTGCATGACCAATGGAAGGGCAAGACATATATAACTATGTGCTATATCAAAAATAAGCCCAAAGAAGCATCAAGTCATGGCTTTTAATTTCCTCGAGGACAGTTTAAAGATTCAATGTCTAGACTTTAGGGCCTTCAAGAAACTCAAAATTCATATGCTACCACTGACACACACAATTAGCAGGGGACACTCCACATCTTCCACCAAATACTAATTCATTCCTTCTCTTCCAAATAAACTCAAGAGTGATTGTAGATATTAGGTTGATTAGCTTCCAAGAAGCATCATCCAAGGAGCTTTGATGACCAAAAAGGGAAACAACTCATCTCAAAATTCGACCTTCAGTTAGCATCCTTAAGACATTTTCATATCTTACATTAGGGAGGGCATACCATTGGGCAGTCCCAATGATGGTTTTACTGTCCATCATCTTTCATTGTATAGATTGAATCAAGTTTCTTTGACACCCTCCATTCCTCAAAAAGTAAATCATTGTGATCCTCATGAAGCTCATAATCTTGCATCATACATTTTGCATATGCATGCAAGTCCAAATCCTCATGAAGCTTATAATTTTCCATCCTTTATTTCACCTATGCATGCAAGCTAGATCCTCATGATCCTCATAAAGCTCATAATCTTCCTTCCTTCATTGCACCTATGCATGCAAGTCCAGATTCTCATGATCCTCATGAAGCTCATAATCTTTCATTGTTTATTGCAACTCTGCATACATGTCTAACGGAAGAAGTGCAACGTGTTGCCTTCTACATTTCCCAAATACCAATTTATATGCAAGATATGGTAGAACCAAATTTTGATCCCAGTAATGGAGGAGCTTATTCCTTTCTCCATGAGATACCTCAAATAGTAGACCATATTGTGATGTGTGTGCTATGTTATCGTGACCCTAGATTGCATAGTCTTGTAAATATGAATAGGCTATGCTCTCATTGTAGTGCAAAGATTTGGTGTTCTGAGTTTAGAAGTCTTTGTGGTTCGACTATGGGGAAGCACTCTTGTAGGAATGGAAGGTTTCATTGTCTCCCCACCTTCAAGAATTACCTAAACCCTTACTAGGTTTGTTGGTCAAGAATAAATATGAGAGTAGAGAGTTTAAGAAACAAATTCGTGCCTACAATGTTGCTCTTGGTTTTGTGTCATTCGGTATTGAGATCTAGCTCTAAGTACTAGTCGGGCCTCTCTATACTCAAGAAACCACACCCCCTCGGCCTCGCGGCCAGGAGCATATAAGGGACACACTGCCCTAACTACTACCATGAATCTTGCAATTGTTTTGAGTTGTAGTCCAACAATTCAGCTCCACACTACTTAGAGGGAGTCCCTACACCTAGATTGGTGTAAAATACCTTGTAATCACAAACAAAAGGAGGCACCCCTCTGGCTGAATGTTGTGGCCCTAGTGCAACTCTCCTACATCGGAGGGATTGGCGCCTTGATGCGCCGCTAACAAAAATAACACAGATATAAAACAAGCTCCACTATTATTTCAGAGTGATCCAGGAGATAAAATATCTCTTACTTGATAATCTCCCAAGGAACCCAAATTTCTAAACCTATAGCTTAGGTATCTCACAACTCAGCGTGGGTCTTATGTATAAGAAAGCAATTGCAATGCATGTAGGAGCTACCATGTGATATATGCAATGCAACTATGAATGCCATAGTGCTCAAACAATTTATGATTTATAAATCAGTGTTGTGTAGTGCAACAAACATTTCTTTTAATGATTTCAGCCTAGACATCATGCTTCGTTATTTGCGAAGGGTCAGCCCCGAGCCTTCGCATGCAGCTTAACCCCTTTTAACTTAATATATAAACATCTTATATGGTATCCACAAACAGATAGATCAGAATTTTATACATTATCAGTAACTAATCAGCATCAAAACCCCTTTTCCCTTGTACCGTTTAGGTTGTGCATCATTGATTGGTATAAAGAGCGGTGTCGTATTGCTGCGCATCCAAGATGTGGAATCCGCCAAAAAGGTTATGCTGAACATGGACCATTTGTCAAGGCACTTGCTTCTTATCATCACATATAATTAGAGGGCGTCTGTCCAGATGTTGTTAGCCATTTGACATGGGTTTCAACTATATTACAGTCAGCGGATGAGACTTTTACATATGGAATAAGTGGATCTTTTTGGTATGCCACTAGCTCAACCGTACAAATACTTCTTTTCGGTATCATTGCAATGGAAATTAAGCGAAGGGCACCAAAGGTTCACACTGTTTTGGAACTTGTTCGACGTCGCTGAGGTCTGCAGGCTGGGGTTATTAGAGAATCATGATATTATGCTAGGCACTGCATTGGTGGACATGTATGGCAAGTGTGGTGCACTTACCAAAGCGCAAGAAACGTTTGATGGGCTTCCATTACATGATACTGTCTCTTGGGCCGCATTCATTGTAGGATATGCTCGGCTTGGTAAGGCTGAAAGGGTTTTCAACTTATTCAACAAAATGAGAGGAGAATGTATTGAGCCAGATGGTGTCAACTTCAGTATTTTGCTTACTGCTTGCAGTCATGCAGGTCTAGTGGAGGAGGGGCAAATATATTATGATGTTATGCGCATTGTCTACTGCATTATCCCGAGTTCAGATCATAGTTACCTGGTTGATCTTTTCAGTCGTGCAGGTCACTTTGACAAGGCAATAAGTGTCATTGAGAATGTTCCAGACTCCGATTTGGCCCTGTTGGGTGCTTATCGAAAATGGGTAAATGTGGAGCTTGTGAAATGGGCCTTTGAGCATGTGTTACAGTTGGATGATAAATGTGCTGCAGCATATGTCTGCATGACTAATTTGTTTCTAGCTGCTGGCAACCCGAGCCACACAACTCCTAAAGATCGGGATTCCATTCGGGACAATCCCTCTCAAACTACAAAAGCATCGGTGCAGAGTTGAATAGCAGCAATACCAGATAGAGCTGCAGCAGCAGTTTTTGACATGCATCACCCAATGGCTAAAAGAAAAGCCAGCCGCTTTATTAGTCGGAAGGGGGAAGAAAAAGCAGAAAACGGAAACAGGGGAAAAGCCTTCGCCATGCTAGAAAAAGAGGGTGGATATTCTGGAGCAGAGGATCGAATGCTAAAAGAAAGAAAAGAAGGCTGTAGTTCTGGGAAGAGGAGGTCATCAACTGGAGGGGGAAGGCTGTCCAGCTTCGAATTAGCGCCATGGACGTCTGCTTGCTGACCCGAAACCGTGGGAATGCCTATGTCTTCATCTCACGTCCCCATACCAGTCATCAGTGCTTTGCAGGGGAGCTACGCAGAAGAGCCTCAGAGGCCGGGCAATACCTTTGCTTCTAACAATTTCTTCCTGTCCCTCGAAGGAGGTCGTCGAATCAAGCATGAAGCAAAGAACAGATGGCTCATATTTTTGCTTCCCTCCTTTGGGTGTTCATAAAAGAATAGAACTTTGGGAAAAGAAGGTTGGATTGAAGGAATGCTTTGCTCGAAATGTGGCCACAGATTGAGGCCCAGCAAAGAAGTATTAACAGCGGAACAATAGGATTCAGGAACAGGAGCATCATATTGCCTGATTGTAAAAAATTAGTAAGAGAAAGGTCTTTGCAGGAGCAGAATATGCTAAGAGAGGAGCACTAAAGGTTAACAGAAAGCCCACAATATGCAGATTCTTCTGTGGCTAATGCTATACTCTAAAGATTAGAGCTTTGTGCAACTACTTTAGCTCAGGTGGACAAGCTATGGGAGAGGAATGTAATGCTGGAGCATACTCTGGTCTTTCCAAACAGCACTTTCAATATGTAAAACTTGTTAAACCAAGCCTGAATTAAAACGGATGATCTAGAGCCAATGGACTGAACAGATTGAAATTCATCTTGAATTTTGTAAACATCTTGACAGTAATACAATTGTTACTTCACTTTTGCTTATTCACATGCTTGATCTTCTATCTTGAAAATAATCAAGGACTTCTGAATTCGCGACATTGCTTTCGAAACCCTTCGACATCTTTGGTGAACCCGACGTGAAATCATCGCAGAAATTTCAGGATGGGAGATACTTCAACATCTATTTCAGCCTCTTCTACAATTCCAGCTGCATCCTCTACTTCAGCTCCATCAATGACTGCTGCGTCAAGTACGTCAATAGATGATCTAAAGCAGATTTTGCAGAATATGTCTATGTATATGCAGCTTCAAAATCAGCAGACACAATTGTATATGCAGCAGCAGCAACAATTGCATCAACAGCAGTTGTCTCAGCAAAGGCAACTCTATTCGGAGCAGGAGAATGCAAACAGCGCGACTAAGGCGATTAAAGCAGTTGAGAATGAGAAGAAGCTATTTGATGGCCGTAATGTTTCAGCATATTTGAAGACATGTGAGATCAAGATGGGGTTTTTCGGAGTTCCAGCTGGACTTATGAGTAAGTACTTCCTTCGTCTTGTCACACCCGCCTTGAGGGCAAAAGTGACTGATCTTTTTATTCAAAATACACATTGGCAAGATTTTAAGAAGGCCCTGAAAGAAGAATATTTCCTTGAGGACTTTGGTATGGCTACTCGGCGGTCATTCCGAGAGTGGGTCTTTATGCCAAACAAAGGTCTAGCTGCTTCAGAGTTGATTCGGGAATTTGAAGAAAGGTATAGTGAGCTTGATGCCATTGAACAAAGAGCATTGGATGTTGAAAAAGTTGAGCTTTTCTTGCAAGCTGCAGATCCTGCTCTTCAGGAAGAATTGGGAGAGCTTCTTGAGGATCGTATGAAGCCTATGGGACTTAAAACGGATTGGCAGGATGCCCAGGATGCAGTCTTGACTTTGACCGACTTTGACCAAGCGGAGGATATGGAAGACCCGTCTACAGAATGGTTCTATGACACCAACACCGCTTCTGCTCCTATGCCTGCTTCTATCCCTGTTATTTCTTCTCCTCCTTAGCCAGTTTCTTGGCCTATGCCAGTGCCTACTGTTTCTACTCCTCCTATTCCTCCTGTTCCACGACCGATGCCTACACCTTCTGCCCTAAGACCATCCACTCCATCGGTGCCTATCTCTCTTGATGACATAATCAAAGGCATAACAGATTTGACACTGGAGTCAGTTAAAGCGGAGTTGGTGGGAAAATCGAAAGAGCAGTTTGCTTCGACTGCGCCTACTACTTCTTCTAGTGCTCCTACTGCACCTAGGAGTGCTCCTAGCGCACCTAGGAGAGATCGGAGATGTATTTGGTGTGATAGTACGGACCATCAGCATTGCAGGGATTGTGAATCTTTTTAGGATGCAAGGAGGAAGAATTTGGTATTTTGGGGACAAGATGGTAAGATTTGGTTGACTGAAGCAAGAGCTCTGCTTGCTACCAACTTTGGGAAAGGCGGAATGAAGAAGTTAGTGGATGACATGGCTGCGCGTACTTCTTATGTGACAGCTAGAGGAGATGCTTTTGCATATGGAGTCCAGATTGAGAAGGATCAGAGAATCAGTCAGCACTATGGACTTATGCTATGGAGACTGCAAACAAGGGAAAAATTCAGCAAACTGTTTTGACTAGTGCAGGCTCTAGCATCAGATCTGAGTTAGGTTGGGATTCGCCTGTTGTGGCAGGTACTCTATTTATGCTTATTTGGCTGTCTCAGGGAGCAGATGTACTTGTTGAGGAGAAGCGTAAGAGGGATGAAGAAAATCCGAGTGCAGCTAAAAAGACTAGAGGGGGTGAGTTTGTTACTCCGCCTACTGCAGGACCGTCTTTGAGACCAGGGCCAGAACGACAGATGGAAGATGCTCAAAAGAGAGAAAAGAGGCAAGAGCCTAGAGAGAGAAAGCAGCCAGGGTTTAGGTTGATGTCCGATATTGAGACATCTACAGACAGGAAGAAAATCTTTAAGGACAAGATACTTAGCAGTGAGGTGACTTTCACTATTTCTGAGGTTTTGGGCATCTCAAAAAGAGAGTTTCAAGATCAGTTTCAGGAGGTCCTAAAGAGGAAGAGACATGCATTGCCTACTACTGATACACAGGGAGTTTAGATTGGGGAGTTGGAAGAGGATGAGGATGAGGTTTTGGTTGAGAATGCTTCTGTTTTTCCGCAGATAGAGAAGAGGGTTCAGCCTATGCATTATGCTGAAACTGATGAGCCTGTCTTGATACTGCGTAGTCACTTTTCGCGGAGTCATTGGGCTAGGGAAACTACAGAGAGGATGGTAAAAATTGGAGAGAAACAGGTGCCTTATGTTGCTTTGGTGGATCATGGTTCAGAGATTAATCTCATAGTTCGTGGAGTTTATGAGAGTAACAGATAGCCTATGGATGTAGAGCATGGGTGGTGTATGAGAGCCGCCAATAACACTGCAGGTGATTTGTATGCTGCCTGTCCCAGTGTCAGGGTTTCTATTGGAGATGTAGAGGAGGATTTCCATTTCTTTGTGCAGGATTCATGTTCTTATCCGATAATTCTTGGACAGCCATTCATCACAGAGATGCGCATGGAAACAAAGGTAATGGATGATGGTTCTGCTTATGCACGGATTCGTAGTAAAGATGGCATGAGAGCAGTTCAATTTATGAGTGTGTGTGTGAACCATGTTAGAAACAGGGATACTCTCAGAGATGCACCTTTGCCCACTGTGAGGGATTCGGGTTTTCATTAGGTACCGCCGCTTCGCGAGACGATGGTGGTACAGAGCAGAGGAGATTGGAGTTCTCGCCTCCTGGCAGCAGTGTTTTCTCCTTCGGTTTTGTTGGGATTTCAGCAAACAGTTCAATGAGCTATCGGAAAATTTCTAGGTTGCCTAGAGCTGCCAAGCAGTACATATGCAGGAAGGAGAAAATTTTGAAAAATGCAGGAATTTTAGAGGATGATGAGCACATAGATGGGATGTATGACAGTATGATTTGTGCAGATATGATGGAAGAGATGGAAGATATGCTGAAAACTGATATGCAGAGTTGTCACAGTAATGTATTAGTGCAATCCCTGGACATGTTTCATGAAATTGCAGATTTTGTGTCACAGATTGAGTCAGAGGCTGAGGTGGCTCAGCAAAAAGTGTTGAGTGCTGAAGAAATTTAGCAAACAGAGTTTCCAGCTAGTTATGATCAGCTTATCGAGACACAGAGGGCTGAAAACTTTCAGCCAACAGAGTTTACTGCTGAAATATTTCAGCATCCAGAGTTTAGGGCTGTTTTTATGCAGTCCATAGAGTAGAGGGCTGAGGATATTCAGCCATTGGAGTGCAGAATTGCTGATTTACAGCAAGATTTGAGTAATGCAGAAGAGTATAATGAAGCCAGGGTTGACACAAAATACAAAACTGTCGATAAGAAGGTGAAGCCGGTAGCTGTACCGCTTCCACCTGACAGTGATCAGCAAATAAAGAGGGCTGCCAAACAGCCAATTTTGAGGAATCCGGAGCATATTGGTCATAAATTTTCAGCAGAGACTCTTGCTGAATTGAAAATTGGAAATGGTGATTTCTTGCTACCTACAGAGAAGCAATGTTTTCAGGAAATGCTTGAGCGACATGGAAGGGGATTTGCTTTTTTCCCGCATGAGATTGGATGTGTGAATCCGGATATTGTTGCTCCTATGGTCATTTTTACTACTCCTCATATTCCATGGAATCTCCGACCTATTCCAGTGCCTAAGGTACACCTGCCAAAGCTGATTGATTTGTTGAATGAGAAAATCAGGATGGGAATTCTTGAGCCTTCATCTGCACCATACTCAAACAGGTGGTTTATGGTTCCAAAGAAGAATGGTACTCTCCGATTTATACAGGACATGCAGCCAGTAAACAGAGTTACTATCAGGAATGTTGGTATAGGTCCCGTTGTGGATGAGTTTGCAGAAGCATTTGCTGGACGTGCCATCTATTCTTTAGGTGATTTGTATTCAGGATATGATCAGTTTCAGCTGGCTTTGGAAAGCAGGGACATAACCACCATGAGAACTCCTATTGGGCTTGTCAGGATGTGTACCTTGCCTCAAGGTGCCACTAATTCTATTTCGCATATGATGAATGCTATGCATAAGGTTCTTCATGATTATATACCTCAGCTTACTATGCCTTTCTTGGATGATGTGCCCATTAAAGGGTGTGTAGAAGAAGAGAAAAATGAGAGTCTAAATGAGCAGGGATGCAGATACTTTGTGGCTGATCATATTTCAGCTTGTGAGAAGATATTGGCCAGGTTAGAAGAAGTGAACTTGACACTTTCCGAGGCAAAAATCTGTTTTTGGAGTGAATGAGGTTGTCATTGTTGGACATATGTGTGGATATTATGGAAGGAAACCCTCACTTGATAAGGTGGATGCTATAGGCAAGATTGCGGAGTATTGTTCTACCACTTCAGAGGTGCAGAGATTCATTGGAGCTTGTGTGTTTTATATGATTTGGATACCTCATTTTGCACACATAGCAGATTGTTTATATCAGCTGCTTCGAAAGGGGCAGAAATTCTATTGGGATGAGAGCCACACTAGAGCCATGCGGAAATTGAAGAAGTTATTGCAGAATGCTCCTACTCTCAGGAAAGCGGATTATAATTGCGGAAGGCCTATTGTATTGACAGTTGACACTAGTCCAATTGGCATAGGTTGGGCTGTGGGTCAAGATGATGCAGATGGAAACATGTATGCTATTCGGTTTGGGGCGAAAGTCCTAAATGAGAGACAGAGGAGATATCCGCAAATCAAGAGGGAATTAGTGGGGATTGTTACGGCTCTCAAATGTGACAAGGAGTATTTTATTGGAGCTTTAGTTGTGATAGAGACATATTGCTTGCCATTGATTGGTATGATTACGAGTTGCTCTACTCCGGATATAGCTATGTTGAGATGGATTACATACATTAAGTCATTAAATCCGGAATTTAAACACATAGCAAGGAAGGATAATCCAGTGACAGATATGCTGTCTAGAGCCAGATATGATGATGAGGAGACTCTACTTGCAGAAGAGGATGATGCAGAAATTTCAGTCACTATGGTTGATCATGTTTGCCATGTCTATGATATTGTGGCTTTTATAGAAGAACTCTATGTTGGAGATTGGTTGCAGATTGGCAAGTACCTTAGTACACTAAGCAAAAGAGATGAATGGACAGATGAAGAGTTCAAAAAGATCAGAAGGAAAGACTATGGTTCTTTTCTCAAGGACGGATTTCTTTGGAAGCATCCGAAGAAAAGAGGTGGATTACCTTTGCGGGTTGTCTGCGATAGAGAGACACAGTTACAGGTGATGAGGGAGTTTCACGAGAGTCCTTGGGCTGGTCATAGATGAGTGTGGGCTACTTATGAGAAAATCAAGGAGAAATATTGGTGGAAAGGCATGTATAGAGATGTTTCTCACTTTGTTGAGACTTGCAGGGATTGTCAGATGTATTCGGCAGTGCGTCATCGAGATGAGCTTCATCCGACCTATCCGCTATGCATTCATTATAAGTGGATAGTTGGCTTGGTCACTATGCCTATGGGTCTATGGCAGATGAGGTATATTGTTTTGGCTAGAGAGGATCTTACCAATCACGTTGAGGGCAGATCTTTGAGAACAAAGACCACTAGTGCAGTGTGTAAGTTCTTATTGGAAGAAATTTTCTACAGGTATGGTTGTGTGGGTAAGATCACTACGGATCGTGGTGAATTGGATGCAGACAAAGCTAGGGAGTTTTTCTCTCAACTAGGAATCAAGTTGGCTTTAACTACAACATACAATCCAGAGGGAAATGGGAAGAGTGAAAGAGGGCATCCGCCGATAGTGAAAGCATTAGCCAAAGCATGCAGAGGACGGATTGGAGAATGGCCGAGACTTCTACCATTTGCTTTGTGGGCTGATCGTACGACTCACAGTGTTACCACAGGATATATCCCCGCAGAGTTGATGTATGGTCAAAAACCTGTTATGCCGACTAAGACTTGTGCTTTGACTTGGTCAGTTTTACGTTGGCAAGAGGATATGACGAGAGAGAAGCTCTTAGCTCTTCGGATTCGAGAGTTGGAGAGAAGACAAGAGGATATTCAGCTAGCTATTGATAGGTTGAAGGTTACTAGACTAAGAAATAAGGACAGGTTTGACAGCAGGCATCGCTTGCGGCCTAGAGCAATAGAAGAGGGAGATTGGGTATTAGTCTTTGATAGCAGCCTTGAAAATCAGCATACTGCACTTCGAAAGATGGTAAAAAGATGGTTTGGGCAGTACATAGTCAGACATGTCTTTGATAATGCAACATATGAGTTGACAGAATTGGATGGGACAGTGCTTAGAGTGCCTATTGCTGGAAAAAGAATCAAGATTTTCAAGAGAAGAGATGATGAAGATTATGCATTGGAAGAATTTGCAAGAGAAGAGCAACGAGAAGAAACTCCAATGGAAGAGACAGATGATATGACAGATAATCTTGTTGATATACCGGAAATGCATAATGAAGAAATTGATCTGTTTGTGGATCTTGATGATAACGATAATGGGTAGTTGGCCCATCCGGAGGATGCGCAGGATTAGAGGGGGTGGATGTCGTATTGCTGCGCATCCGAGATGTGGAATCCACCAAAAAGGTTATGCTGAACATGGACCATTTGTCAAGGCACTTGCTTCTTATCATCACATATAATTAGAGGGCGTCTGTCCAGATGTTGTCAGCCATTTGACATGGGTTTCAACTATATTAGAGTTAGCGGATGAGATTTTTACATATGGAATAAGTGGATCTTTTTGGTATGCCACTAGCTCAGCCGTACAAATACTTCTTTTTGGTATCATTGCAATGGAAATTAAGCGAAGGGCACCAAAGGTTCACACTGTTTTGGAACTTGTTCGACGTCGCTGAGGTCTGCAGGCTGGGGTTATTAGAGAATCATGATATTATGCTAGGCACTGCATTGGTGGACATGTATGGCAAGTGTGGTGCACTTACCAAAGCGCAAGAAACGTTTGATGGGCTTCCATTACATGATATTGTCTCTTGGGCCGCATTCATGGTAGGATATGCTCGGCTTGGTAAGGCTGAAAGGGTTTTCAACTTATTCAACAAAATGAGAGGAGAATGTATTGAGCCAGATGGTGTCAACTTCAGTATTTTGCTTACTGCTTGCAGTCATGCAGGTCTAGTGGAGGAGGGGCAAATATATTATGATGTTATGCGCATTGTCTACTGCATTATCTCGAGTTCAGATCATAGTTACCTGGTTGATCTTTTCAGTCGTGCAGGTCACTTTGACAAGGCAATAAGTGTCATTGAGAATGTTCCAGACTCCGATTTGGCCTTGTTGGGTGCTTATCGAAAATGGGTAAATGTGGAGCTTGTGAAATGGGCCTTTGAGCATGTGTTACAATTGGATGATAAATGTGCTGCAGCATATGTCTGCATGACTAATTTGTTTCTAGCTGCTGGCAACCCGAGCCACACAACTCCTAAAGATCGGGATTCCATTCGGGACAATCCCTCTCAAACTACAAAAGCATCGGTGCAGAGTTGAATAGCAGCAATACCAGATAGAGCTGCAGCAGCAGTTTTTGACATGCATCACCCAATGGCTAAAAGAAAAGCCAGCCGCTTTATTAGTCGGAAGGGGGAAGAAAAAGCAGAAAATGGAAATTGGGGAAAAGCCTTCGCCATGCTAGAAAAAGAGGGTGGATATTCTGGAGCAGAGGATCGAATGCTAAAAGAAAGAAAAGAAGGCTGTAGTTCTGGGAAGAGGAGGTCATCAACTGGAGGGGGAAGGCTGTCCAGCTTCGAATTAGCGCCATGGACGTCTGCTTGCTGACCCGAAACCGTGGGAATGCCTATGTCTTCATCTCACGTCCCCATACCAGTCATCAGTGCTTTGCAGGGGAGCTACGCAGAAGAGCCTCAGAGGCCGGGCAATACCTTTGCTTCTAACAATTTCTTCCTGTCCCTCGAAGGAGGTCGTCGAATCAAGCATGAAGCAAAGAACAGATGGCTCATATTTTTGCTTCCCTCCTTTGGGTGTTCATAAAAGAATAGAACTTTGGGAAAAGAAGGTTGGATTGAAGGAATGCTTTGCTAGAAATGTGGCCACAGATTGAGGCCCAGCAAAGAAGTATTAACAGCGGAACAATAGGATTCAGGAACAGGAGCATCATATTGCCTGATTGTAAAAAATTAGTAAGAGAAAGGTCTTTGCAGGAGCAGAATATGCTAAGAGAGGAGCACTAAAGGTTAACAGAAAGCCCACAATATGCAGATTCTTCTGTGGCTAATGCTATACTATAAAGATTAGAGCTTTGTGCAACTACTTTAGCTCAGGTGGACAAGCTATGGGAGAGGAATGTAATGCTGGAGCATACTCTGGTCTTCCCAAACAGCACTTTCAATATGTAAAACTTGTTAAACCAAGCCTGAATTAAAACGGATGATCTAGAGCCAGTGGACTGAACAGATTGGAATTCATCTTGAATTTTGTAAACATCTTGACAGTAATACAATTGTTACTTCGCTTTTGCTTATTCACATGCTTGATCTTCTATCTTGAAAATAATCAAGGACTTCTGAAGTCGCGACATTGCTTTCGAAACCCTTCGACAGCGGGGTTTTCATGTATTTTTCTTATAAAAAAAGGTAAAAATAGACTTTAACATGAAGACATAGATGAACTGAGGCTTATCCCTCATGCTACAATCATGTCGTACTTTCATGGACATAAAACATATTTTTCCTTAATTATCTAGCGCAAAAAACTAAAATTTCCATTTTCCACTTATTTTTTTTAATTATTTAGATAAAATTTTTTATATTTTATATTTATGGTTTGGGATTGATCAAAATTATTGAATATTTATTTTATATTAATTTTTAATCAATATGAACCCCAAAATCAAAACAAAATTTCCAAAATTTATCATATTCATAAAAATCACATAATTTTGAGTTTGGATGTAAATTATTAAACAACCAAATTTTATGGTTTTCTTCAAGATTCTTGATAAAGTTTAGAATTTTCAATGAAGAGATTCCATTTACAAACAATTTCATCAAGCATTTTTCATAAAATGAATAAAATGAGTGCTTAAGCATAGAAACCCTGCTTTGAAGGCATGTATTTAATGGTTGGGAGGCCGCTGACACTTCTTTGACGCTCTCTCCAACTCCAATCGAGGATCTCCTTGGATCCGATATCATTATTTCATCAACATCTCGCATCCACCTCCTCTTTATTGCATAGATCCATATGTGTGAACATTCCTCAAGAGGAGAGAGGAGGGAGGAGAGACAAAGAGTCGAATTCTAGCTTTCTATCCAGTAGTCATTTCTCTGTTGCTAATTGGCATCGGAGAGTGAAGAATTGTTGAAGAACATTATCAAAATCGGATCTATGGCTTACATCTTGTGACCTCCATTGTCATCTCTCGCCAAAATCATTACTCCCCCCCACAAATCATGATTTTTTAATTGGGGGTCCATTGGCCCCTCAAAAGGCATGCCCAAAATTTTTAAATCTTGGCCATTCTTCCCTTTGGCACTGCCCGACTTTGCATCTCAACCGTCGGACGTCCAAATTGAGTGATTTTCGAAAAATCTTGCATGATCGACTTGACATCCCGAACGGTCAAGAAGCTACATCTCTTCAATCCCGCGATCAAAAAAATTATAAAAAATCCACAACATTACAATGGTCAAAGCTTTATTTCCGTCTCCCTTTATCTCTAAAATTTTTAGATCTTTAGGTTTCATTTTTTTCGGCTTTGAATTTCCGTCTAAAATTTGCACATCTTTGCTCCTAATCCACACTTTACAGGACTTTAAAAATTGCTCTCATTAGCAACCACGGGATAGGGTGACTCAGCCCATCGAATCCCACATATCGATCTGCGTAAACAACAACCAAAGAAAGTATCAAGCTGCAACAAAAAATATACTCAACAAAGCATAACAACAGCTCTCATCATACCCCCTGACAAAATCAAGGCATGAAAATCCACAAGGGATATGCCCAACATAATCTAACAAAAATCTAGAGTGAGTCGCTAACCAAGTGCTCTAATAGGGATGGGCTAAAAAACCCATCAAAGAGGCCATCCTAATGGTGGTATGAACTACTTGCCTAACTTAGGACAACTAGACCAGGACCTCCTACTAGGCGAGGACTCCCATAGCTTGGCCATCATATTATTTTTGTACCACATTTCCTTCCAAGGTTTCATAATCGCGCATGTAAAAAGGAGGGAGCTGACTGTAGAGTGACCCAAGGAGAACAGGGCATCGGCCTCAAGTCCTGACTCGGTACCCAAGAACCTACCAAGTTCTCATGAGGTGAAACTTAATCATTTTCTATTTCGCTCACTTTTATTTTTGCTCCAACCTTCCTTAGTTCTTTATTTTGGCTTGTTGCTATTCCTAGGAAGATAAGGCATCGGCCCCAGGTTGACTTGTCACCAGGAACCTGCCAGGCCTTTGCAAGGCGATAATCAACTTCTTGTAGGATTTTTCTTCCTTTTTCTTTTCCTTTTCTTATGGCGGGGTTAGAATCCCTTTTTACACATCTCTGTACTTTTTTATCTTTAGATATATTCAGAACTTACTTTTTCATTTCTTTAATATTTTGGCAAGCTTCTCTAACTGACTCACACTAGCAGGGACTCCTAAGACAACTATCTAGCAAGCAAGAAGGACAGGGAAACAAGGATTACCCTCTAACACAGGTCTTTATTGTCTAACAATGTCATAACAAGAGGTAGACAACTACTCAAATCTTCCCAAATATATGTAACCAAACCCTAGGACTTCGTGCCTTGATAGCTGATCCCCACAAAAGAAAATAACCCCCACATACACATATAACACTATTAGATGAAGGGAAAAGCTCAGAAAGGGGACGATACCATCTAGAATGGCCACAAGAAGCTCCATTGCAAGCAGAGACTTCTTTCAGGTACTTTGTGCAACCTGTGTGATGCAACCACTAAAATAGAGAACCATTAAATGTACCTGCACTAAACAAACATATAGCCCTCTTGGCCTAAAGAGATATAACATTTTACAATCAACAGAATGGCCCCTCTTGGCCTAATGAAATAAACCATTAGAACCCAACTGAAATGGCCCTCTTAGCCTTATGAAGTACAACATTTTCCTACCATTTAGCACAGCATGCTGTGGAGACAATCCCTTGGTCCTAATGTTACTCTACTAAAGCACAAAACTAACCAAGGATAAGGCCTCTTAGACCCTACACTAAGTGCATCAGGTTATTGGCTAACCCCCCTGTGTAAATAGCAAGGGGTGTTTGACGAATATGATGATACACAAGCCTATGCGACCATGACAGAGTAGGAAGGTGCTCACTTGCTACTTGACTCATAAACCAAACTAACCATTGGCAGCCGAAATATGAGGTGCCAATAAGAAGACCCCAAATTAGTCCAGGGATAATGCTAGGAGGTGTTGACATATTTGCAATCACACCTAATGTAGCATCTTTGTACGAGGCCATTAAGGTTGAAGACATGCAGGCTGCAGGAATCCCATATGCATAGAGAGGGAAAATTGCTACCCATCCAACAACTATAAAGCATTATACTTAACTAACACATTTTCATATATGAGGAATGCAATATCATGATGCTTTACCATTTTAGTGTCTTTGCCATTGTAAATCTTATACACAAGATTGTGTTTATGAGTCCAAGTTTCAAACTTGGAACCTAATTCACTTGTGTAACAGGTCAAGTCTTGTCTATGTCATCATGAGCTTAATCTTCCTCTTTGATCCACCATAGCTATTGCCAAGCTCTAGATCTCGCATCTTTTAACATAGTATTAGAGCTCAATTGAGAATGGCACTACCTCTTCGATTCTCTTCTCACCTCTGATCATCTCTATTCAGGTCACATCCAGCTCAAGCCTTCATTTTCAACTCCATCTTCATCTTGACCTTGAGTCTGCCATAGCCAAACAACACATGCCTCTATTGGAGCTTCTTGATCTCCTCATCTAGGCCATAACTCTTGAAGCTTTCTTCTAGAGATATCTTCCCCAGGTCAAGACATTGCTCCCTGGCCCATCAAAGCTTGACATTACTCATTGTAGAGCCCGACATTACGTGAATTCCAGCTCATTGTTCGATTTTGCACCGCCTATAGTTTGTACATCCCAACTCCTTATGTAGAGTGCAATCTAATTCGTGACCATAGGGATTTGGAAGCCCATGAGACAAGCTTTATTCCCATATAAAAAGTTTTAAAAATGATCAAGTATCTAGCTCACATTGAACTTAAAACCAAGGCTTCCCAGAAACCCTAACTGCAGACTCCATAGCCAGTGAAACTCAAGCTTCAATTTTCTTCATTTTCTCACTCCTCTTAGTAGAGTGAATTTACTGCCACTCTGATTTAAAGATTCCAACAAGGATTTCTCAAGGAGGGAAATTTGTGAAGTCTTTGGAAGATTTGGAGACGACATCAACACCAAGTTCTTCATTGCTACAGTCTCAAGCTCATTCTCCACTACATTCTCTTAGCTTAATCTTTGCCACTCCAAGATTTGCTGCAACACTCAAGCCTCTAACCATTCAGATCTAAAGGTTTAGCAAGCTCAACTTCAAGAGAACATTTGGATTTGGAAGGATAGAAGCACTCAAGTTCAACAAGAGTGCAAGCAACAATCATCATAGTATCTCTTGATACTACATACAAAGTGTGCCTTCACACTACTGTCTTGTGTCCTTCGACACACTCAAGATAAGCTCATTGTTGGTTACTCTCAGCCTTTTTAAGCTGATCCTCACTAATGAGAGTATGAAGCATGAAGAATTATAAATGGATATCTTGTTTGAAGAGTAACATTACTCTTGTTGCTGATTTCAAGCACATAGAAGATGTGCTTGTCTTACTTGCAGGGAATGATGGAGTTGTGAGCATTCAAGTGCTATTGCTATTTGAAGAAATGCCTCCTACCTTGAAGAAAGTACAAGAGTTTGAAGTCATTTCTGCTGCCTCAAATATGATACCTTTGCTTGAGGGGAACATGGACATAAATATTGATGCAGCTCTTGCAAGCAAAGTCAATAAAGAAGAAGACCAGGAGAACCTAGAAGAAGAGGACAAAAAGATCAAAGCGATGGGCATTAAAGCTACAAGCAAAGTGAAGAACAAGTACAAGATCAAAAAGAGCAAGCTAGACTACATCGACAAGAAGACCTGTGATGAATTGAATAACTATATCAAAACAAATGCTAAAAACTATAAGGGCCTGCCAGTCCTTGACCCAATTTTTACTAGAATTTTTTAGCCTTGTAATGCCTAGCTCTAATGCTTCTAACATAAGCTTGTAAACTCCTTATGTAGCCTTGTACTATAGCTATTGTGCACTTTATGAGGCCCCTGTTACAGCCTCTAGATGTCCATCATGTTTGTGGTACCTATACTTAGCCTTTTTCTGCGACAACCTCTGGTGTTTTTTTCACCATGTTTTTGGTGTGCCCACACTTTGCTGGTGTTGCTCTCACTAAAGCCTCTACACACTTTGTAGTTTCTAGTTGTGATTGAGGAGGGGTGTTTAGATATTTGCAATCACACCTAACACAGCCTCTTTGTATGAGGCAGTTTAGGCTAAGGGGCTGAAGACATGCAAGCTGAAGGAATTCCATATTCATAGAGAGGGAAATCTACTACCCATCTAGCAACTATAAAGCATTGTACTTGACTACCACTTTTTCATATATGATGAATGCAATATCATGATGCTTTACCATTTTAGTTAGTGTCTTGGTCAGTGTCAATCTTATACACAAGATTGTGTTTATGAGTCCAAGTCTCAATCTTGGAGCCTAATTCACTTGTGTAATAGGTCAAGTCTTGTCTATGTCATCATGAGCTTAATCTTCCTCTTCGATCCACCACAGCTACTGCCATTCTCTAGATCCCACATTTTTTAATAGCAGGTAATTGTAAGGACTCCCGTAGACCACAATTGAAGAAGACATCTTCCACAAAAGCATAGTTAGCCAGGGAATCTGCAAAACGATTCCATTGGCGAGGAACTAATTGAAAAGTCACCATCTCAAATATATAAAACATATCCAAGGCTGCACGATGGTACATCTCTAAGATGGGATCTTGCACACTGTAAGTCCTATTTAGCTGATTGATTACTAACTATGAATCACCTTTAACCAATAATCGGTAGATACCACCACATCGGGCTACATTCAGCCCCATGATGAAGGCCTTATATTCTACCATAATATTAGTAAAAGAGGGCCCTAAATAGACTCCCATCTTAATGACAACCCTACATCAGGGATCTTTAATGACCACACCAATATTTGCATGTTTAGCAGGCCCTCTAAAAGATTCGTCAAAATATAGAGTATAAACCTAGGCTTCATAGGCCATACCATAATAATAAGCTCACTCGTACTTATGATAATCAAAATCAAGCTGAGAGAGGGGATGTGTACCACGAATATTTGCATGTTTAGCAGGTCCTCTGGAAGCTCTATCAAAATATAGAGTATAAACCTAGGCTTCATAGGCTACGCCATAATAATAAGCTCACTCATACTTATGATAATCAAAATCAAGTTGAGAGAGGGGATGTATAACATGCACAATCCCTCCTTCCTCGCTGAACTCGATAGGAATGCTTGTTAGAATTCCTTGAGAATGGTGGCAGTAGACCTTAATTTCCCACGTAAAGGATCCATCTTGCCACTTAGACACTGGATACCCTTTGCTCCACTAGATCACTTGACCTTGGTAGTAACGTTGCTCAAGATACAAATGCTCCAAATATGGAATGATGCGTCCCATCTGCTTGTCTTGGTACCTGTTGTACGTTAAAACTAAATCCTAAAGGACCTACATAGGCACCAAGCCCAATGTTAGCCCTTACACATTGTAAGGCTTTAGCTTATTAAAGTTAACTTTAGTCTTAAACTCTACCCCCTGCAAATCTACTAGAAGGGCCGTAGAGCCATTTTTCCCTAAGCATACAATCTTGTATGGTCCATCCCATTTGGGTTCAAATTTTCTTGGAAAGAGCTCCCTTCGAGCATCATAATACAACACTAATTGACATTTTAAAAAGTTGTACTACTTAGCCCAAAGATCATGAAGGGCTTTCATTCTCCTCTTTCCTACTTCATGATGTAGTAAAGCCTACAACAGAATCTCATCAAGATGTGTCAGATAAGTATACCGTTCTTGTAACGCATCTTTCTCTCCCAACGAATGTTTGAGGGCAAAACACACAGTGGGAAGCTCTATTTCTAGTGGAAAAACACACTCCTCCCCATACACTAGCTTGAGCGGGGTGTATAGCCGCATACTAGAAGGAATGGAAGTTGTATTGATTTTCAATAGACCTTCAATATCACTTCCCTCAGCCAGGATTTCCTTCGAATCCTTGAAATCCACAAGACATTCCACAATACCCCGTAGCTTTAGCGGCTTTTCCTTAATCTCATATTTAAACTCCTATAAAGTGATTAACCACTTTGTTAAATGGTCAGGCGGCTGCAACTTGTTTAGAAACAATCTGAGTCCTTTTGCCTTTGTAAAGAATATTACCTTTTCTTAGAGAATATAAATTTCTTTGTCACAAATACCATTCCAAGGAACAATTTTTCCATGTACATATAGTTAACTTCAAATATCCCTAATTTCCTACTAGCAAAGGCAATTGGATGATACCATTTATCCTCCCAAATTTGAGCTAAATAGCAGCTGATACTATGCATTGTGGCTGTTGAAAATATATAGAAAACTTTACCTCTTCTAGGTGCTTTTAGGATTGGCGCTTTTGCTAATTCTTGCTTCACATCCTTAAAGGATACTTGATAGGCTTCATTCCACTCAAACAAACAATTAAAAGATAGGAGATTCATACATTTCCTTAAGACAACCCAAAGGTTGCAAAACTATCTACAACACTCAAAACATTTCCTTAGAATAATCAATTTTTACTCCCTTGTGGTGGCTAACCCCAAATCATCAATAAAGACTTTTAACTCCTCTAGGGAGATATTACCAAAGGTCTTAATAGCTATTCGTTGCCAAGACCCATGCACATTGCATAGACGAAAGGCCATCACATGATACACAAAGGTACTGAAGATAGTAACAAATGTCAATTTTAATTTGTCTTCCTTCGCAATAGCCATATGGTTATATCTAGCAAAGCAATCCATAAAATAGATTTCCCTACCTGCTAATTGATCCAAAATCTGATCAATCAATGGCAACATGTAATAATCCTTAACCGTTGGCTTATTAAGTTCTCTGAAATCTACACAAAGCCGAATCTGATTGTTTTTCTTCTTCTTGATAACACAACTGGTGAACACCATTTCATGTGTTAAACTAAAAATAGCAGACCAGCCTTTTGTAGCTTTGTCAATTCTTTGAATAGCCCGTCCGTTAATTCGAAAGGCATACACCTTACTTTCTATCACTCACACAGGGCAGCTACCTTGCTTCAAAGGAATGATATGAACAACTAGGCTTGGAGAAATGCCTCTTAGCTCATAATAGCTCCAATAAAAAATATTGCAAAATTCTTGAATCAAGGACACATAGTCCTTCCTTTCTTTCAAACTGAGCATGGATCCTAATTTAATTGGCCGTGAATCATTCATCGTGCCAAGGTCAAGCTAAATTACATCTGCATCCCTTATCCTCTCCTGAGCCTCTATTGGCTCATTCAAAGTCACTTGGTAGATATCTTCTGAAGTGGACTCCTCATTGGATTAGTCACTTGATGACATTTCACTAGCAAATGGAGCATCTAGCGTATCAAACTTTGATGAAGATAAAGGAACTCTCTCACTTTGAGGAGATTCAAGGTAAGCATCTACTACTACACATTTAGCACCTAGACCAAAGATCAATTGACCAACGAGTATATCAACCTAATAGTCTACTTGTAAGATCCATGGCCTACCTAGAAATACTTGATAGGTAGGTCACCCTGCAAACCTAATGGCTCTAAAGTTCAGAATGCATTCTACATTGGCAACAGTCACATGGACTTCAATAATGCAACCTTTGGGTTGTCTTAAACTATCATCATCCATTTGGAGGATCGTGGAGGCATCTTTTTTAATTTCTAATCCTAGTCTCTCCATCAATTCCGAACTCATAATGTTGACAGAGAATCCTGCATCCACAATAGCATGGTCCACTAATATTCCATCAACATATATTGGTATGCTTGGACAATGCTTTTTAGCACGGTCAAACCAATCATCTCCTACTCGTGCTATTCCCAAGGGCTCAATGATATATGCAATGAGTAGAATCTTGTTAAATTCCTTGCACACTCTTGGAAACAACTTAATCAATTGTAGAAGATTTACATCTAGCTTAACTTCACAAAGAAAACTCGCTAAATCAAATTCATGATAGCTAGAAAGAGCTCACTTTTCTTCCTAGACCATACTCTCCTTTGGTCTTTGAGCTAGCTTTGGTTCTTCTTTCTTGGCTTTTACCTTCTTCTTTGGTGACTCCTTATCCTTCTTTGGGTCAGCTTTACCATCTACGACCTTGAGAGGTCAGCCTTCCATACTTCGTTACCCTTTTGACCTCCTGTAATAACTTGTAGATTATAAGCTTCATTGCCATTGACACAAACAGCTTCTATAAGGCTAACTCTACTGCCACTAGGTAGCTCCTCTACCATAGCTTTCCCTCTTCGTAATACTTGTTTCAATCCTTCATCTTGCTCTAGATTATTCCCTTGTGTATGATGATTAATTGGATGTGGTTGCGTACTTCCTTGCTGGAGAGAGTTAATCTTATTCCAATAGGTACTAGCTAAATGGCTAGACTTCCCAAATATGTCACATTTAACATTTGGATAATTCCTAGGGAAATGTTGACCATTTACAACTGAATCTTCAAGGACCACCCTCTTTAGGACATCATCTCCCTATCAAATTATGTTTCTTCTTAAGGAAATTAACATCAATGTCAATTTGTCTATATTATTTTATAATCATATCAGTATAGTGCTTCATCATATCCTTAACTTTGCCCAGGACATTCGAGGCACTTGACTTATAACCACAATCGTCTACCTATCATTCTATTAGGCTAACCACTTGATTAGGGATTGGCTGTTGATTCCTTGGAACAACAGTAGGATTTATTGTTGGGCTTCCAATAGTCAGTGGAGCCATTTGACTCGTCATAGGCATGGTTAGACTAAGAGGAGCTCGCAATATGAGCACATTTGAAATTATGCTTCCTCTCCCATTAGGAGGACTCATAGGTATCCCTTGACCTCTATTCATCAACGCTAAAGTATTTCCAAACCCTAAACTCGAATTCCAGTTTGACCTAGAGGCATAAGCTGCTTGTAATCATGATTCTACCTTTTCTACTCGTGTAATAGCCATATCAATGTCAACAAGAGAAACACCACTCAATTACACCTGAATGTTAAAGTCTAGCCCATATAGAAAATACTCCAACTGAGCGCAGTAGTTGGAATAGGAATATAGGTTTGCAACTTCCAAAATACCTCCTTTAGTTTCTTTGTATACCCGCAGACATTCTCGTGAGGTTCTTGACATGCAACATTTAGGACACGTAGCCAATATACTGGCCTCCCCTTTCAGGGGCAAAATCTATTCAAAAGGCTGTAAAGAATAAGTCGATCGTGGTTATGGTTCCCGCCTCTAAGCTGTGATACCATACTACAGCTCATCCTTTCAGAGTCATGTTGAAGAACATCAAGTGTCCTTCATCTTGTATTCGATAGTTGAACATTAACTTTTGGAATTCATTGACGTGAATTTATGCATCTTCCTTTACTAACCCATTAAAACTAGGTAGAGGAAACCCCAAGGCTGGAAAATCCGTCGTTCTAGCAAGAATCGCAATAGGTTGCGCCACCATGGTAACAATCGAATTCACTAAAGGAGATTGAATAATCGAAACTATTGCTCCACTCAAACTGGATGGATTGATTGAAAGGGAAAAAGTACTAGTCTAAAAGCTTCCTCCCCCTAACAAACTATGTATAGAGCTAGGGTTACCAAGACCCTACCCTTGTAAGGATATTGGGCCACCCCTTTGCGGAGAGTATTTTCTATTTATTTTGGCCCACCATCTAGCCAGTTTAGCTCTTTCTTGCTACTACTGAAGCTCGGCTTGATGGTCTTGTAAGTCTATCTCACAAATTTTTGGCATACACTAATGAATTGGTCCCAATTGATCAAGATTCCGAAATCACCACTTATTAGTGGCTCTCAAAAAATGCACCACCTATCAAGACCTACCCGACCTGGCTCTAAGCAATAGCAAGGCCTCTCTATACTCAAGAAACGATACCCCCTCAGCCTCGCAGCAGCCAGGAGCGTATAAGGGACACACTGCCCACCACGGGGGGTTCACTCATAGCAAAGAAGGCATGTAACCTGCGTGCAAGGACTACTAAAAGAACCCCTATTTATGAAGCTTGTAAGACTAATATATCGCCCTATTTAAGCTTATAAGATATATACATGTATGACTTTCTATGTATCCCCTTTCTTAAATATAAGTCTTCATAGAACATATACTAACTTTCTTTTTAAAAGTTAGAATTATCCTAAGCAAATAAAAGTACCAAAATGGTCATATCACAAAGTGATTTTTGTAGTGGCACTTGGATACCATCGAAGTATGTGTCACAGTGTTTTTGAGTGCCCATGCCCCCTTACCACATGAGGAGAGAGAGTAGGGAAATTGAACCCCTTTATACTTAAAGTGACTACACCAAGTGGATACCAAGCTCTCTTTGGAAGAAGGGAAGTTGAATCTTTGTACCAAAACCATGGGAGAGTGCCAACTCCCGCCCTCCCACACTATGATTAATTCAATAACCCTACTATGTGAGGGTTTAGGGTTTTAACCTTACTTGTCAAGGTCTCTTGTATGCCATGGAGAAACCAATCTATCGAGAGAGGTGATCAAATGTATCCCCCACTTCTTTTTTCCCTCTATCCCCTCCTTACATTTAAGTTCAATATAGGAAATTAAGAGGGGTCTACCTCTAATGTATACGCTTAAGTGTCTCCTTCCAAAAACCCCCCTCCCTTACACTCATGTGATACCATATAACATCTATAGTGAATCCCCTAGGACACTGCCCTAACAACTACCATAAATCTTGCATTTGTTTTGAGTTGTAATCCAATGATTAATCTCCACACTTCTTAGAGGGAGTCCCTACACATAGATTGATATAAATACCTCGTAATCACAAATAGAAGGAGGCATCCCTTTGGCTAAATGCCATGGTCCCCATTGCGACTCTCCTACACTGGGGAGATTGACCCCTCGATGCACCGCTAACACAAATAACACAGACGTAACAAGATCCACTCTTATTTTGGAAGAACAATCCAAGAGAAAATATATTTTTCACTTGACAATTTCTCAAGAAACCCAAACTCCTAATTCTACAGCTTAGGTATCTCTCACAACTTAGCATGGGTCTTATGTATAAGAAACCAATTGTGCAATTCATCCAAGAGTTACCATGTGATATGCACAAGGCAATTGTGAATGCCATCATGCTCAAACAATTTATGATTTTTAAATTAGGGTTGTGTAGTGCAACAAACATTTCTTTTAATGATTTCAGCCTATACTTCATGCTTCGTTGCTAAGGGTCAATCCCGGGCCTTCTCGTGCAGCTTAACCCCTTTTAACTCAATTTATAAACATCTTATATGGTATGCACAAATAAATAGATTAAATTTTCATATGTTATCATCAACTAATCAGCATCAAAACCCCTCTTCCCCCCTATAGTTTAGGCTGTGTATCATTGATAGGTATAAAGAGCACTTTTTTCATGTGTTTTTCTTGTAAAAAGCAATAAAAACGGACTTTAATATGAAAGAAATAGCTAAACTGAGGCTTATCCCTCATGCTACATTCATGTTGTAGATACAAAAACATAAAGCATATTTTTCCTTAATTTTATAGAGCAAAAAACTAAAATTTTTCATTTTTCACTATTTTTCTTTAATTATTTAGATAAAAATTTTGATATTTTTGATTTATGGGTTAGGATTCATCACAATTACTGAATATTAATTTTATATTCATTTACAATCCATATGAATTGCAAAATCAAAACAAAACCCCCAAATTTTATCATTTTCATAAAAACATCCAAATTTTTTTGTTTTCTCCAAGATTTCTGATAAAGTTCGGCATTTTCAATCACAAGAATCCTTTTACAAACAATTTCATCAAGCATATTTCATAAAACGAATAAAATGAGTGCTTATGCATAGAAACCCTATTTTAGAGGTGCGTATTAATGGTTGGGAGGCCTTGATGCTTATTTTCTGCCGTTAACACTCTCTCCAACTCTAATCTATGGTCTCTTCCAGTCCAGTACCATTATTCCATCAGCATCTTGCATCCACATTCCCTTTCTCGCATAGATCCATACCTGTGAACAACCCTCCAGAGGAGAGAGGAGGGAGGAGAGAACACCATGTTGGGGAATATGGGAATTTCCCATAAGTTTCGGACACATGGTCAAATATTTGGATTTTTCATAACTTGAATACTATAACTCCAAATGGAGCACTCTATAGCTCAATAGATTCCATTTTTCAAGTGCTTTCCAATGATAGGTCACATCATATGGTTTTGAGAAACTTATGGGCATGTTATCTAGGTGTCACCGTTTTAGTATTCAAAAAATGGGAATTGGGAGATTCCCAAACTCACTAATATTGTGTTAGAGAGAAAGAGTAGAATTCCAACTTTCTGATCAGGCAACCATTTCTCTGTTGGTAAGTGGCATTGGAGAGCAAATAGTTGTTGAAGAAGATTGCCAAGATCTGATATATGGCTTACTTGTGACATTCGTGGCCATCTCTCCTCGAAACCGACGCAAGAGGGGGCGACAGCTGCAGCTAGGGGGGGACCATTTCAAAACACCCCCCCCCCCCCCCCCCCCCCCCCCGCCCCCCACACACACACCACAAATTTTTAATTGGGGCCCCATTGGCCCCCAAAAGGCATGATCAAAAGTTTTAAATCTTGGCCATTCTTCCCATTGGCACTGCCCAATTTTGCATCTCGACCATCTGACGTCCAAATTGAGTTCTAAAAAATCATGCCTGACCAAATTGATATCCTGAATGGCTGGGAAGCTCTCTCTCTTCAATCTGGTGGTAAAAAATTTTACTAAAAGTCTGCAATGGCTAAATTTCTGCTTCTGTCAACTTTGAATTCCCACCTAAAATTTGCACATATCCGCTCCTAATCCATAGTTTACAGGTCATTAAAAACTATCTCAAAATAGAATGTCCATAATGGCTAGTCTCGATTTGGGAATTCTATCCTCATTGCAAGCAATGATGCATACTTGCAACATTCACATTGGAGCCTTTCAAACTGTTGGAGTGATGATTCAAGAAATTCCCACATAGAGATAAGGATGACCATGGCAGAAGGACATGTGATCTCAAGATGGTACTCTGTGCCAACTAGGAATGAGGTTGCTACTATTATGTTGACAGGTCAAGGTAATGATGAGAGCTTGCATCATCGCAACATAAACATTTATACAATAAGTGGTGTGTGTGTCACTATTTCAAAATTGCATCGAAGCTGCATGCCATTATTGTATGTTCTTCTATTTCCTAATGGAGAAGATAGATGGCACTTTAAAATCCCCTACTCCATATAGGGTGATAGTTTGCTCCAAGATAACGTGCCAAGTAAAGAGTATGTTACACAAATGAAGTACTATGCATATCGTCTATAGGTACAAGATGACACCATTGCATGCATGTTGAGATGTGGAAGGCTATTATAACCATTTATTGTGGATGCATATTGAGCAATGCAGATTAATGTGGTGTCATCTTAATTAATCCACTTTGTGTGCTGAGGTTTACCTCAGGATTTGTTGATATGACCTTTGCTATTGATAGGCAAGATGTTGCTCTAGGGAGATCAATTCCATCATCCTTTATAGGAGGTCCTCGACACATGTACCAGCTATATCAAGATGCCATTGCAATATTTGCCTGATCAAGCAATGCAGGATAGGCAAGACTTGACTGCCATATTCTTCTATCAAAAATATAGGGACAATATGGAGACACTTATAAAGAAAAGTTTATTTGGAAAAGTTGTAGTATATGTGAGTGTAATAGTGTTCCAGGAGTGAGGCTTGCTACACTCGCATATGCTATTGATATTATGTGATGCTTTCAAGCAAAAGGAAATTGATCACTATGATAAGATGGTTTGCATAGAGCTTTGAGACTAGTAAAAATTCCTTGAGCTTTTTGAAACCATTTTCGCTTGCAATATGCATGGACTGTGTGGCCATTTGGTCCCAATAATCCATGCATGGTCAATGGAAAATATTCAAGGCATTACCCATGGTCATTTGTAAATTCCAAAATGGAAGATGATCATGGTTACCCAATTTATATGAGAAGAAATGATGGAAGACATGTTTTGATTAGATGTGTCTATCTCGACAACTGTTTGGGTTGTGCCTTATAATCCTTACCTATCTACAAAATATAGAGCATATATTAATGTGGAGTTCTGTTCTACAATTTTTGCTGTAAAATACCTTTAGAAGTATGTCTACAAAGGCCATGATTGTGCAACTATAAGGTTTTGCTTTATAGGGAGGAATCCATCAGATGGAGCTAATGGTTCTTCAACAACTACAAATGTTGATGAAATACAAGTGTACATAGATGCTTAGTATGTTTTTGTATCTGAGACATGTTGGAGGATTTTCACGTACTAGTTGCATAATGAGAAGCCAAATGTTATATGTTTGCATCTAAACTTCCCAAGGGAAAATGTTATCACTTTCCATGACAACAACAATATAAGAGATGTTGTTTCTATTGCCAACGTGCAATGAACAACTTTGACTCAGTGGTTTCTTTACAACCAAAATCATATTGAGGCAAAAGTATAGTTGTACTAGGAGTTCCCCCAACATTGGGTTTGAAATGCAACAATTAAATTTAGACAAAGAAAAGAAAAGGGAGATGTTTGTAGTCACATCTATTTTGTTTCTCCTTGTGCGAGAGACCTCTACTACTTAAAAATGCTTCTTAGTCAATGCAAGGGTTGTAAGTCATTTGAGTACCTATGCAAAGTTGTAATGAAAGAAGCTGCGAGGAGAGAAAAGGAGAGCTGAGGAGAGAGAAAGAGAACAAGAAGAAGAAGGAAGAAGACTAGAAGAGGAGAGAAAAGAGGAGAGAAGGGAGAAGGAAGCCATGGAAGCTGGAGATGAAGGTGAAGAGTGTGATCTTGATAATAACTGGTTGCCCTAATCTGGGGCTCTTACACCTTAAATACCTTGGTCAGTGTGACAGAGTGTCTAAACCCTAGTTTGTGTGTATCTTGCTTGTTACAATCCATCCCCACTTGAAAGGTTTTTTCCCTCAAAAAAAAGGAAAAATAGAGGGGAGTGATGGTTGGGCTAAGGGAGGGTTGCAAAGTACTACTCAGATCCCTTTGACAATGAAGAATAGGTGTGGAGAGACTAGGGACAACATGCAGTCCTGAACCAGTCTACTGAAGTAAATTGGTCATAACTTTGGATAGGGTGTACTATATGTCAAAATAGAGATTATGATGAGTACTTTCAACCTATGTAGAATGCACATGCATGTGATCTGAGTAAGTACAAAACTATTCTAAAATAGTGTGCAGTCTATGGGTGGGAAGTGGGATTTGGGGCATGACCGGCTAGTCTTCCAATAGTTGGGATTCACGAAGGTAGGGAAATTCATTGAGGATGGTTGCTGGGCGCTAAGAGGCTTCTTCCAAGGGTAGGCCTTTCCATTTGATGAGGTATTCTTTGATGGATCGGGATCATAAGTGCTTATCTCGCTGCCCAATGATTGCTTCAGGAACATATTGAGTGATGCCCTCTTCATCTATGGGGGGGGAGTTCTTCCACATAGTCCACTGAGGAGTCTACAAAGGGTTTCAGCTGACTGACATGAAACACATTGTAGATTTTCCTCGTAGGGGGGAGTTCTAAGTGGTAGGCCAAGTCGCCAACTCTCTTCAGGATTTAGTATGGGCCACAGAAGCCATGGGCTAGCTTGTTACTGCTACCCTCTTTGAGAGTGGAGTAATGGGACTTAGGCACTTTCAAAAGGGCCAATTCCCCCTCTTGGAATTCCAAATGCCTTCATTTTTCATTAGCATATAGTTTCATGTGTGTTTGGGCCTTCTGAATATTCATTTTGCATTGTTGAAGTAAAGCTTGCATACGATCCAATTTAGCTTGACTCTGAGGATTGATCTTATCAATAAACAAGACTGTAGGAAGGAGAACCTTATACCCATATAAGGCCTCAAAAGGGGAAACTCCAATGCTAGAGTGTGTGGAGTTATTATATGCAAACTCAGCCAAGTGAAGCCAAGTATCCCAAGCGTGCTGTACATCATGGAAAAAGTACCTCAAATATGTCTCAAGCCATTTGTTCACTCTCTCAGTTTGGCCATCAGTCTGAGGGTGGTATGCAGTGGATGGAGCAAGCTTGGTCCCCGTGGAGGTGAAAACTGTCTGACAGAAGTTGCTCATAAAATTTGCATCCTGATCATGTACTATGACTTGTGGTAAGCCATGCAACTTGAATACATTTTCCATAAACTGAGTGGCCACCTGAGAGGCAGTATATTGGACCTTAGTGGGGATAAAGTGGGGAGCTTTGATGAGGCAATCAACTACCACATAGATACTGTTCCACCCTTTCTTAGTCATGGGAAGGCCAATGATAAAGTCCATTGTGATGTGAGTCCATTTCCCTTTAGGGATAGGGAGAGGTTGCAAGAGGCCAGCGGGCCTGAGTGTATTATCCTTGTTCTGTTGGCATGGAACACATTTGGTCACAAAGTCCTTGACGTCCCTCCATAAGCCTTTCCAATGAAAGCTCTTGGAAATCTTGTCATATGTTTTGAAAACACTCAAGTGACCGGGAATGGGGCAAGAATGCATTTCCTCCATGATCTTTTGCGTGAAGGGGGAAGTGTGTGGGATGACAATGTTGCCATGGGACCAAATAAGAGCATGCTTGAGCTGATATTGGGATTTTTCAGCCATAACCCCATGCTGTAATTTTTGAAATATGTGGCTGAAATGATCATCTAACAAGTAAGCCTCTTGGAGCTCTTCAACCCAATCACTGTGCAATTCTGAGATAGATGACACTCTGCATGCCCACATTCGAGAGAGAGAATCAGCCACAATATTATCCTTGCCCTGCGTATGTGAAATGTCAAAGTCATAGTTCTGTAAGGTTGACACCAATCGCCTTTGCTTAGGAGTCAAAGTAGACTGAGTCAGGAATTATTGGAGGACTTGGTGATCGCTTTTCACTTGAAAGCGGCTGCCATACAAATAGTGGTGCCATTTCTTGATGGCATGGAGGATGGCCAACATCTCTTGGTCGTATACATTCATTTGCATCTCCTTCTCATCAAGCTTGCGGCTTTCGAATGCAATCACACCATGCTCTTGCAACAATACTACACTAATACCCCGGCCACAGGCATCACAATGAATGGTAAAGAGCTTAGAGAAGTCAAGGAAAACAAGGATGGGGGCTGAAGTAAGCGCGTCCTTTAACTGTTTGAAGCTATGATCTGCAGTGGCATCCCAAAAGAATGACTCTTTTTCCAAGCGATCAGTCAAAGGTGTTGCAATGGTGGCATAGTGCTTAATGAAGCGTTTGTAGAATGAAGAGAGACCAAGGAAGCCTCGTAAGGAAGTGGTGGTGGAAGGAGTGGCCCAATCATTAACACATTGCACCTTTTTGGGGTCAACCTGTATACCATTTTTGCTCACAATGTGTCCCAAGTACTCCACAAATGTCTGCATGAATATACATTTGCTCTCCTTAGCAAAGAGTCAATGCTCTCTCAAAATGTCAAACACCCTCTGAATGTGTGTCAAGTGCTCCCTAGATGACTTGCTATAAATGAGGATGTCATCAAAGAAGACAAGCACGAATTTGAACATAAAGGGCTGCAGGATTTTGTTTATGAGGCTTTGAAAGGTGCCAGGGGCGTTAGTCAACCCAAAATGCATCACAAGAAAATGGTAAAGGCCACGATGAGTCCTAAAGGCCATTTTGACCTCATCTCCTGCCCACATACGAATCTGATGGTAGCGAGAGCGCAAGTCAATCTTAGTGAAAAAGCATGCCCCTTTTAACTCATCTAGCAAATCATCAATCCGTGGGATGGGGTAGCAGTTCTTCACTGTAATTTTGTTCAAATCTCTATAGTCAATACACATGCGAAAGGAGCCATCTTTCTTTTTGACTAAGAGGACAGGGGATGCATAGGGGGAAGAACTCGATTCAATGAAACCCATCTCCAACAACTCCTTGATTTGCTTCACAACCTCTTCACGCTCACACTTGGAGAGTCTATAGGGGGGTTTGTTCACTGGCTTGGAATGGAGATCTAGGTCAAGTGGGTGGTCCACTTGTCTCTTTGGAGGGAGGGATGTAGGCATATGCAATAAGTCATTGTATTCCTCAAGTAAGGCCTGCAAGGTAGAGTCATGTGATACTATAGAGGGCTGATCAGAAGTGTCCTTATTCAATTGCAAAACAAAGATCTAAGAGCATTTCTTGAACTCCCGTTTGAGTTGCTTTGCTGTAATGAGCTGAAAATCAGCATGATCGCGATCTCCCTCTAGGTGGATAGGCTCTCCATGCATCATAAACTCCATGTAAAGCTGAGAGAAGTCCATAGCAATTTTCCCTAATTGTTTCAGCCAATCACAGCCCAAGACAACATCAATGGGGCCCATATCTAGGGCAATCAGATCAACTCGTGCCACATAATTTTCAGCCAAGCATAAGGGAATTGCAAAACATACATGTGTGTTGATTTCTTCTTCTCCATTTGCTACTTGGACCTTCAAGGGGTGGTGTAATGCCATAGGAATACATTTCAATCGATCAATGGCTGATTTATTGACAAAACTGTGAGTGCTTCCACTATCCACAAGGATAAAAACATACTTCCCATTGATACTGCCTTGAATGCGAAGGGTAATGGGGCTGCAAGAACCTGTCCAAGCATCCAAGGAGATCGACCAAAGGGAAGTGGGAGGTGGATGGGATGTTATTAGAGAGAAAAATGATTTGGATTGAAAGGTCAAGGGGTTGATTCTCAATCCTATGAAAGGCATATATATTATATCTATCCTGGGTTTTATAATTTGTAACATCTCATCACTCATCCACTTTCTAATTGGATGGCTTGGATTTAGAGCAAAGTAGTCTTCTCTAGAAACTCCCTAGTTCACGATTCCAAAAAAATTTACAACCTTGACACACTTGAATGTAATTGATGTTTATATATTATGAAGCTCTCTTATTACAAGGTTACAACTTATTAGGTTCATGCTTAGAATTCTAAATGCTCTTTGCTTGAAAAATTGGATCTTTTTGTTTAATATTGCATTTCTATTCCTATTAATAAGGGATTAGACTTTTAGATTTTTAGGGGAACTTTGGTAAAAAGTTGAAGTTAAAGGATTCAAACCTTTGCTTGTTGGTATCAAAAGCCAATGCCTTACCACTTTGGCGATACTCTCTAGAAAGGTAACCCAAAAAAAAGGTAAGGCCAAAGACAAAAAATTTGAGCTTCCATCACAAATATGGGCTTAGCAAGATTTGAGCCTACAATATTTCCATTATAAGTAGCATGATTTAACCATTCAAACTATAAGCCCATAGTGCACTATCAGTTCAATCACTTTTAAGAGCTAATGTTTGCTATATCTCTTCCTTCTTTCCTCCTCTATTCAATCCACATGAAGATAAAAAGAGCCACTAAAAAAACCAATAAAATCATAGGTTGGGCAATTGCACTATTGCACCTCATGTAAACCAAAGGTCTTAGCTAAGGAACTTAATTTCAATGTTAATAAACAATAAGGTTAAGCACATTTTGTACATACCTCAAAGCTATATCCTAAATATTGCTCTGCTTAGTCACCTCTTTAAATAAAGGCCCTGTTGAGATATCGAGCTCCACTCGTGATACGCCAGGGTGACCGTTGTGTATTTATGTCACCAACTTGTCAGTTGCAGACGCGGTTGGTACACCGCCCATGAATAATAGCTACATGATAGCTATCCTTATCTACTCTAGTTCGTGGCTCAGTTAGTATGCCACCTTAGTTAGTTGAGTTTGGTTTGAGACCCATATATAGGGTTCTTCTATTTCTTTGTACTTGAGTTCTTTTGGCTTACACAACTAAGAAGAGGAAAACTGTTTTCAGCCTCCACCCTTGTGTGTATTCCCCCATTGTGCAAACAAGAAAGCTTCAAGCGAGTCTCCTTCCTTCTCTCCCACAATCTTGACATGGTATCAGAGCCTCGTTCGTGGTAAGGAGCTCAAGAAAGCAAGCCAAGCTCGCGGTGTTCTGGTAAGAGGAGCAGTGTTGCTTTCATTTTCTGTTTTGGGAGCAGATCTCTACAGGTAGCACAGCCGGAAAGTGCAGGAGTGCATTGTCTCAGGTTGAGACGTCCTTCGCGGTGAAGCAAGAGGGCAATATATGCTGTGGGATTTGAGGCCATTTCGGGGCCATTTCGGCGACCTTGTTTTTTTTATTTGAGGCCATTTCGAGGCCTGTTTTGGAGGCGGAAGTTCTCTGTACGCACTCAGAAAAAGGCCCAGTTTTATGTTGTGCAGCCACTGTTCTACAGGTCGGTGAAAATTTACTGTAGAAATTGCATCGTATGCCTGTGCGCAGAGACATTGGGAGTTACATAATCATCCTTGTTGCCTGTTGATGCAAAATCGTCACTAGGAAGTGACTGTGTGGTCAAATACCACTTTTGTCAGTTTTGTAGATTTGCCCTTTTGAGGCTGAAGCTGTATTCTTTGCAGTGACAAAATTTGTTGCAGTGTTCTGTAATGGCATCTGATTCTCTTTCACAGATTGTCACTGAAAAGCTTGACAAGAACAACTTCCAAGCATGGAAGTTTAGAATGACGATTTTCCTTATGGGAAAAGGATATTGGGAATTTGTTGCAAGAAATGAAGAAGAACCAGTTCTTCCTGATGTTCCCAATCAACAGCAAATGCAGGCATTTAAAACATGGCATGAGAGAGCCAGGAAAGTTATGTACTGGCTGTCTATCAGCATTTCAGACTCTATGATTGTGCATATTCAGGATGCAAGTACGCCAAAGGAGGCATGGGATACTTTGTCAAACATGTATAGCACAAATACGCAAGCAAGGAAAATGCAGCTCAAGCAAGAGTTGCATAATGTGCAAAGAGAAAATATGAGCATCAATGACTACCACATGAAAGTGAAGAAGATTGCAGATGTACTTGCTTCCATCGGGTCGCCAGTGGAATATGATGATTTAGTTTCTGTGACCTTGAATGGTCTAGGAAAGGATTATGCACAGTTTCGGACATCCATTTCAGTTCGTGAAAGATTTCCTGATTTTGAGGAGCTGATTGCTCTTCTAATTTCTGAGGAGCAAAGAAATGGTGGTGCATCTTCTTCAGGAGGAACTTCAAAAGAAGCTGTCTTCTACTCAAATGCTGGAAGAGGTAGAGGCAGAGGTAGAGGAGGCCGTGGCAGAAATCAGAATATGCAGCAAACTCAAGAAAACCAGTCCTATGGAGGAGGACGTGGTAACTCTAGAGGCAGGGGGAGCCAAAGAGGTCGTGGTGGATGGCAAAGAGGTCAAAATGCAAACAGTAATGTTGAATGCTACTACTGTGGTAAAATGGGTCATATGGCTAAAGACTGCTATAAAAAGCAGAATGACATCATGAATGGAAAACTGCAACAAGGGAATTATGCATCTTCTAGTAGACAGGGTGATGACAGAAATGAGCATTTGTTCATGGTGCAGCACATGAACAATTCTGTGACAAGTGCAGAAGAAAGCAATGATGTATGGTATGTTGACTCAGGTGCATCAAACCACATGACAGGTCATGCAGAATGGATGGAGGATGCAAGGAAAATGGAAAAACCAAGATTTGTGGAGACTGGTGATGATACTGCACATCCTATTGTGCAGATTGGAAAAATTCCCTTGTCTATGCAGGATGGGAAAAAGAAATACATGTCCGATGTATTTCATGTCCCGAATATCACCAAGAATCTGGTTTCTTTCGGTCAAATGGTTGAGCAGGGCTTGCAGGTCAGATTTAATCCTCATGGATGCTTTGTTGAGGATATGAAAAATAAAGGTCGCTTGATAGCAAAAGGAAATAAGAAGGGCAGAATGTTTACGTTGGATGCAGACATGTCTGAATTGAGTGTAGCAATGTTTGCACATGGGACCGGTGTAGTTGCAGATATTGATATATGGTATAAACGCATTGGTCATGTTAATGTACAGCGACTTAAATCAATGCAGGCCAAAAATATTGTTGCAGGATTGCCAAAACTCAAGGTTGCAGAAATGCATAAAGTATGTGAAGCCTGTCAGTTTGGAAAACAGGCAAGGAAACCATTTCCTAGACATGTTCAAGAGAGTGAGAAGCCATTGGAATTAATCCACTCTGATGTGTGGACTACTAAAGCTGCATCTCTTGGAGGCTGTCATTATTTTGTCACTTTTATTGATGACTATAGCAAAAAAGTTTGGGTGTATTTTATGAAAAAGAAAAGTGAAGTTTTTGGGCATTTCAAAACCCTTAAAGCTGTGGCTGAAAAAGAAACAGGTCTGCAAATAAAATGCCTAAGGTCAGATGGAGGGGGAGAGTACCTCTCAAATGAGTTTGCAAAGTTCTTGCAGGAGCATGGCATAAAGCAGCAATATTCATGCAGTTATACCCCACAACAAAATGGAATTGCAGAAAGGAAAAACAGGCATATTGGAGAGGTATCTCGTGCCATGCTCAATGAAAAAGACTTGCCAGATTTTTATTGGGCTGAAGCAGTTGCTACATCAGTCTACATAATGAACAGGACTCCCACTGCAGCAATACATGGAATGACTCCAGAGGAGAGGTATACTGGTAGGAAACCAGATATTTCTCATTTGAAAATTTTTGGTTGCATTGCCTATGTACATGTGCCAGATGAGTTGAGATCCAAGTTGGATCCAAAAGCTGAGAAGTGCATCTTTATTGGTTACTCTCTGCAGCAAAAAGGGTATAGAAGCTATAACCCTTCTACTCGTAAGTTTAGAGTGAGCAGAGATGTTGTTTTTGATGAGATGAGTAGCTGGTATAAACCAGTAAATGTGATTGATGATGTAGATACACAAAATGGTAATGCTGCACAAAATTCACAGCAGCAGTCACAAAATATTAGTGGACCTGGAGCGTCCTCTAGTAGTGGTTCACATTCTTCACCATGGACAGGCAGATTGAGATCAGGAGAATCTTCTCAAAGTAATGCAGATAGTGGTATGCAGGTATCACGAAAAGGAAAAGAGAAGGTTGATCAGTCCATGTTTGATGTGAATGCAGGTCACTCTTATGTGGATGGTGAATCCAGTGGCTCAGAACAGAGCATTGATGATGAGTTGGGTATTCCTTCTATTGTTACACCTGGAGTAAGGAAGACCAGGGATGTTTTGAGAGCACCTGGGAGTGAACCTACTTTGCGTAGGTCTACGAGAGCTAGGTATCCTGTGGATAGGCTGAAATATGATGGATTTACAGCCATTCACTATGCATATATGGTCAAAGTGATACAGGAACCAGAACCCACATCTTTTGAGCAAGCCATGGGAAAACAAAAATGGGAGAAAGCCATGGATGAAGAAATGGATGCCTTGGAAGCAAATGCTACATGGGAGTTAGTACCTTTGCCTAAAGGCAAGAATGCAATTGGCTGTAAGTGGGTTTATAAGGTGAAGCACAATGCAGATGGTTCTATGAACAGATACAAGGCAAGATTAGTAGTCAAGGGGTATGCACAAACATATGGCATTGACTATGAAGAAACATTCAGTCCAGTTGCAAGGATGGCAACTGTAAGAGCAGTCATTGCTATGGCTGCATCAAAGGGATGGTCTTTACATCAGATGGATGTAAAGAATGCCTTCTTGCATGGTGATTTGCAAGAAGAGGTCTATATGGAGCAGCCACCAGGTTATGTGCATGCTGTTCATCCTGAGTTTGTTTGCAGGTTGAAGAAAGCCTTGTATGGCTTGAAGCAAGCACCTAGAGCATGGTCTGACAAGATAGGACAGTATCTTGTCACTATTGGCTTTCAGATTTCCAAGGCAGATTTCTCACTTTATGTGAGGAAAACAGAGAAAGGTATTATGCTACTTGTCATTTGTGTTGATGATTTGATTATGACAGGTGACAGTGATGAAGATATCCTTCATGTGAAAATGCTATTGAAGCAGAAGTTTGAGATGAAGGATTTGGGAGAGCTGCGTTATTTCTTGGGCATTGAGGTGATTAGATCACCAAGTGGGATTCAGCTCTTGCAGAGGCAGTATGGATTGGACATGCTGTCCAAATATGGGATGACAGGCTGTAAGCCTATTTCAGTTCCTTTGGAGCAGAATGTGAAGCTGAGCACAGATGCAGGTGAGCTTCTAGAAGACCCTACTATGTACAGACACATAGTAGGAAGCTTGATTTATATGACTATTACCAGGCCAGATTTGAGCTATGATGTTGGATTGGTAAGTCAGTTTATGCAGGCTCCAAGGAAACCACATTTGGATGCGGCTAGACGCATACTCAGGTATGTGAAGTCCACATTGCAGTATGGACTATTTTATGAGACTGGGGTTCAGATACAGTTGCATGGATACACTGACGATGATTGGGCTGGTAGTATTTCTGATAGAGGATCTACCAGTGGATATGTGTTCTCTTTTGGGAGTACTGCAGTCACTTGGAGCAGCAAGAAACAGCCTACAGTTGCCTTATCGAGCACAGAGGCTGAGTACAGGGGTGCAGCAATGGCTGCATGTGAGGTAGCTTGGTTGCATAAGCTACTTTATGATATGCATCAGTCTACAGATGGACCAGTTATCATTTATTGTGACAACATGAGTAGTATACACTTGGCAAATAACCCAGTCTATCATGCTAGAACAAAGCACATTGAGGTGCATTATCACTATGTGCAAGAGAGGGTTTTACTAGGTCTTATTGATCTAGTTTATGTCAGCACAGAGGATTAGGTAGCTGACATATTCACGAAGGCATTGGGCGCAGAGAAGCTACGCAAGTTCAGAGACCTGCTTGGTGTGCAGGAATTGGGATTGAGCTCGAGGGGGAGTGTTGAGATATCGAGCTCCACTCGTGATACGCCAGGGTGACCGTTGTGTATTTATGTCACCGACTTGTCAGTTGCAGACGCGGTTGGTACACCGCCCATGAATAATAGCTACATGATAGCTATCCTTATCTACTCTAGTTGGTGGCTCAGTTAGTATGCCACCTTAGTTAGTTGAGTTTGGTTTGAGACCCATATATATGGTTCTTCTATTTCTTTGTACTTGAGTTCTTTTGGCTTACACAACTAAGAAGAGGAAAACTATTTTCAGCCTCCACCCTTGTGTGTATTCCCCCATTGTGCAAACAAGAAAGCTTCAAGCGAGTCTCCTTCCTTCTCTCCCACAATCTTGACAGGCCCCAATCAACTGCTATTCACAACTCTACTTTACTCTTCATAAGATATCATTAGTTGAATAATGTTTTGTAAGAGTTTTAACTTTTAAGTGAAAGTTGATATGGTGGAACTTGAAAAGTCATCGCTTCTTAAGGTAAAATTAAAGTACCCCGCAAAAGTGGAATCTTCATGATGTTGTGCTATATTAATTTCAAGGTTCTAGAAAGTGCTTTCTTTACTTTTTTGGGGCTCTAAGATCTAAATATTTACATGAATTTTTTTATTTGAATAGGAAAGAAAAATTTATGGTTTTACCCTTTGTTTGTGTGTGAAGCTCTCAATTCTTGGTTCAACATCCCTTCAATAGGATGGAAAAGATTAAGAGATAAAATGGAAATCAAAAGATGTGTAATCAAAAGATAGAAAAAAAATTTATCCAATAAACACTTAGCCAATGATTTTTTTTTGTTTTATCCTATTTAAGTTATATTTAAAAATTTTGATAGAAAGAAGATTGATGAGTTAGTATGACCCTATCATTTCTCAATATTTGCAATCTTCTTGCTTTCTACAAAATTGATAGAAAGAAGATTGATGAGTCAGTAAGATCCCATCATTTCTAGATAATTGCAATATTCTTGCTTTGTATAAACTTACATGCTAAAATGGTTAATAATTGTCATGACCAAAAAAGGGCCCAACATTGGCTCTACGGATCTAGCCGAGAACCTCTATGCTCTCAACCAAAACACCCCACAACCTCGTGGCCTGGAGCATTTGGAGGCTACACACACTCATTCAACCTAGATACACATTTGTTCTTTTCATAATTCAACGAATCCCTTCCCAAATCCATGTAAGGAGTATCCTAACATAATGGTGACTAGCACCTCATAGCACAAATACAGGGAGCACCCCCCCGAAAAAACTTAGTGCTATGACTCCATACACAACATAGTCCTCTTGTTTTTTGTAGAACATTTCAGGAGACAATCATTACCATATTACTCATACCAAAAATATGTTGGATATCCAAAAGCTGTAATAGGGGATTCACAAAGTATATAGAGGTTGTAGTGTTAGGCTACATGAGGAGTTTACAAGCTTATGAAAGGAACATTAGGGAAAGGTTATACAAGGCTTTAAAAAAGTCTATTAGAGTAGTGTGAATAGGACTAGTGAGGCTTGTCCTTATGCTCTTGATGGTCTTCTTCTTATTCTACTTCACCTTCATGATATTCTTCTTTCTTCATCAGCAGCAAGGTGGGCCTTTTGAAACCTCTTTCTAGCATGACATAACTTTTTAGTATGTCCGGTCCTTTTGTAAAAGTCACAGACTAGTTGGACCTTGTTGCCTTTGTAGTTGTTACTGACATACAACACTTGTTCATCCTTAGAAGTACTTGGCTCTTATTTATTTTTTATCTTGTTTTTTCTTCTAATAGAGAGATCTAAATGTTAACAAGTTTAGGATTTGGCATGTCGATTAAAGTAGTGGAGACATTATCATAATTTAGAGGGAAACTTTTTAACAAAACACAAATGCATACATCTTCATCTATTCTCCCTGCAAGCTTGATTAAGATATTTTTCATGTAATTCAGATGTTTTGCAAGATATGTGTTAGGTTTCATATCTTGTCTAAGAAATTCCAATAAAATACCATACTTTGAAGGCTTTGACTGTGTACCAAATAGGGTATCCAATCTTTTCCAAGTATCATGGGATGTGTCATATGTATCCACATGGTGGATATAGTTGTCATCTAGCTCAAGCTTTGTCATGGCTTCATCCTTGTCATCACCTTTCTACCAGGCAACTAAAATAGTTGCAACCCTGGGCTTCTTCTCTTGTCCATTAATGATGGCCCATAAGCCCTTCTTCATCAAGATCAACTTTATGTGTGCTTGCCAGTTATGAAACCCGACTCCTCTTAAGCACATATCGAGAATCTTTTCCATTGCTGCTCAAGTGACTAAAACAATAGCAAATCAACACCAAAATTCTCACAAATTAGCTAACTTTGGATGTATCAAGAGACACAAGCAATAATAGTATACTAGTTTGAAATTTAATGTTATTTGCTTGAGTTTGAGTGAATGATTTGCAAAACATCTTCAAAACTTGCCCTCACTAATTTGATGGTTGAATACTTGCTCAAAACTTTAGATCAAAGTGATACTGGCTTGATTTAAATGGTAGAAGAGAGGAAAGGTGGGAAAAATGATATTGATATTGAAATGGAAATGGTTGCAGACAGAGGCCTCACTTTTTCTTGATTACATGTCATAGAGGTGATCATTTGGGAAACCCTTTGGGTGGGAGAGAGCTTAGGTATGAATATTTAGAAGCCCTATATCAATCGTCAACATTGCAACATGTGATGATTACATAGAGTGTACAAACTCTAATGGCATAGATTTGGACATTAGGTTGATATAGATGCAATGTTAAAGCATACCTTGAGCAATGTCACAATGTGATATGCCACAAAAGAGCACCTTTAGCTGAGAAATAAATCTCTAGATGGATTTGTGATGAGATGTGGCTTCTATGAAGAGATCCAAGAGCTCAAAGGAGGTAGGGTGCCGACTCTAAGTATAGTAGACATGAAGTACAGAGTGGAGATGGAGTGAGAAATGAGCTCATGGGCTAAGAGTGAGCTAAGAGAGAAGTTTGTTGGGCTAAGCCATGCTCACCATGGCTTTGATACTATAATGAAAAGCATGGATCTAGAGCATGGCTATGGAGGATTGAAGATAAAGACAAGGCTCATGATGACATATACATGACAACTAACTATTACACACGTGAATCAAGTTTCATGATTGAAGCTTGGACTCATAAACACAATCTTGTGTGAGTGGACAATGATAGTTGATTGAAAGGACAACAATACTATGACATTGCATTGAAATGATAGTCAAGTACAATGCTTTACAATCTTCTTGGTAGCACTTTCCACCATTGTGCTTAAGGGGTTTAAAAAACATGTACACCATTAGCCAAACTGCTCTATATAAAGTGGCTACATTGGTTGTGATTGCCTAAATTCTCAACAATTATTGGATTTAGCTTTGGCATTAGCATCTTCTAGACGATTGGCTTCCACATCAGGGTTAAGGACTTGCACCCGCTTATCATCCTATTTAGGGTTTATCTCAATAGGTTTTACATTATCCTTGTCACCTTCTTTAACCATTTGTCCTCTTGTAATGGCTTGAAAATGGGAAGCCTCAGTGGATTAACATGCACAGCTTCGATGAGGTTGACACCACTACCACTGGGCATCTTCTCTATGGTATCTTTTCCTCTTTGTAGTTTTTTTTTGGTCCCTCATCCTGCTAAATGTTAGTCCCTTGTGCTCAATGATTTATTGGACCTAGCTGCTTACTCCCTTACTAAAGAGAGCTGATCATACTCTAGCGAGAACTAGCCAAATGGCTAGACTTCCCACATATGTTGCATTTGACATGAGGGAAGTTTATTGGAAAATCCTGACCACCACACCACTTATAAATGAATCTTGATGGATTATCCTCTTTAGGTCATTGACTTCCTATTAAGTTTTGTTACTTCTTTAGGAAATTAACTGTTAACCCCAATTTGAGACTGATAAAAAGAAGTCCTAGACCAAGAAAACTCCAAATGTAGACACAAAAGAAAAAGCAGGAAGGGAAATGGCCAAAAGCACAAGGGCGGCCTCAAAAGCTAAGTCAAAGGCTAAGGTAAGTCAAAGGCAAAAGCATAGGTAAAGAGAAAGGGCAACTAGAAGGGAATAGAAAAAGAGAACCTTGCCACAATGGCCGGTCATGTAAAAAAGGGGATGGGTGCCCGAAGGGATAAGGGTTTTGTATATAAACTCAAAAAGTGGATGAGAAGCTCATTTTTTTGTGTGTGGTTAAAGTGGACTCTTCTTCTTCCCTTCTTCTCTCCTTCTTGCTTGCTTGTGTGTGCTTGAGAGAGGGAGTGTGAGAGTGTAAGGGAGTGAATGCCTGAGGGTGAGGGATCTTGGAGAAGCTCTCCATCATCTCCTCTCTTCTTCTTCTCTTCTCCTCTCTTATCTTGTCTCGCGCGTGGCTATGGAGGATGGATCTTGGAGGTGGAGGCTTTCGGATGCTTGAGCTCGCATCACAAATCATGGAGCTACTAGTGTGCATGAGGGAGGAGGGTACTCAATCGGGCATTAAGGTAAGATCACTACACTTATAGAGAGGGATAGCGCATTGGCTATGTGAGAGGTAGCCATTAGTGCTCATCTTGAGACACTTGAAAGAATAAGTGATCTATGGGTCTTGGTGGTCAAGTGTGATCTCCCATCATTTTGGTTCCATTTCCAAGACCAACAGATTTGAGCCTTGAGCACTTGCACACTTTGAATCGAGCATTGAAGTACGGTTTCACCCCTGAATTGGTGCTTGATATAGGTAGGAAATTTAGGTGCTTTGATCTTTGAAATAAGTAAGTGTTTGGAGTTTTTTGATGAGTAGACAAGTAGAATACTCCAGCCCATGGATTAGTTTGTGATTTTTGCTTACATTTAGATAAATTAGGACCAACAACTTGCAAGGAAACAATAGGGTTTTGCTGCTATGAAATAGACAGAACAGGGAGAAGAAAAATGAAAAAAATGAGTTTTGGGGTTTAATGCATGCAAGACGTGGAGTTGGAAGGTTAAAGATGGCTCGATAAGACCCTAAAATCCCAAAACCAATAGGGGAGAGCTCATTTGTGCACTTTAGTGAGAGAGAGAGAGAGAGAGAGAGAGAGAGAGAGAGAGAGAGAGAGAGAGAGAGAGAGAGAAAGAAAGAGCTACAAGCATAGAACAAATCAAACATGTTAATTTCAAGTCCATCTTCCATTCCAGGTATCTCTAGGCCTTCCTTGTGCTTTATTGCTTGTTTTGAAAGGTTACATGTTATGCCATAAAACTTAGGGACCCCTGGCATTGATCGCGCCAGCATTTGCATTTGCACTTGCTATGATCAGATCACCCTGTCGATGTCCAACTCCCAAAGTCAAACCAGTTTGATAGTCCAACTGGTAGAATCTGAGCGTGTGACTCGTCAGTTGGACTAGGCCCAATTGGTAGACATCGTGCCAATCGGATGACTTTTTGTCCAATCAGACATCCCATTCAAACACCATTTTTGTCCAGTTGAACAACCCCCAATCAGACCAAACTTAGGAATCCAACCACCTTGGTTCGATCGGATACACCCAATCGGACTCAGACCATCCAACTCCTAGAGTTGGAGCACCCAAAATTGGTCATCCGACTGTCAAATTATGGGAATCACATCAATAGGGTAGAACATAAAGATAGTGACAAATCACCAAGCCTCTAACCAGAATTAGCTGAAAAAGACCCTGAAACCCCCTAAATAAGCGACCTAGCTGACAAAAGTTGAGAACACAAGAAATTGTGACGTACGGCCTAGAGGCAACCTCTAGTGGCCCAGTCGAGAGTCCAACCCCACTTAGAGCCAAAACCAACTTATAGACCCCAATTCCACATGATCGAGAAGAGAAGAGCAGTAAAGACCCTAAACAATTCCTAGGAACAACCAAAGAATGTGCTTAGAGCCACATTAGGCTGCAAAAAAAAGGGGGAATAGCATGAACTGCATTTCCATTGTGCATTCACATCCCACATTGATTTTATCACTTGAAGTGCATTGAAAAGCCAAAACCCCAATTTCGCACCATGCACTAAAGAGAACCACATAGCGAGTGTAAATAATTTGAGAATTGGTTGCAATAAGAAGAAATGCTCCTAGACTTAATAAGCTAATGGAACCCACAAGTAGGAGAAGACCCAAGACATAGATAGGTGCCCAAGAGCCCCAATTCTAGGACCTTCAAAGACAATAGGAGGGACCATAGGTGAGCATCATTGAAGACACAAAGCTAGCGGATTTGATCGGGCTAATTGGCAATCTTGTGGAGCTTGAAGTTGCCAATATGTCAAGAGCTAGTGCAAATCAAGGAGATGACTAGCTAAACTTGGGAGAATGGTCGAAATCGAGCAGATGGTAGGATAATGCGATGCATTAGCAAATACAATGCACCACGGTAGGCTAATAGAGGAGATCATCGTAGACCTTGTGGAGGAGAGAAGATTAGTCAGGAAGGTGCTATAGAGCATAGCGACCTGTAACCAAAAGCAAAGGGCAAGGAAGCTGTAGTAGGACATAGAAGTGCGAGAAGTCCAATGTGTCATTACTCTAGCCAGTAGAAATAGGACATGACCTAATGCAGAGAGGGAGCAAGAACTAGCAGTTGACCTCACACTAAGCAAGCTTGTTACCAAGCAACTCATAGATGGTATAGCTACTAAGAACATCATAATAACGCTAAGCAACCTCATTGCTTGCAGGGCTAGGAGTTAGTCAGGGCTCCAAGAGCTAGTCCCAGATCCATGCACTAGCCAAGCAGTTGGACAAGTACCAACCTAGCAACAACTCGTATAGTTTTCTAGAGTAGTTCGAGCAAGCTTGCAAGGAAAATGGTCTCATGGACCTTGCCCAATGCTCCCAATAATTTGGGCTTTGCTTAGGCGACAAGGGTAGAACCTGGTGCACTAGCTTAAATGCAACAAAGCAAAACAATTTCAACAACCTCAAGGATCTCTTTATCAAAAGATCGTCTAAGGCAGGGTACTCGAATAACCTCATAGTTTGACTCATGAACATCAACCAAAAGGATAAAGAGGACATAAGGGTCTACCTTATTCACATGCGGAGTCTCTTTAAGAGAATCCCATATAACGAAGAACGACCCAACGAATGAGCGGTCTCCATAGTGTTCATCAATAGGATCCATAGCAAAGAGCTTTACAAGGACTTAGTGAGAAACTCCAGCCTATAAAGAGACATCCTAGCTAATGTTTTCAATGAATCCATAAGAGTGGATGAATAGCTCAAGGAGAGGAGCTCTAGGATCTTAACTCAAGATAGCGCTAGTTCTAGATGCTTGGAGAGAGCTGCTACATCTAGTGAGTGATCAGTCCCTAGCACCCAAGACAAGGGGAAGAGCATAGACCAATGCCAAGAGTTGAATGGGTGGAAACCACCTCTTAGCACAGTGTCAAGATCCTAGATCTAGGCCATGTGCTAATTGTGATAGGTTTGTCCATTATGCCATGCATTGCAAGCTACCAAGGATATTTCCATATGCTTAGCAATATAACCCACCATACCTAGGGAATAAGACACCAAATTTCTTTGGAAGGGGAGCCTCATTAGCTCTCCTAGTGCCCAATGATACAAAACCAGCTATTCTTAGGATGGAAATCAACCCTATAGGCATACCTAGGCCAATGGGACCCTTCATAACCCACCCATAAAGCAACACTCCAGTCCACTACATGGAGGAGACAAACAACAAGTATGCATGCATAAACCTTTATATCTCATATGACGAATGGGGCAAACTAATCATCATGGACTACCAACCACTGTCATTGATGGTTATAGGGAAAGGTAGGGGTAGAGGCTTAGGAGGGTAGACCCAAGAACTCGTAACAGATGGTATATCTCCTTGTGTTGCCCCAAATAGGAGCAAGCTAATTGAGAAAAGGCCCATCTTAGGTGCGCAAAGTGTGGAATCACTCACTTATTTACCGAATGCCCTAGACAGAAGCCACCCTCTAGTCCGGTGAATGAGCCATCAGTACCATTGGGACTGTTTGGAGTTGAGACATTTGATGGAGAGGACATAGCTATCCCATTACACATCATGACTCATTCATAGATGAAGGCAAGCCAGCATATCACTACTTGGACCCAGCAATCTAGATGCAGCCTTGATAGGGAAAAAGAGCTGTGGTCAAAGGAAGAAGAGGACGGAGTCCAAGGTCATGCTTAAAATGGAGAGTGCTACAATAGCGCGCATAGGAAAGAAAGTCACCGATACAGAGGCTGCGACATTTTCTCCAAGGATGGAAAAGAAGGGGAGTGGCAATGTAAGGGAGTACCCCAACCCAAAACGCCAACTCAAAGCCATAGAGAAGGTCAAGGAGTGGGTGAAAGAGACCCAATAATACTTGAAAGATGGTGTCCTAGAGGATGAAATCAATGAGATCTCTAGCATGAGCACCCTGGTTTCACCTGCAAGGGTAAAATTGAGAGACATATCCGCACCACATTTGGTATTGTAGAGACAAAGCTTAGATGCTATGGGCCAGCGAACTAGCCAAGGCCAATGGCCAAGGAGTGTTGAATTAGGAGAGATGCAAGTAGTTGATAACCTCCTCTCTATGTTAGTGACAACCCCTGTGACTTTTCCTTTGGGAGATCTACTTAGGCAGCACCCACCATTATGGTAAGGGTTGAAGTAGTGGGTTGAAGGACGAATGGAGCAAGGGGTAGCTGACCTACATGATCATGATGTAGTAACTCAGATACCTAGTCTAATGATACACTTAGTGCCCAAGTTGTTACACGTGAATGCTTTTTGGTAGAGCATGGAGATGCATATAGTTCTATCAGTCCTAGCATTAGGTGATGCCACATAAAAAGGGATTGTGGACATGGGGGCAGGAGTCACTATGCTCAGCCATGTAGTACTCCACCTATCAGGAATGCTAGGTTTAATGTTACATTGGCTAATGGAATGAAGGCTAGGCCATTCAGAGTGTTGAAGAACTAGATGTTCAAGATTGCAGGTATCCAATTTTCTATTAAATTCATTGTCATGAAGGGAGTGGACTATGACATCCTCCTAGGCTGACCTTGGATGAGGAATGTGTGACTCATAGAGGACTAGGGCAATTGTCCGATCTTTTTAGGTAAATGAATGGAAGCAGTGAGAGTGGAGATGGACACCTAGAAGACCACTTTAGTCAACTTGGATGGCATCTCTGCCATTCTCACAAGGTATATCCCTTGCCTAGAGAATGAGGAGATTGGATGCACATACTTGCTATAATTGATCTATCATTCTCAGATGAGGAAGAGGAATTACAAGAAAGCTACAAAGAAAGTGAGAGTGCCTAAGGAGCCAACAGTGCCACTCTACATGATGGCTAGAAGCTCTTACAGTTGATCCAAACTTGTCACGAACTCCACGAGGTGTTGGAGTAATTGACGAGAAAGTTAGTCGACAACCCTACCACTAACATGAAACCTCTCAAGGATCTCATGAATGAATCTAAGTGGAAGTGGAATAAGGTGCATGACCTAAACTTGATTTATAATTGGGCCCTAGTCACTAATGAGAGTGAGGCTAGAGATAAAAGCCTAGGAGATGATGAGTATTGATTGTTGTTCTACTAGTGAGGAAACCCAAAGGGAAATTTACTTGATAGAGTATGATACCGAGGGATGCTTGTGATATAATAAATAGGAGTAGACTCCAAACCACGAAAGGGAAATACCTTTAGGATTGAAACAGGAGTCATGAGGATGGATTGTGATCACACATGGTTGGAACATGTAGGAGTAATAGATTATGAGCAAGCAGGAGTAGCCCAAGCACCTCTATTTCAAAAGGAGACACCCATAGAGATACGACCACGATGTCGAAGGATTTGCCAAAGCAAAGCAAAGTCGTGTCTACAGAAGACCTTGACTAATTTCAGGATAGAAGATCAATCAGGTGATTAAGCAAGATGAGAAAATGATGCCAAGACTCTGTTTTATTTATGCCAATAACAAATACAAGGTACAAGAAGAAGAAACCCGAGCAACCTCTGGATTGCGTAGGAAACGCCTTTGAAAGGATAATAATAAAATGGATTTAAAGCTTTCTTGATAAGCACAAAATTGATACAAGGCCGTAACAAAAGACTAATACACAGGATTTTGATATAGGAGGTGTGAGAAGAGGCTTTCCAATTTCAGGATACCTATCCATCTGTGTAAATACATTTTCTTCTTCTCGAAGGAAGCCATGTCTGCTATTGACAATTGTCTGAAAGCTCATTAACTAAAGAAACTGGATCCTTGTGAGCTGAAAAGGAAAGTGTCTTTCCATTCACATAATGATTCTGGAACTGTAGTTGCATCTCCCGCTACATAGAAACTGTCCAAAATATCCACTTGTCGAAACAAATCACCCATTGATTTCTAGGAACAAGATCCATTCAGGTCAGATATTTATCCAAACAGTAGATAGGAATCTTAAGATAGGAAGTCACATCTCACGCCATTTGATGCACAAATCTTTGTGTCTAGATGTAGTTGTGCTAAAAGAGCCTTCGAAGAGTTGAGAAAATGCTACCATCAATACTCCAAGTGACACAATAAGCATGCAAATAAACTGATCCAGTAGAGTAGCAGGTTTCCAACTGCAAGGGTTGTCTGAACTTTATCCATAAATCTCTCTCATGCTTTTTGATTCCTCTGCCAACAATTTTGCCTTCATGGCCCTGAAGCAGATGAAGGATCGTGGCCGGAGCTATAGAAGACAGACGATCAACACTGCCATAGCTTTCCTTCCATGAGACTCGAGCTGGTCTGACCCAGGAGAAAATGATGATAATCCACAAGAAGAAGAAGAAGCTGTAGATGATTCGGCATTAGCTCTGTAATTGTGGCCAAGTTTGAGAAGCATTTCATCCAGCAATGAGCGGGCCTCGTCCAGGTCATAACGATAGCAAGGATGGAGACAAAGAAGAGAGGACGCTCATGTCCAAGAAGATCCTCTTGAGATAGGCATAATCTGGTTTATCATCAAAGCGTAATGCACTGCAGTAATGGAATTATGATGCAAACTCTGAAGGAAAGAACCTGTATAGTGACTCCATAGGAGTAGACATTTTCATTTCACAAATCCTCTCATATTTCTGCTTTTTGGTTCCAGCTTTCAAACCTTGCCATGGAATACTTTCTTGTAGAAAATACATTAGCACATAACCAAGGGACTCCAAATCACCCCGCCTTCGATGTCAGTCCATAGTCGAAAGAAAAAAAAAACTCAATAACTAGGTTTCATTCCAGATGCGGCTTTTCTCTTGTTTCTCTTCCAATTCTTTCATGCCAAAGACAAGTTTTACTCCTAGAATGCTTGCAAAAACTAAAGAAACATTTGCAGAATAGCCTTCCCCTTATTGTGCTTCTTCGCATACCTCTGGTTGCGGAAGAACTTCGGATCCATCCTCCAACACCCTTTGTATAATTATTCCAATTGAAGAGTAGCTGCATCAATTCTAAAATTGACCTACAAGCACGTTAGAAGATCTCCATCGCGATCTTCCATATGCATGTCCAGCCTACAAGCACCCATTTATCTCAGATTGCTCTGTCCACAATCTAAAAACTGAGATTTTTTGGAACAGAAAACCTGCAAAAGGCACTGCAGAGGGAAAACAATCCCAGATCTCCAAGGAATCGTCTCATACACCTTAGAAGAGAACGACCAAAAAAGCCCCCTTTCGAACCAGTAAAGCGGCTTCTTCTCTGCTTTTTCTGAAAATAGCCGACTAATTTGCTCCTTCCGTGGGCCTCCCGTAACGCCAAAAGCATGCTCCTTCAGCTCAGTCACCAAATGTCTTTTTAATTAAGGCAGATGGAATAGTGATATTTCGCAGATATTCGTCCGCCCCTGCATCCTCTTTTGACGAGTTTGCTGCCAAATGTCTAACAGTATCAACAAGAGGAACTACAAGATTCCAAAGGCAATGCTCCAACATTGCAGGGGGTAGCTTATGACCATGACGGCTGATAGACATGAAGAGAGTGTCAATGGCGGTGTTTGCTGATAGACATGAAATCTTCTGATAGCTCGTTGAACTGTTTGCTGAAATGCCAACAAAATTGGAGGAGAAAACACTACTGCTGCCAAGAGGCGAGAACTCCAATCTCCTCTGCTCTGTACCACCGTCGTCTCGCGAAACGGCGGTACCTAATGAAAACCCGAATCCCTCACAGTGGGCAAAGGTGCATCTCTGAGAGTATCCCTGTTTCTAACATGATTCACACACACAGTCATAAACTGAATTGCTCTCATGCCATCTTTACTGCGAATCCGTGCATAAGCAGATCCATCATCCATTACCTTTGTTTCCATACGCATCTCTGTGATGAATGGCTGTCCAAGAATTATAGGATAAGAGCATGAATCCTGCACAAAGAAATGGAAATCCTCCTCTACATCTCCAATAGAAACCCTGACACTAGGACATGCAGCATACAAATCACCTGCAGTGTTGTTAGCGGCTCTCATACGCCACCCATGCTCTACATCCATAGGCCATCTGTTACTCTCATAAACTCCACGAACTATGAGATTAATCTCTGAACCATGATCCACCAAAGCAACATAAGGCACATGTTTCTCTCCAATTTTTACCATCGTCTTTGTAGTTGCCCTAGCCCAATGACTCCGCGAAAAGTGACTACGCGGTATCAAGACAGGCTCATCAGTTTCAGCATAATGCATAGGCTGAACCGTCTTCTCTATCTGTGGAAAAACAGAAGCACTCTCAACCAAAACCTCATCCTCATCCTCTTCCAACTCCCCAATCAAAACTCCTTGTGTATCAGTAGTAGGCAATGCATGTCTTTTTCTCTTCAGGACCTCCTGAAACTAATCTTGAAACTCTCTTTTTGAGATGCCCAAAACCTTAGAAATAGTGAAAGTCACCTCACTGCCAAGTATCTTGTCATTAAAGATTTTCTTCATGTTTGTAGATGTCTCAATATTGGACATCAATCTAAACCTTGACTGCTTTCTCTCTCTAGGCTCTTGCCTCTTTTCTCTCTTTTGAGCATCTTCCATTTGTCGTTCTGGCCCTGGTCTCAAAGACGGTCCTACAGTAGGTGGAGTAACAAACTCACCCCCTCTAGTTTTTTTAGTTGCACTTGGATTTTCTTCATCCCTCTTACGCTTCTCCTCAACAAGTACATCTGCTCCCTGAGACTTAGCCAAGTAGGCATAAATAGAGTACCTGTCAACAGGTGAATCCCAACCTATCTCAGATCTGATGCTAGAGCCTGCACTAGTCAAAACAGTTTGCTGAATTTTTCCCTTGTTTGCAGTCTCCATAGCATAAGTCCATAGTGCTGACTGATTCTCTGATCCCTTCTCAATCTGGACTCCATATGCAGAAGCATCTCCTCTAGCTGTCACATAAGAAGTACGCGCAGCCATGTCATCCACTAACTTTTTCATTCTGCCTTTACCAAAGTTGGAAGCAAGTGAAGCTCCTGTCTCAGTCAACCAAATCTTACCATCTTGTCCCCAAAATACCAAATTCTTCCTCCTTGTATCCTGAAAAGATTCACAATCCCTGCAATGCTGATGATCCGTACCATCATACCAAATACATCTTCGATCTCTCCTAGGTGCACTAGGAGCACTCCTAGGTGCAGTAGGAGCACTAGAAGAAATAGTAGGCGCAGTCGAAGCAAACTGCTCTTTCAATTTTCCCATCAACTCCGCTTTAATTGACTCCAATGTCAAATCCATTATGCCTTTGATTATGTCATCAAGAGAGGTAGGCCCACCGATGGAGTAGATGGTTTTGGAGCAGAAGGTGCTGGCATCGGTCGTGGAACAGGAGGAATAGGAGGAGTAGAAACAATAGGCACTGGCATAGGCCAAGAAACTGGTTGAGGAGGAGAAGAAATAACAGGAATAGAAGCAGGCATAGGAGCAGAAGACGGTGTCGGTGTCATAGAACCATTCTGTAGGCGGGTCTTCCATATCCTCCTCCTCTTGGTCAAAGTCGAGACTACATCCTGGGCATCTTGCCAATCCGTTTTAAGTCCCATAGGCTTCGTGCGATCCTCAAGAAGCTCTCCCAATTCTTCCTGAAGAGCAGGATCTGCAGCTTGCAAGAAAAGCTCAACTTTCTCAACATCCAATGCTCTTTGTTCAATGGCATCAAGCTGACTATACCTCTCTCTTCAAATTCTCGAATCAACTCTGAAGCAGCTAAACCTTTGTTTGGCATGTAGATCCACTCTCGAAATGACCACCGTGTAGCCATACCAAAGTCCTCAAGGAAATACTCTTCTTTAAGGGCCTTCTTAAAATCTTGCCAATGTGAATTTTGAATAAAAAGATCAGTCACTTTTGCCCTCAAGGGGGGTGTGACAAGACGAAGGAAATACTTACTCATAAGTCCAGCTGGAACTCAAAAAAACCCCATCTTGATCTCATATGTCTTCAAATATGCTGAAACATTACGGCCATCAAATAGCTTCTTCTCATTCTCAACTGCTTCAATCGCCTTAGTTGCGTTGATTGCATTCTCATGCTCCGAATATAGTTGCCTTTGCTGAGACAATTGTTGTTGATGCAATTGCTGCTACTGCTGCATATACAATTGTGTCTACTGATTTTGAAGCTGCATATACATGGACATATTCTGCAAAATCTGCTTTAGATCATCTGTTGAAGTACTTGACGCAGCAGTCATTGATGGAGCTGAAGTAGAGGACGCAGCAGGAATCATAGAAGAGGCTGAAAATGATGCTGAAGTATCCCCCATCCTGAAATTTCTGCGACGCTTTCACGTCGGGTTCACAAAGATGTCGAAGGATTTGCCAAAGCAAAGCAAAGTCGTGTCTACAAAAGACCTTGACTAATTTCAGGATAGAAGATCAATCAGGTGAATAAGCAAGATGAGAAAATGATGTCGAGACTCTGTTTTATTTCTGCCAATAACAAATACAAGGTACAAGAAGAAGAAACCCGAGCAGCCTCTGGATTGCGTAGGAAACGCCTTTGAAAGGATAATAATAAAATGGATTTAAAGCTTTCTTGATAAGCACAAAATTGATACAAGGCCGTAACAAAAGACTAATACACAGGATGTTGATATAGGAGGTGTGACAAGAGGCTTTCCAATTTCAGGATACCTATCCATCTGTGTAAATACATTTTCTTCTTCTCGAAGGAAGCCATGTCTGCTATTGACAATTGTCTGAAAGCTCATTAACTAAAGAAACTGGATCCTTGTGAGCTGAAAAGGAAAGTGTCTTTCCATTCACATAATGATTCTGGATCTGTAGTTGCATCTCCCGCTACATAGAAACTGTCCAAAATATCCACTTGTCGAAACAAATCACCCATTGATTTCTAGGAACAAGATCCATTCAGGTCAGATATTTATCCAAATAGTAGATAGGGAATCTTAAGATAGGAAGTCACATCTCACGCCATTTGATGCACAAATCTTTGTGTCTAGATGTAGTTGTGCTAAAAGAGCCTTCGAAGAGTTGAGACAATGCTGCCATCAATACTCCAAGTGACACAATAAGCATGCAAATAAACTGATCCAGTAGAGTAGCAGGTTTCCAACTGCAAGGGTTGTCTGAACTTTATCCATAAATCTCTCTCATGCTTTTTGATTCCTCTGCCAACAGTTTTGCCTTCATGGCCCTAAAGCAGATGAAGGATCGCGGCCGGAGCTACAGGAGACGGACGATCAACACTGCCATAGCTTTCCTTCCATGAGACTCGAGCTGGCCTGACCCAGGAGAAAATGATGATAATCCACAAGAAGAAGAAGAAGCTGCAGATGATTCGGCATTAGTCTGTAATTGTGGCCAAGTTTGAGAAGCGTTTCATCCAGTAATGAGCGGGCCTCGTCCAGGTCATAACAATAGCAAGGATGGAGACAAAAAAGAGAGGACGCTCATGTCCAAGAAGATCCTCTTGAGATAGGCATAATCTGGTTTATCATCAAAGCGTAATGCACAGCAGTACTGGAATTATGATGCAAACTGTGAAGGAAAAGACCTGTACAATGACTCCATAGGAGTAGACGTTTTCCTTTCACAAATCCTCTCATATTTCTGCTTTTTGGTTTGAGCTTTCAAACCTTGCCATGGAAGACTTTCTTGTAGAAAATACATCAGCACATAACCAAGGGACTCCAGATGACCCTGCCTTCGATGTCAGTCCATAGTCAAAAAAAAAAAAACTCGATAACCAGGTTTCATTCCAGATGCGGCTTTTCTCTTGTTTCTCTTCCAATTCTTTCATGCCAAAGACAAGTTTTACTCCTGGAATGCTTGCAAAAACTAAAGAAACATTTGCAGAACATCCTTCCCCTTGTTGTGCTTCTTCGCATACCTCTGGTTGCGGAGGAACTTTGGATCCATCCTCCAACACCCTTTGTATAATTAATCCAATTGAAGACTAGCTGCATCAATTCTAAAATTGACCTACAAGCACGTTAGAAGATCTCCATCGCGATCTTCCATATGCATGTCTAGCCTATAAGCACCCATTTATCTCAGATTGCTCTATCCACAATCTAAAAACTGAGATTTTTCAGAACAGAAAACTTGCAAAAGGCATTGCAGAGGGAAAACAATCCCAGATCTCCAGGGAATCGTCTCATACACCTTAGAAGAGAACGACCGAAAAAGCCCCCTTTCGAACCAGTAAAGCGGCTTCTTCTCTGCTTTTTCTGAAAATAGACGACTAATTTGCTCCTTCAGTGGGCCTCCCGTAACGCCAAAAGCATGCTCCTTCAGCTTAGTCCACCAAATGTCTTTTCAATTAAGGCAGATGGAATAGTGATATTTCGCAGATATTCGGCCGCCCCCTACATCCTCTTTCGACGAGTTTGCTGCCAAATGTCTAACAGTATCAACAAGAGGAACTACAAGATTCCAAAGGCAATGCTCCAACATTGCAGGGGGTAGCTTATGACCATGATGGCTGATAGACATGAAGAGAGTGTCAATGGCAGTGTTTCGAATCTCTGGCCTTTCATCTGTCCCAAAGCCTTGAATGACACCGTACACAGCCAGGAGCAACCGCTCATATGCAATATCACTTCTTCTTTCAAATGATTCTGCAAGACTATCCTCTTTGACCTCAGATTCCAATTCCACTTCATTTGTTGCAATACCAAGATTCTGTAATCTGGACTAAAGAGCACCTATGCTGTATCTTCTTCTGGACACTGAGCTATCCACGACCCTGCCATTCCAGCTTGTGTATACGGTCCCATTTGAACCATCTTGCATGTGATGATAAGAAGCAAGTGCCTTGACAAATGGTTCATGTTCAGCATAGCCAGCAATTAAAGCATTCCAGCACATAACATGTCGACTTGGCAACTTGTCGAAAACAACCTGTGCATCTGTAAGTGAGCTACACTTGCCATACATTTCGATCAGAGTGCTGCCAACAATAAGATCTCTATCAAATCCCTTCTTTGTAACCTCCAAGTGCATCTCTTGACCTCTTTCTATGGCTTCCACATTGCCACAAGCTTTCAAGCCACACACATAAGTAATAGCATCCTCACCGATGCTATTGAGTGTCATCTCATCAAGGAATTCCAATGCTTCTCTATCACAGCCTTGTTCAGCATATCCTGTCATAAGTGTCGTCCAGGATACGACATCTTGATCTGACATATTGTCAAATACTTCTTGGGCTTTTCCAAGCATACCAAATTTTACATACATGTCAACCAGAGCATTATTGATAAATTCATCTTCCTCCAAACCCTCTTCACTATACTGCCTACGCAGAACAAAAGTATAATCACAACAACTAAATATGTACAAAGTATCAAATCCCACACACAACTTTTAGGTGGATTTCACACCTCGAATGCACAGCAATACGACAACGAGGGGAGACCCTTTCCTCCAATTAAGGTTATGAGTTCAACCCTGAGTCAGAGGTAAGCATAGAAAGTGACCTAGAGATACCCCGACCTCCAAAAAACAAATGCATAAAAGGGGACTTTTCTAGTTCACCTAACGCATAGGTGGTTAAATGAGGAGAGGAGGGTATAGCCAAAGGAGTCAGAAGCTAAACAACAAAAGAAACCACAAGTCCTACCAAAACGCTTCATGAAGTTTAAAAAACGAGATAGGGTAGTGATCTTCTTGGGGGCAAAGAGACAAGGACAGAAAAGTGAGCCTATCAAAGGACCTGGCAAGGTCAAGAAAGTCAACTTAACAAGGGAAGGGGAGAAGCCTTGACTTGTGCTTATAGCTGATGACTTGATGGAGGAAGAAAAGGCCATCCTTGTTGCTCTTCTACGAGAGTACATAGACGTGTTTGCTTTGTCCTTAGACAAGCTAAAGGGAGTTGATCCAAGGGTAGTGATGCATAACATACCGATGGCCCATGGTGTAACACCAATAAAGAAGCCACCTTACCCAATGAATCCAAAGCATGCTCATGCAATGAAGGAGAAGATAGCCAAGCTAATGAAAGGAGGATTTATCTACAAGATAGAGCGCACAGACTCGATATCACCCATCATGATAGTCATGAAGAAGAATGGGAAGATCTGAGTGTGCATAAATTATAAAAAAGTTAATGCAACAACTAAACAAGATAATTATCCACTGCCTTATACTGAGCACATGCTCGAGACAGTAGCTGCCTAAGAAGCTTACATTTTTTTGGGTGACTTCTAAGGTTAGAACCAAGTGCAAGCACATCCCGATGATAGGCACAAAACAACATTCGCCACTGAGTGGAGGGTGTTTGCCTACATCATCATGCCATTTGGGGGGCTAATGAATGCACCAGATACCTTTCAACGCTTGATGTGCACCATCTTCAAAGACATGCTCAGACAAGAACTAGAGGTATTCATTGATGACGTATCTATATAGTCTAATGGGGCAGAGCACCTGGATATGCTTCGTGCAGTCTTTGAAGGGTGTAGGCTGTATAGCCTCTTATTGAACCCCTTAAAGTGCCAATTCTAGGTGAAGCATGGATACATCTTAGGGCACATGGTGTCCAAGAATGGCATCATCACTGAATTATCAAATATTAGGATTATTGTCGACTTGCAGCCACCAGACAACTATAAGGGAGTTCACTACTTCTTAGGCCACATAGGATACTATCGGCGCTTCATTCTAAACTATGCGCTAATTTCTATACCACTTTATTAGCTACTAATCATCTTTAAGTGGATTGAGGAGTATCTATGCACTTATGAGGAACTAAAAAAAGCTCTCACTAGTACACCAATTTCACGAGCCCCATACTAAAGCATAACGTTCCATGTGCACATAGATGTACCTAAGTTTGCCAATGGAGCCATTTTATGCCAACCCGATGAGCACAACCTTGATTATCCAATGAGTTTTGCTAGCAAGAATCTCAGGAAAATGGAGATGAATTACTTCATCATAGAAAGGGAAGGGTTGTCCATGGTGTTCGTTGTAAAGAAGTTTCAACATTATCTTTTGGCCACACCCTTTATCTTCTTCATTGACTATCAAGCTTTGCTTTATCTTGCAAATAAACCATGCACTATAGGATGCATTGCTAGATGGTTACTTCTTCTTTTAGAGTTTGACTTATCAGTGGTTTTATGCAAGGGAAAACAACATTACATAGTAGATCATATGTCCCACATACCCATAGGAGAAGCCACTTGACAAGGCATTGCAGATGACTTGCTAGATGCTCACCTTTTTTGCCTATCTCTAGAGAAAGGGATTTGCTCAGGGTCGACTTGATGCCATATTGGGCAGATGACATTCTCCAAGTCTTAGAACATGGTCTACAAGAGAACCCTATTGAGAAGGCCACTCTTAGGCACCATATTCTTAAGATCCAGCCCTATCAAATAGTCAGTCAACTCTATAGGTTAGGGCAATATGGATTACTACGAAGATGCGTATGCGAGCATGAAATGTATGATGTGTTGAGTGAGGTGCATGATGGAATTGTTGGAGGACATTTCACCAAAGATATGACAGCCCACAAGGTGATGCAATCTCAAATTTGGTGGCCCACCCTCTTTCGTGATGTTGCTTAGTTCCCTAAGCATTGTGATGAAGGCCAAAGGACTAAGATTTCTCTACATAAAGACAAGATGGAGTGACCCCTATCATAGCACAACTGTTGAGAAATAGACAAATGATGTATGCTCCAGGAAGAGATGTCATGTATCCCATATGCACAATGAGGAGAGAGGAACAACCCAACTTCTATAAAGCATTATACTTGACTATCACTTTGACAATGTAATGAATACAATATCATGGTGCTTTGTACTTTCACTTAGTGTCTTTATCATTGTTAGTCCATTACACAAGATTTTCTTTATGAGTCCAAGCTCCCATCTTGGAAACTAATTCGCTTGTGTGTAACAGTTAGTCTCTCTTTGTCTATGTCAACATGAGTCTTGTCTTCATCTTCCATCCTCCATAGCTCCTACCATGCTCTAGATTTGCATTTCTAACATGGTATCAGAGCCCAATCGGGCATGGCACTACTCCTACGGTGACTTGAGCATAGAAAAATCAAAATTTTCCATCTCAAATAGATCTTTTTGATTGTGTTTTGTCTACTATAGTGCTTTATCACCACAGAAAGTTACAAATGAGAAAAATAAGTGTTGTAATATATAGGTGGAGCCAATGATGTCATTATGGATGTAAGCACAAATGAGGACATATAAAATAATTTATATAGATAGGAAATTTTATGTCCCCATGCACACTCAAGCTTGGTTACGAATGCAAATGTACAAGAAGGAGATCCCTCTGAATCAAGGATAGATAAAAACATGACTTTGGAGATGAAGGTTACACATCATTATATCCAAGGATATTCAAGATCTTGCCAAGAACATTGCTATTATAGATTTACAATTGTGGCTCTAAAAATGAGAATCAAAATACATTTGCCTACATATCAATATCCGTTGCATAAGGGGTATTCAACATGGTGCAACTTGGATTTTTTATGGTTGGTCACACTCATGAGGACACATTGACACATTATTCAGTCATGTTGGTAGGTGAATTGGATAGTCGAACTCTAGCAACCCCCAAGACAACACGATAAGATAAAGACCAAGGATCTCCCCTCAACAAAACCCACAAAACAACACCATTGAACTTATGATCAAAGATTTCTAATCACTCACTCCTCATTGAGACTTCAACTCAACACTTAAGTAACTTAGACCTTCAAGCTCAAAATTTACCATTTTTAGAGAGAATCAGATGCTTAAACACCCATGACGAGCTTTCAAATTCACACAACTCCTATTTTTTAGGCATGGAAACCCCACGTAGCAACTGCCCCACAAAGAGTGGTTGCTTCAGGTAGTGCAAAATCAATTGTAGATCATTTTTGTTATTTTCTCATAGCACACATAAATACAATCCAAATACATAGGTAACCAAAGCTTTATACGATGAATTTTCATGCTCATTATTCTACTACTACAAGCATTTCACTATTGTAGACATTCTATTATTGCAACAAAACAAAGTTTACACTGATATAGAAATGGATAATCATGATAACTTCCATGGGAAACCAAGTTGGTGACATAGAAGCTATTGAATTCACATCTTTCCTCGTAGAGCACACAAATTTTCTCATAGATCACTACGCAAAATAGTTCATAACTTTCTAACCAAATCTCGAATTGCCAAGCTTCAAAAAGGAAAATTTGAGCTCTCTTTCCAATCTAGAAATCTTCAAAACAACTTGGAGCCAAATTCTTTTATCTATTTTCTTGAAACAGCTTTGCACAGCTTGCAGTCCTAAATATATTGCTACTCTATATAGCAAACACATAACTTCTCTATTTCAAGAAGACCGAACTTGCAAACGGGAAGACACTTTCTTTGATTTCAGATTATCATTTCAACATACCAACAGATACATTTCTGCATATCTTGCATTGATGAAGAGTTGCAAGAGCTTCAAACTTTATGAGCTCTAATTCATCATTTTTCTCGTTGCAAATCCTTTCAAATTTCCACTAACTTGAGTCTGTGAATTCAACACCTGCCTATAATACATGTTCTCTACCACATGCCTAGTCTCACATGTAGAGATCCTTTACTTCCATTCTTCTTGAAAGCCTCACGTAAACAACTAACATACATCACTCAACACGATGAAGAACATGCCTCTATTATTTTTCACTCATATCCATACATCAAAATAGATCTGCATACTCTCTTCTCCACGCAGTAGTAGAAGAAAACAAGACAAAAGGAAAACTCTTATTACCATCATCTGAAAACTGAGAACTCGCATCATCCCATTGACTTCAACACCCCCCCCCCCCCCCCCCCATCACACACCACCCCACCCCACCCCCCCCCATGCTCCAGGGCTTTGATAACTTCAGCTTCATGACCTCTGTCTTTTAAAACTTTGTTCTTCTTCTAAGCATCACATTTCTCCCTTCTCTTCAGACATGCAAGATTCTTCTCTCTCTCTTGCTCTCTCTCTCTCTCTCTCTCTCTCCATCACGCTGATTGTGTTGTGTTGACCACTTCTTCCCTCTCTTCTTCTTTTTTAAAAACTCCTCATGTTTTTGCTTTTTACTCTATTTTACTAAGTTACCCCTTGCTTCCCCTTAGTTGCTAGATGGCAAGCATGCCCCTTGCCGCGTAAAATTACACTCGGGAACTCAAAATTAGAAGCAAGAACATGTTTTCTATATGAGGATATCTCTTTCTACATGAGGCATGGTCTCAAAGCTAAAATATTACAACCACGTGTCAAACATGCATAGTACCAGTTGTGATTTCCATCTTTCAACCCAATTGCTGCTACGGGTAAGTGTTAAAAAGACAAAAAAATGATATTTGCATGTGTTACCCCATCCCACTTGACCCTATGCAACATCATGTCCTTGGTTTCTCATTCTCACCCACATGATTATCCACCCCCTTTCTTTGGAACACAAAGTGTGAACAAAACTTTATTAAAAGCTTTGAAAACATTTGACAAAGACAAACTCAATTTCTTGAAAATCTGCCTCATAGAGCAGTGCATAGAACAACTCATAACTTTCTAAACCTGTCTTAGATCACCAAGCTTCAAAAAGGAAAGTTGTATCTCTCTTTCCAATCTATAACTCTCTAGAATAACTCAGAGCCTAATTCTTTGATCTCCTATCTTGAAACAACTTTGCATAGCCTACAATCCTAAATTTCTGTATATAGTCTATTTCAGACATCGACCTTCGAGAGACCATAACTTTTTCAATCTTCCTTAGATTAACACCAAACTTGACAGAGACCTTTAGTAGGTGTCAAAGAACACTTTAAATATTTTTTCCATAATTTAAAACCATCTGATCAACACCAACTTTCAGAAAATTGAATCTGTCCCAAACAATAACTAGAAGCAACCTACTCTACATATAGTATGTACATTACTTACATCCCCTTTCATTACATGATTTTGTAGATATATTTCTTTAGATGGAACCCATTTATTCTACTGTTGTGAATAGTCCCATCTAAATATTATAGCAAGTAAGTGTCATTTTCAGACTTTTGCTTGATGAGAAAAGGTCCTTCCCATCTAATTGGAAACTTGGTTTGAAAAGTGGAGTCCAAGCTACTATCATATCTCCTAACCAACATTCCCTCTACAAGATTCTTCTTCTTTAGCTATGTATTGAACCATTGCCTTCTCTTCACAATCTATTTTTCATAACAATCCATTACTTGTTATGTATCCAACTGTAGGATATGCAAATTTAGTCCTCTATCAACTCCCAATTCTACTTGATCTAACAGATGCTTTCTTACAAACTCCATCATAGGGAACATGACATTCATAGGTAATAAAGCATCTTGACTATATACTAATTGAAAAGGGTTGAATCATGTACTTGTCTTTTGCATTGTTCTACAAGCCCACAAAGCTTGATGTAGATAACTGTCCCAATCTTTAGGATGGTCTTCCATCTGCTTGAAGAGAATCTTTTGTAGCGTTCCAGTGAAAGGTTCCACTAGTCCATTGCACTGAGAGTAATGAGTAGTAAATCTATGTTTCAAGTCTAGTTTCCTTGTTAATTCTCTAAATAGCTTATTTCTGAGGCCAAGAACTTGATTTCTCACTACTTCTAGTGGTATTCCAAATTTGTAGCATATGTCCTCCATGAGGAACTAAGTTACATCCTCTTTCTTGCAATTCCTTGTAGCCTTAGCTTCATGCCATTTGGTCATATAATCAACTGCAATAAGGATGTAAGAATTTTCTATTTTTGTACCAAGAAAAGGTCCAATAAAATCCAAACCCCACTTCTCAAACGGTCCATAGGAAACAATGGCTTTAGTAGGTTCTAGAATTAGTACCCTTTTTGCATATGACTGGAAAGCATGACAAATTTTACACCAATGAGCAACATTAGTGCTCAAACTAGGCCAAGTAAGTCCTGGTAGTAGAATTTTCAATTTGGTAAGGTCAAAATAAAAATGCCCACCGCATGCTTTCTCATGACAGGAAGATAAGCAAACAAGAATCTCAGAACTATCGAGCACCCTTCTTAGTACATTATGAATCCCCTTCATGTACAACTGATCATTTATGAGCACGTATGCCTTGGCCTTTCTAACAATGGCATACTTTGTTATTTATCAACCAATGACTTTAACTCCCCAGTTTTTAGAAACTCTTCAATCACGTGAAGGCTTTCCATGCCCTCGTATCTAGGATTATCCACCCTCATGTTAGCAACATACTAGGAAAGATAATCTTTAGCCAATTCATGAGCTCTACGGTTATTCTCGCTATCAATATGCCAAATTTCAAATTTTTGCAGCTGCCTCATGAGGCCTTTTATCTTAAATGGTCAATCCTTCAAAAATATATTTATTGGCTTTCCAAACGTTTTTAACCTATCTAACCACCAACATAGCATGTCCTTTTGCAACTATCTTCTTGTATCCCAACTCAATACACTGTTTCAGGCCAGCATGTAAACTTGCATATTCGGCTTCATTATTACTTTGTATCTCTTTACTTTCTTGACTTCCAAAAAAGACTTCTCCATTTTTAGCATTTAGAACTCTTCTGTAACTGCCATAAAAAAACAAGGTACCATCTTTATCCTTCATCTCCTCATGAATTTACAGAATGTGGAATTAGTTTTTGTCTTATAATAGTTGCACTTTGAATATGTTCTTTATAAGTCAAAATATCAGCTAAGCTAGCTCTTACAATATCCTCCTTCAAACATGTAAATTCAAATTCTTGCAGAGCCAGCAGCCACTTAGTAAACTCTTGGAGTATTTTCAATAAATCGCAAAACCTGTGGAAACAACTGAGAACTAGTTACTACTACAAATGGTTTTTTGAATCAAGTATGATTTCCATCCTTTAACTGCATATACCAGCCCCATACCAACAATTCTTCTTCCATCCAAGCTTTTTCAGCCACTCCAATGGATCTACTTATATAAAACACAGGCATCATATAAGACATCCCCTTTCCCTTCTGCATTAAAATGGCTCCCATTGCATTTTTCCCAACATTGATGCTAATGAAGAAAAGTTCATCCTAGTTTGGAGGCATAAGAATTGGCAAAGTGCTTAACTTTTCTTTAATATGCAAGAATGCATCCTCTTCAACTTACATCCAAACTAAAGGATCCCTTTGAGTTGCTTTATGTAAAGGATATGCATATTCAGCTAGCATATGGAATGATCTTGATAGATACTTAACTTTTGAATAAAGCTCATGAGTTCTTTTATAGTTTTGGAGAATCCATAAGAAATAAAGGCTCAATTTTACTAGGCTCAAGTGAAATTCCATTAGTAGACACTTCATGACCCAAGAGTATCACTCTAGTTCTTGTTATTTTACATTTGTCACAGTTCAATAGACTTTGACCGCCATCCTAATGAAGTTTGTAGAAAACTTCATTAAATTTTTGAGAGTGTAATGCCCTCGAGCTGTACACACAAAAGTTGTCCATGAACACCCGTAAAGATTTCCCAATGAAAGGGGAAAATATCCAACTAACCCATCTTGAAAAGTTGGCGTATGCATTCATCAGACCAAAATGCATTGCTCTAGTAGAAGCATCCACATGGGGTAATGAACATTGTTTTCTTCTAATCTTATTTTGCTATTCTGTTCTAGAAATATCCAAAGTATCCATTGCACACATTGTAAAATTCATGACGAGCCATTTGATCCAAGATTTTATCATGAAACGGAAGAGAATAGTAGTCCCTCTTAGTCTTTGCAATTAAGGGACTTGAAATCAACACATTGTAGCAAACCACCTTAACATCACAAAAATTTACACACAAAAGAATTAAGAAATCTCCCATGGAAATTTGCTTCATTGTATACATGAGAAAAAATTTTAGTCCTTACATGAACCCTCCTCCCACTAGCCAAAAGACTTAAGCCTTAAAAGTACCAAATTGGTCGGGATAAGTTATCCATGTGAACTCCTCCTTAGGCATATGTGCACACGTATACACGTGAGCACGTGTATGCACATTTCATAAATAAAGATATAATTTACGCTTATGAACTCACACTTGATGCACGGTTGTGCATTTCCTTAAAAGCACACGAACATGTGCAAAAAGAATAGTTTTTGCAAACACGGACTAGTTATTTTCAATAGAGTATGTATGTTATTTCTTATCATGAAAACTCTACCTTAGTCGTTGCCAAAACACGTAAGAAATTACGCATGCATGAAAATAAAAAATGGAAAGAAAAGAAAAATCATCTAGTTAGTCTAATTCCAACTAAAAGCCAAAGAGTAGTTAACTAAAAGAGCGAAAGAGTTCAATTGTAAGTAGGACTTTACAAGAAAATGACACACGGTGAGAGAGAGATAAACAATGATTAGAAAGAGTGAATACTTTTCCTCCCATCTCTTGCCACATAAGCACTCATTCTCCTATGTTTTCAACTATTTAGAAATATCCTAGTATTTTTTAGCCTCACAAGACACCTCATTTCTCATATCTTAGATTTTCATGAAAAAATCAAAAACACTATTCTTTTTTTAAAATTCAAAATTCCTAAGTTGTCACATCAGTACTCCTCCTCTAATTTAGCCAATTTTCATTTAACAAAAATCTTGGGATATTTTTAGCCACTTCCAACATCATTAGGACACCTCATACCCTCTTTCTAATTTCTCTTGAAATAAAAAAACGATTTTTTTCTGAAAAATCTCAAACTGCCATCTCACTATAAAATATCTTACACACGACATTTTCATGTTAAAAAGAATTTAAGCAATTTAAACAAGCTGACACCCAGTTAATCAACCCATCACCCATCATTTTCATGGTGCCACCATGTGACACCTCAAATGCCGCTTATGCAGGGAGCATCCCACACCCCTCCTCCTCCTCTCCTATAAATAAGACCCCTTCCCTCCATTGTAAGAGCATGAGTGTAGAGCTAAACAGGCTCTGTTGTGAAGAAGGGCAATCAAAGAAGCGACGACGACACCCTTATGCTGCCAAAATCTTCTCTTAATTTTCTTCTTTTTCTAAAATCCAAAAATATCCTCATCATGCCGTGAAGAAGAGGAGGTGTGGCATCACCCCCAAATGTGGCTACGCCACCAATATCATCACTTAATGGGGGGCCTAATAATCCTAGCCAAAACCAAGTTCTAAAATAAATTTAAAAAATGTTATTTTATTTTGAAAAAATGATAATTTAAGTCATTTTATTCTTATAAGCATAAATAAGAAAAGCTCAAAAAATTAAATTTTAATGTTAGCATTTTGGTGATCTTTTTTTATATTAAATGATAATTCTTTTTAGAAAGAAAGAATTAGTGATAATTATAGTTAAAGTTAGATTAGATTCTAGTCATTGGAAATAAGTAGAAAATTAGTTGTATATATACATGGGATAATAAAGTCAAATAAATAAATAAATAAACAAGTATGCTTGAAAATTTTGTAAATTAAAATGTTATGCTAACTATTATGCTCTAAGAAATTTCACATAAAATGTTGAGTCAAAAATCTTGTTAGCATCATATATAGTTTAAAGCTAGCCAAAGTAATCTATCAAAAAACTAACATATATAGAATATTAGAATTCTTTTCATGATTGAGCTAACCATAAATTTTAGTATCACACTTATAAGAATGACATTAGTGAAATATGTAGAAATATTAAATATTAACTAAGGATAAACTAGTTTAGTCCATCTCTAAAAGTTAAGTATAGTTCATTAAAAATTGAGTTATTCTCTTGACTAAAAATTAATGGTTTCAATGAGTGTTTAAACATATAGGACTTATTTCTATGATAATGATAATTGTTAATAGAGTTAAAGACTCCTTTAAATAAGAATAATGTCGATCAATTTGGCCATGAAAAGACTTTCTTAATCATATGCTATCTTAGACGACATAGAAATATATATTATTACTTAGAAATGGATTACCTAACTCTTGGGTGACAAAATAGATAAATATGAAAGTATAGAAAATGGTTGCTTTAGTAAACTTAGAAAAAAATGTCATAAGAAAAGAAGGTAAAAAAGAAAAGAATTGGTTACTATAATTTTGAAAAAGTAGAAAATTGGAAAAACAAATCAAGCTAAGTCTTCCCGTAGAAAATTTAATAGCCGCAAAAAGGAAGAATCAGGGAATGGAAATCCTTAGAAATTATTAGCTATCAAAATCAAAGTCATTGAAAAATCTTTTCGATAAATTTATAACCAGCTTTATAAATTAAAATTTTTAGTAGCATTAATTGCTCAATAAATATTGACTACAAAGGACTAGATGGTTGATGGTTTCTGATTTTTGAAACCTGGATGTGATTGTGATTCTTCACTAATAGAAGAAAATATTCTTGCCCATATTAAGGGCGATTTTAGTGGTTGACTTTCCCCTCAACTATTGGAGCTCGGATGAGTTGGATTTTTTTTTTTGTCTTCCTAGAGCGTCTGACTAGTGCCTAGGACTGATGGTCAAGTATGGAAGGTTCTCTCCTATGGGGACACATAACTATGAGGGACTGTGGTCGGAATTTATTCCTAGAATATATAGTCGGCAAAAATCCATACTGTTATCAATGGGATTTTGCATTGGAGCCTAGAAATGCAGGCTAGAAATGCTTCTCTCGTTTTTTAGGGCAGACATGCCTCTGGTTTTGAGGGCGCAACTCAAAATATATAAATATGCTTTCATCCAATGGGACTGGTCCCATTGTTTTCGTGTCGTGAAATAATAGAGACGTGAAACGAACCCTGTGCTAAAAGGATAATTAATGAAGCTTTTTTTATGTATTCAATAGCGTGGTAGTACGCTCTTTAGATAACTAAGGAAAACACCGTTTAAAGGGAAGCGGGCAAGCGACCTTTCCCAATGAAAGATGTTCGATTGGCTGGGTGCACCCGATGAGTTGGGTGCTTTCCTGAAAGGGAAAAATAGAATAAGAGCCGACACAATGACTTACCCTAGGGTCAAAGTCTTAGAATCTGGGCTGATCACTATCTTAGGGGAACGATGTAGCGGCTGTGCCAAAATGCGTTAGAGTTCCACGAACCCGAGCCTGTTACTTAGAAAAAGTGTTGCACTCCATGAACCAAGGGTAATGACCCCTTCTCTGTTCGGATGAGAAGCCTCTTGAAGGACACCTCGGAATGTGAACTAGCCAAAGATAGAAGACTGTTAGGTCAGCAAGAAACACTCAAGTCGATCCTCGTGGGATGAGGTAGGACCTTGGGGGGGGAGGGGGGGTCACTCATGATTATATGAATATATATATAACGTGATTTCAAAATAAGGGGTTTTTAAAACACCATTTTTTATATATAGAAGGGTGTCATATAAAGGGGCTACTTACAGATTGAATAGAAAAGGGTTGTGTTTTATTCAAGAAAAATTCACACATTAGGATATTTATAAATAGGCCATAAACGCATGTTATATAGAGAATATACTTATAGTGAACCCCCCGAGGGCAAGACGTTCCCTGCAAGGTGGACCTCGGGTCGCCTAGACTGATCAAAGTCCAAACATTCAAATGGAGTGTAGACAGCGACAACTAAGAAAGACCCCAAACGATCACCAAACAATATCGACTATATTTAGAGGTCGGTATGTCACACATGGTATCAAAGCAAGAAATTTTTATTTTTCAAAAATTTTAAAATATTTTTTAAAAATTTGTATAAAGAATAATCACATTAAGAGAGGATAACACTACCATAAGCATAATCCCTGAAAAGAAATTTCGTAGGAATTATTTACGAATGGATCTATGGGTAAAATGATATAGTTGAGGCCAAGGATTATTGGTCATAAAAACATTACTAATCTCACATTGAAATTTTTCTTAAATAACATTGCTCATCCTGGAAATTATGTGCAGAATGAAGAACGGTTATTCCGTGAAATATTTCAAGAAATATATTAACATGGAAACTGATGTTCTCTTTCATTGACAGAGGAAATTTTTCACATCATAGAGAATACTTTTATTCCCCCAAAAATTCAGGATGATCCTGAGCGGTGGACCCCAGAGGAAAATTGGGCACATACACCTACTTACTGGCCAATTTTTACTGATAGAACAAGCAGTATTGAGTATAGCTTATGGACATTACATTGGGCAGAAAGACTCCAACTGGTCAGGCTCTATATATTTCATAGGAGTGATATGAATCTGACAGTGCACAACAATGGTGGCGAGACAATGTCTCTAAATCAATGGTTTTACAGTTCCATTGTCAACATCATCCAACCAAATCAGGTGATGGTAGCCGATCGTACTCGTCAAGACAATTATGAGGTGGAGGAACTGCCAAATCTTCCCAATAACTATTTGGTGTTGGATACGTCTAAAGAACCTTCTACTTATTACTCCATGTCTTATCTAGAATCCATGGATAAATTTGTAAATTTTCTTAAATACAAGAAGCCAAAAAATATGTATGGAGCTTTAGTAGTTCGTAGGATAAGCCCATGAAAACAAATTTTTTTGCAAAGCCTATGGTGCTTGTTAGAAATATATAATATACTCTTTTTTTTGGGGAAAAATTCTGTCATGGTTGAAAAAAAAAATTCTTGGGTTGAGATAAAGAAGACTATCTCTAAGGATTATAAATCGTGAATTTCTCAACGCTAAGAAATTATCGAATTTCAGGTTCCTTCTAATCCTACATCGATGGCGGTTGTTGTCCCAGTTACAGAATTGGTGGCTGAGGAGAAAGAAAGAAAGTTTTTTCTCAAACAAGTAAAGCCGCCAAAATTTAATGTCGAAGGAGCGAAAGTCGCCATTAATACCGAAACCTGGATAGAGAAGATGGAGGATTATTTTTCCCCTGCTGGCACAAGTGTTGCTAATCAATCAATGATAGCAAGGTTGAGGCTTACAGGTGAAGCCAAACTGTGGTGGAAACAGTGGTGTCGAGACAAATCAGTCTCTGAGCCTACTATTACCTGGAATCAAATTAAGGAGGTTGTCCAAAATCGCTACTTACCCCTTGCCTATTAGACACTCAAGATAAACGAGTTCTTTGACCTCAAGCAATTAGGAATGACCTTGGAAGGGTACTATTCTTAGTTTGTGACCCTGCAAAAGTACGCTCCTTACTTGTCAATGAAGCAACAAGTGGCACATTTCTGCCAAGGTCTGAATTTTCCCCTTAATGAAAAACTAGAAGCAATGAGGCCTACGGACTTGGAAGATGCACTACTAAGGGCACAACCTTTGGCGAAGACTTACTGTAAGTCAAATAATTGGTTCAAAAATAGATTTCCCTACTCCAAAAGAGCATGGATAGGATATCAACAGCAAATGAGTTAACTGGCTTCTCTAGATAGAGTTCCAATTGACCTCTAGACCAGGCTTTGTCTATGAACCTCATACGAATTAGCCATAGTCATCCCAAAATGAGAGGATATGCCCTGAGTTTTGCATGTATAACATGGAAATCCAAACATACTCTTTAGCCTCCAATGTTGATTTTCAAGTTCTCGATGACTTCCAAACATTTCACTTTTGAGTTATTTGCCATTTTAATCTTAAACAACAACTTCCTTGTTATTTTAAGATGCATTTGCAACATTGCTTCTTCAATGATTACAAAAACTTGCACACCACCATCAACATAAACTTGATCAATTTTTCTTTCGTGTATCCATGCATCCATGATAGGTATAATGTCTTTTACATATGATAGGTATACCACTCCAACATGCCCAGTTCGGGTTTTTTCTTTCCTGATGCTAACCAAACCATGCCATTGCCTCCTCAGAGAGATGAGTTCATTTGCATAGCTGACCATATGTAACATCATCCTTCTTACCTTTTAAATCCTCAAGAAAGTTGTAAGGAACTTGATTGACTCCCAAAGCAAAGTTCCCCCATTTGAATCTTCCTTTGTTGTCTAGCTTTCTTGTAGGTTTCTGGATCGTCTGCAACCTATTTTTCCTTTTTAATCCTTGCTACCCTCTCAGTTTCATTTTCAATATCCCTCTCTTGGACTCTCTTGTTAGCTAGAGCATCTGCATTTTTCCCATCATCAAACATGCTGGTTTTGATCAGATTCATAGCTAATGTACCTTCACCAGGTCTTCTTTCCAAATGTTGCCTAGCTGGTTCAAGAGGCCTTTCTTCTTGTTGAGGTCTAGCATCTTGCCTAGCATTGCATTGTGCCATGGATACATCTCCCCTCCTAATGTTCTTGGATAAGGGCAATCAAGAGAAATATGACCTCTCTCCCTGCAATTAAAGCATTCAAAGTTTTCCCATGTATTTTTTGGAGGTCCTCTAGCTCTAGGTTGTGAAATAGGCTCATATTCAAATTTAGATTTGCCAACTATTCTTGCACTTTATTGATCACATCATCATCAGGTTTCCTATGGCCTTGTTGCGTTCCATTCTCTACTCTTTCAAATGCCCCATGAAGATTCATAACTTGATGTCATGCATTTCCTACAAGGGTGGCAACCTAATTAGGCCATAAAACTACATGCACAATAATAACTCTTGATTGATATTACCTCAATTGTATTTTCCTTCACTTTTCTTTGGCTACTTTTACTGCACCCTCATATGTATTAGGGTCTTTGATCAGAATCTTTTCACTAATTTCATGACTGAGCAATGAAACAAACTTGTCCTTTTTCAAGAACATCATCGAAGGTTGCTCCATACTCTATGCAATTTCTATCAAATCTCACATCAAATTTAGACACTTTCTCATTTTTCCCTTGAAGCATCCTTTTCAAAGATTTTCATAAACTCTCATGAGTTTTCTTAGCTTCAAACCTTGTAAGGAACTCATTTTTTACTTCACTCCAATTTTCCCTTGTCTCTTCATTCAATGAGTTCCACCATAATCTTGCAAAACCTTCAAGCAACATGCTTATCATTCAAAGCTTGTCTGCATCAATGTCCCTTTGATCTTGGTAAGACATCCACTCAAATCTCTTAATAAGTTGATTAGCATCCTCATTTTCAGTACTAAAGAAGGGTTCATATCCAAAAGCCACCATGCTTGAAATTGTGTAGAGGTTGGTTTCCAAACCTTACACTTCCCAATTGATAAGATCAACAAGATATCTTCAACATAGGAGATCCTCAGCAGAGGCACCAATCTATGGTAGGTGAATTGGGTAGTCGACCTCTAACAACCCCCAAGAAAACACCACAAGATAAAGACTAAGGATCTCCCCTTAACAAAACCCATGAAATAACACTAGTAAACACATGATCAAATATTTCTAATCACTCATTCCTCACTGAGACTTCAACTCAACACTTAAGCAACTTAAATCTTCAAGCTCAGAATTTACCATTTTTAGAGAGAATGTGATCCTAAAACAACCATAGTTGAGTCCATAATACATATTCTCTACAACATGCCTAGTTTTTAGATGTAGACATCATTTACTTCCATTCTTCTCTCCTATACAGGAAACCACATGCAAACAACTAACATACATCACTCTCAACAACACGATGAAGAATAGCCCTTTGCTATTTTTCACTCATATCCATATATCAGAACTATACTTGATAAGTACCTACCATGGGTGGAGATCTTTGCCATCAAATTTAAGAATTTGAGGGCAGATATCAGCATATGTTGTGGCCATTGGGAAGATATTACCACTTGCTAAGACAAGGGTAGTGTCTAGTCCCTTAAAAACTTGCCTATGAATGCGGAAGAAAATCAAGGACACCCTTACAAACAATTGATATTCAAAATTACAATGAAGATAAAGATTGAAAATCATACATATATAGTACTTCAACATATGACTTTGGTGGTTCTTTCTTATGTGCAATTTTCTTCCGAGGTTTTATGGTCTTTTTAGGCTTCAACGATGTGAACCTAGACTAGAATTCTAGCTTCTCCTTGTGGTATGGTTTAGTATATGAACCTTGTGTTGGACAAGGACGGTCTATGATTTCAACACTTGTTGCTGATGAATCCGAGGAGAGTACAATGACACTCATCTCTCTAATTTCATTGGCCAAGATATTTGAAAGAAACCACACATGATATGCAGCAAGCAACACAAGTTTAGGATAGGATGGTCTATGTGTTTATAGTTGTACACATAGCCTTACAAAATGAAGTAGAGTACTTAATGGTTTTAATTTTCTGATGAAAAACTCAAATCTAGTAAATACCAATAGCAACAGGATTAAGCAATGTGCTTTAGTGCTTACAAGCACTCATCTTTAGTTTATGCTACTAGAGATAGTAGATTTGATGAGCTTGGTGATGCTCTACCAAGTGAAAGAACCTCTAAAATGGAGTTCTTAGATTAGTAACTGACTCTGGAAGAGATAATTCAGTGATTAAAATCAATGTTAGTGACAACAAAAGATGAAAAAAACAACAAGGTCAAGCTTTCAAGCTTGTGGCTATGGCTACCATGAAACCCACAGTTAGGGTTTGACTTTGTGGGAGTAGTAGAAGAAGAGTTTCAAAAAACCCTCTTGGTTGGAGATATCCCACTTGGGGGGCTATCAAAGCCCCATGGTCGCTGTCATCATTGCGCCTGCTATAGTCCGTGCCGGCGTACGAACTGCCAAACTATTCAAAACTGTGCCATTCTGAGAAAACCCGCAATGTCGTGCTCCTGGCTACCCAATGTCAAGCTCTAACATGCCACATAGCTATGTTTGAGGTGGAGAGAACGTTTCGAGAAGATAGGAGGAGCTGAAATGCCCTCCTATGCATCCAGCAAGTCCATCAAGTTCAGGGGGTCCAGAACAGGCTAAGGAGGTGAAGAAGATAGGATGAAAAAATGGAGTTCTTCTTGTGCACTTAATTGAGATAAAGCTATGGGAAGTTGAGTAGATCAAAGATGGCTCTGATACCATGTGAAAATATCAAAGAGGAAAGCATTGGAATGTTTTGCACAAGAGGGAAAAGAGAGCTCAAAGTACAAGAACAAAATCTTGCTTACTAAGTTGCTTACAAGTACAACTTGGGTACACTCTCTCACACCTTGATAGTGACCCATAGGCTAGTTATATAGCCTCTCCCTGGGTAGGGTTAGGGTTTCCTCTGTCCTTCAGGCTATTCACACCCATCTGCCCTCATACACCCTTACTTACGGTGGGTCCCTATGCCTATCTTCTAACACATTGGACATGTAAGATGTTATAGCTTTGTTTGCTTAGTAGGAAGGATTACAATAAGCTAAAGCACTTCTGGAGACATAGTATAAGAGAATTGACAAAAAGGTGAAACTAGTTAGTTTGTGGCTTCCACCAGAAAGTGAGGGTCTATATGAAAATGTGTCAAGGCAGCCAAGCTTACGGGATCCTAAAGATATAGATCATCAGTTTACAGCTCAAACATTACAAGAGTTCAAAGTTGGTACAAAAGGGTCTCTTTTTCCTAATGGAAAAGAGATTGTTTTATGCATATGTTGTCTACGCATGGAAAAACGTTTGCATTTTAGCCAATTGAAATAGGTTGTGTGGATCTAAATTTTGTTTCTCGTACTGTAATATTTACTGTGCCATAAGTACCATGGAACTTGAGGCCTATTCCAGTGCCTAAAGCTTACTTTCCAAAGCTAATGTATTTGCTAAATGAAAAGATTCACATGAAGATCTTGGAGCCCTCTTCAACCTCATACTTAAATTGTTGGTTTATTGTGCCCAAAAAGAATGGGGCTTTGAGATTTATTCAAGATATGCAGCCGGTCAATAAAGTGACCATAAGAAATGTGAGTGCAAGTTTTGTGGTTGATGAATTTGCAGAGGCTTTTGCAAGCAGAGTGATCCGCTCTTTGGGTGATCTTTACTCAAGGTATGATCAATTTCAGCTTGCAATTGAGAGCAGTGATATCATAACCATGAAGACTCCCTTGGGGTTAGTATAGATGTGTACTCTGCCCACAGGGTGCAACAAACTTAGTGGCACACATGACAAATGCTATGAATAGGATACTCAAGGATTTTATACCACAATTGACAATGTCCTTCTTGGATGATGTTCCAATCAAAGGGTGTGCAGTGGATGAAAAGAATGAAGAGATGGATGCTTATGGATGCAGATAGTTTGTTGTAGACCATATTGTGGATTATGAAAGGATTTTGATGCATCTAGAAGAGGTGCATTTAACTCTTTCTAGACAAAAGTAATGTGGGATTGTATGAGAATGGTGCATGGCTTGTGAACATTAATCATGGTTGGTGTATGAGGGCTCCAAATAATTCTTCAGGAGAGCTCTATGCTGCATGTCATAATGTAAATGAGATGATTGGTGATGTACAAGAAGAGCAACACTTCTTTGTGCAAGATGACTCCTCATATGCAGTAATTTTGGGACAACCCTATATTACAAGAGTGTGTATGGAAACAAAGGTGCTTGATGATGGTTTTGCTTATACAAGAGTCAGAAGCAAGGATGGGAAGAAAGCACTTCAATTTATTATTGTTTGTGTTAATAATCCTAGGACTCGGGATACACTTTGAGAGTCTCCTTTGCTCCAAATGAAAGGGAATTCAAAGACTTGAATTTTCATTAAGCACTGCTGTAATGCGGGGCTACAGTAGTGCTTTTTAGAGGATGTACTCAGCTTTTGATGAAATGAAGTATGTATTTACTATTGGTTATTCTTAGTTTACAGCAAATAGTTCATGTTGGTTTAAGCCTATACAAGCTATGTGCAAGGCTGAACGCATTTCTATGAGAAAATGAGGCTGAGAATAGAGTATTGTCAATATGTTATTTGGACATGTATGATATTATAGCATTGTTTGATCAATAGGAAGGATTACAATGGACTGAAGTAGTTGTGGACACAAAGTATAAGATGGTTGATAAAAATGTGAAACCAGTTGCTTTGCCGCTTCCATTAGACTATGAGGGTTTGTATGAGAAAGTGTCAAGGTAGTCAAGTTTATGGGATCCTAAAGATATAGGTCATCAATTTACAGCAGCTGAAACATTACAAGAATTGAAAGTTGGTGCAAAAGGGTTTCTTTTGCCTGAAAGAGACTGTTTTATGCAGATGTTGACTAGACATGGGAAAGCATTTGCATTTCAGCCAATAAAAATAGGCTATGTGGATTCAAATGTTGTCTCTCATATAATAATATTTATTGTGCCACATGTACTATGGAACTTGAGGCCTATTCCAGTGCCTAAAGCTTACTTGCCAAAGCTAATAGATTTTCCAGATGAAAAGATTTACATGAAGATCTTGGAGCCCTCTTCAACCCCGTACTCAAGTTGTTGGTTTACTGTGCCCAAAAGGAATGGGGATTTGAGATTTATTCAAGACATGCAGCCGGTTAATAAAGTGAACATAAGAAATGTGGGTGGAGGTCCTGTGGTTGATGAATTTGCAGAGGCTTTTACAGACAGAGCGATCTATTCTTTGGGTGATCTTTACTCATAGTTTTAGCTTGGAGTTGAGAGTAGAGATATCACAAGCATGAAGACTCCCTTGGGGTTAGTACAACTCTCCCATAGGGTGCAACAAACTCACTAGCACACATGAAAAATACTATGAATAGGGTACTTAGGGATTTTATACCAGAATTGACAATGCCCTTCTTGGATGATGTTCTAATCAAAGGGTGCGCAAGTGGATGAAAGGAATGAAGAGATGGATGCTCATGGGTGCAGATAGTTTGTTGCAGACCATATTGTGGATTATGAAAGGATTTTGACATGTCTAGAAGAGGTGCATTTAACTCTTTCTGGACAAAATTCTGTCTTTGGAATTGAAGAGGTTTTGATTTTTGGGCGTATGTGTGGGCCCTATGGGTGAGGATCATCACTAGAAAAAATAGATGGGATTGATAGAATGTGAGATGTATGCACAAATGTATCGGAGGTGCGTAGATACTTGGGTGCATGTGTGTTCTATTTGATATGGATTCCTCACTTTGCACATGTAGCTGAGGCTTTATATCAGCTCTTGAGGAAAGGTCAAAGATTTCATTAGAAAAGGAAGCATTAGAAAGCAATGAAGAAATTGAAGCAGCTCTAGAAATCTGCTTCTACATTGAGAAAGATTGACTATTCACATAGAAAGCCTATCATTTTTACTATTGACACGAGCTCAATTGGGATTGGTTGGGCAACTGGGAAAGATGATGAGGGAGGGCAAAGATATGCAATTCGCTTTGATGCTAAAGCATTGATGAACGACAAACAAGGTATCCACAAGTCAAAAAAGAATTATGGGAAATCATGACAGCCCTTAAATGTGATAAGGAGTATTTTATGGGTGCTCATGTAGTCATTGAGACAGATTGTTTGTCGATATTGGGCATGATTACTAGTTGTGCTACCTTGGACATTGCTATACTTTGGTGGATTGCATACATCAAATCTTTGAACCCTGAAATTCAGCATATTGTAGAAAGAGATAACCCGGTGATAGACATGTTATCTTGGGCACGCTATGAGAATGAAGATGGAATGATGGATGAGGAGGAAGAATATGACTTTCTTGCAGTGTAAAACGATGTTATAAGAGTGAATTTAGCAATGCAAGGAGTTGCTATAGCATTAACAAAAGATTGGACAGCAAATAGAAGACACTTTAAATGTTTTGTATCTTGTGTAGAAGTGTTTCTCGAAGATAAATATGTAGGAGAGTGACTGAGAATCAGTCAATACCACGCTACATTAACAAAGAGAGACAAATGGTTGGATGAGGAGTTTAAAAAGACCAAGATGAAAGCCTATGGGTTTTTCTTAAGAGATGGATAGTTGTGGAAACATGCTAAAAAGAAATAGGGTATGCCATTGCGAGTTTTGGGTGATAGAGCTTCACATGTAAATGTTATGCAAGAATTTCATGAAAGCTTATGGGTTGGTCATAGAGGTGTTTGGGGTACTTTTGCAAAGATCAAAGAAAGATATTGGTGGTAGGGCAAATGAGATATCTTGTAGTTTCCTGTGAAGACTTGACTAATCAAGTGGAAGGGAGAGCTCTACATACTAAGATAAAAAATGCAGTGTGTACTTTTCTCTTAGAAGAGATCTTTTGTCAGTATGGTTGTGTGGAAAAATTTATAGTAAATAGGGGTGAGCTGGATGTAGATGAAGCTCATGATCTCTTTGCATGGTCAAGGATAAAGCTTGCTTTAACTTCAGCTTATAATGCTGAAGGAAATGGCAAAAGTGAAAGAGTTCATCCACCTGTTGTGAAGGCATTGGATTGCTATTGTTTGAGATAAAAACTCATGAGCAAAAAGCATGTGGAGGGAAAGGTAAAAGAGTGACCATGATTTCATCCTTATGCTTTGTGGATTGACAGAGCAACTCATAGTGATGTTATAGGATATATGCATGTGGAATTGATGTATGGTCAAAAACCTATCATGCTGATAGAAGAGATGATAGTCACATGGAGTTTGCTACCTTGGGAAGAGGAGTTGAACCGAGAGGAGTTGTTTGCCTTATGTATAAGACAATTGGAAAGAAATTCAAAAGACATAGAGGTAGTAGTTGCAAAGTTAAGGGCATCAAGGATACACAACAAGAAATGGTTTGACAAAAAACATAGATTGAGGTCAAGAACCATACAAGATTGGGATTGGGTACTAGTTTATGATAGCACTTTAGACAACCAACATAGTGCCACACATAAAGTCTCCAAAAGATGGTTTGGACTCTATGTGGTAAGACAAGTGTTCGATAACTTTGAATAGCATGGAAAATAATCAAATTATTCAAGAGGCGAAAATTTGCTACCTATGAGTTTCCTGAATTGGAAGAAAATAGTGGCCATGATATAGGGGCTAGCCAGGAAGATATGGAAGATGAAGAAGAAAAGGATATGGTTGTAGTGGATGAGGAGGATTTAGAATCTAGTGACAACTAGGACTTTGGCACATACCGGAGGATGTCAGGTTTAGAGGGGATGGATGTTGTGCCACTACGCGAACATAGTGTGAAAAACCTTGGAGGGCATCATCATTTGTATTTCTTATGAATCTAGAGAGTCAATGTCATCTTAGTCATTAGTGTTAGTGTCCATAGCATGGATGGTTCAAAAATACTAGATTTTTGGGCAAGTTTAGCCTATTTTTGATATTTTTTAAATTATTTCTTGTAAATATTCTAAAAAGCTATGGAAACTTCTAGAATATGGTGGTATGCAAAAAGTAAGTGCATTTTTCAATTAGGTTTGAAGATTTCATGCAAAAAGAAGGATTGGCAAAATTTCCTGTGTCGCGATCGTAGTTGACATGTAGAAAATAACACTCTAAAAGAACTAGGAGAAGAAAGAGTGTGAAACCATTAGATTTGCGGTCTGAGAGCAGCAGACAAGAAGCTAGTATTTGATGCACGTTCTTTGTCTACAAGGGAGCTCCAGGAGATCTAATGCTTGGATATTGCTTTTGAGTAGTGCCATACAAGGAATTTTAGGTTCTATCAATACATAGTGCTTTGAATCATTGTGCTTTGTCTTTATCTAGTGTACCTCTTGTCTATTTTATTTTCTTCTCTTTATCTCCTATTCTCTACTTCCTTCTATCTTCCTCAATGGATAGGATATTTTGACTAAAACCCCTCTGACAACATGTCCTAGGCTCTCTTGGCACACAAAGATATGAGGCTTTTCTTATGTCTACAGTAAGCATGGTATTTATGTTCCATGCAATCATGGCTTGGTATTGAAGGGACACCATGATTAGTGTAGTCATACATTTGAATTTACTAGTTTATAGCTTATTTTCCCTTTGTGTTGATGTCTGAGGCTCGCTTGGTTTAAAAAGACACAAGGTTTTAGTTATTTCTACACTAAGCATGGTGTCTACGTTCCACATTCTCCTTGCTTGGCACTTAAAGAAAACCATGATTAGTGTAATCATCTGTTTGACTTTAGAAGTTTGTAGGTTATCCTTTTCACTTTGCATTAGTGTCATAGACTCACTGGGCATACAAAGACACAAGGCTTTCCTTATGCTTGCACTAAGCATGGTGTCTAGGTTCCACATCCTCGTGGCTTGGCACTAAAGGGACAACATGATTAGTGTCGTTATGCTTCACATTTTAGTGGTTTGTACCTTGTACTTTTTCCTTTGTATTGATGTTGTAGACTTGCTTGGCACATAAAGACATAAGACTTTTCTTAGGCTTGCACTAAGCATGGTGTTTGGGTCCCACATCCTCATGACTTGGCATTAAAGGGATGTTACGATTAGTGTAGTCATGGATTTCACTTAACTGGTTGTAACTTTTTCTTATGATAATAAAAAAAAATAGTAGATAGATTAAGCCAATTATTTGTATACATATATACATGTACGCTAAACCAAATATACATTTTATATCTATATAAAATACAAAATCCTATATCTAAAAGAGGGGGTATTCGATAAAAAATTTTGATGCATCGTATGAGTGTAAAAAGAGGGGTCACATAACTCTTGCATGAGCAATAGATAGGGGTTTTGCTAGGATTCTTTGCTCGTGCAAGAAGCCTTCTATCCACACACTAGTCTTTGAAGTGCCAAGATCTAGGAAGGCATTGGCTATGCCTACTTTTTTCATAGGTTTTGATGCTCCATTGGCCTTTGATGCAAACACATGGTTAACATTCATCAATTCACATTTTCGTATTAGTATTGCCCCGAATCTCAATACTACAAAAGCCCAAGAGAAGAAACTTCTTCTTAAGAAATACAAGCCACCAGAGTTTGATGTGGTAAAGAAAGAGACATTCTAACTAAAGCAAAAACATGGATAGAATCTATGGAACACTATTTCACTACTACAAGGACAACAACATCAAATCAAGCCATGATACTCAGAGGAGACGCTCGTCTTTGGTGGAAACAATGGTGCAAGGACCAAAGAACACCCGAAGGTGCTATCACTTGGGACAAACTTAAGGATGCGGTACGTGGAAGATATCTTCCACCCACATATCAAGCCTAGAAGATGAACAAGTTCTTCAATCTAAAGTAGTTAAGCCTAAGCCTAGAAAACTACTACTCCAAATTCGTAACACTTCTAAAATATGCATCTACGATGGATATTTCACAGCAAGTATCCAAATTTTGTAATGGTCTAAATCCACTCCTGAATATGCGTCTTGAATCAATGAGACCATCAAATTTACAAGATGCATTGATTTGAGAAGCTTCAATAGTTAGGAGATTGAACAAAGGCCAGTAAGTGCAAAAATTTGGGACAGAAATAGTCAAAATAAGGCAACTTCCAAGGTTATGCAAAAAGAGCCCAAGGTCAGCACCAACCAAACGAAAAAAATAATGCCAAATCAAATGCCATGGGAAGCTTTATACCCACATGAAGGAATAGCGAGGGTCCAAGGTGTTTTTATTGCAAGGAGCCATGACATTTCAAGAGGCAGTGTCCAAAGCTTGGCCAATATCTATTTTGTAGGCAAAGCCAAGAAGCTAGGGGAAAGGGTACTGGAATAAACCTAAAGGAGATCAATAACGATAAAGATCTCAGGATGGAATACGATATAGAAAGAGCTAGAGTGCATGCCACTCTCAATAAGAAGGGTCCAAGTCACCAATTCTCAGTAATTCAAACGCCAACACATTATCAAGATAAGCCCTTTGGAATTTTAATCTTCTGTGGGAGTACCAACTCTTTCATATCACCAAAATGTGCAAAAAGACTAGACACAAACATTATTCTGTCACTTAGAATGCTTGTGGAATTAGCAAATGGCAAAGAAATTCTATCAAGACAACAAACTAGCAAGGTAAAATTTAGCTTGGGTGGCAATCCTTCCAAAATGAACTTCCGAATTAGGAATCTCAAGGCTTATGAGTGTTTGCTAGGAATAGATTGGCTAATTCCAAATAATGCCCATATCCATTATGGAAAGGGCCAAATCACATTCCAGAACTCAAAGGGAGGACAAGTAACCACTCAAGGAGAAGCAAGAAACCCTAAGGTTCATCAATTGGCTAAAGCCTCTAGAATAGTAGAGGGACTAAAGAAAGGATTACCCGTCTATCTAATTAAACTCAACAAGGTTGAAAAGGATCGTGAAGCCAAGAATTAACAATCTTGGCTAAAAGAATATGCGGATGATTTTCAAGATGTAACAGATCCCACTAGCAAGGGAAGTAGATAATGAAATTCAACTTATTACAAGCATTGCCCCCATCGCCAAACGGCCTTACCAAATGTCAATTATTGAAGCCATTGAGTTGAAAGAACAACTCAAGAAGCTATTAGACCACGGATGATATCTTAATGCATTCCAAGAATGAAGAAGACTATGAGCCATAGCTATGAATAGTTCTTGAAACAATGAGGCCCCACAAACTGTATGCTAAAAAGAAGAAATGTGCTTTCTTCAAGAAGCAAATTGAATATCTAGGGTTCATAGTATCGGCAGATGACATTTCAATGGATCCTACCAAGGTCCAAGATGTACAAGATTGGCCACCCTGACACAAGGAAGTGTAAAGCTTTCTAGGGTTGACGAGCTGGTATAGAGTCTTCATTAAAAACTATGCCTAAATTGTTGCAGCTCTCATTGACCTTCTCAAAAATCAGTGTCCATTATATGGACATCCATCGAACAATCTAGGTTTGAGAAGCTTAAGCAGAGTTTGGTAATCGCCCCTATCATATTAAGGCTACTTGATCTTAGCAAAGAATTCAAACTCGTAAAAACTTATGCAAGATCTCTTGCTTTGGGTTGTGTGCTTATGCACATGATTTAGAATTGTTGTAATCCATGCCTTCAAACTATGGAGACATTACCCACTTGGTAATAGGTTTTCTCTAGTCATCACTGTTCATAAAATCCTAAAGTAGATTTTTACTCAGCTATATCTCAATATGAGACAATGCCGATGGATTGAGACCTTGCAATAATTTGACTTTGAAATCAAGTATAGATCAAGCAAGGAGAATGTGGTTGCAGATGCCCTAACCGGTAAACCATTCCTTAATGCTCTAATCCTAGAAGAACCCTCTAGGGCTAAAACTCTTGCCACAATGATTTAAATGTCCAATAGCACTCTCATAGAAATGGCTAAAGAAGAGGCAGCAAAGGATTCAAGCTATTGGAAATCGTTAAGAGGAATTTTCGTCAAGGATTCAAGTCCAAAACTCAAGACTAACTATCAATATTTTTCCATAAATGAGGAGCTTGCCTATTACATGACAAGACTATGTATTCCTGCAAGTCAAGATCTCAAAAGGAAAATAATTTGGGAAGCTCACAATTCTCCATTTTTAGGTCATCTTGATTATGCTAAGACTCTAAATACAGTTAGAAGAAGCTTCCACTGGGAAAGACTTAAGGGTGATGTACTCAAATAGGACACCAAATGCCTAAAGTGTCAAGGAATTAAGGCCGAGTGTGTCAAAATGCTAGGAAAGCTCCAGCCACTTGACATCCCTCAAATGAAATGGGAGTATATTAGCATGGAATTCATAGTTGGATTACCCCTGATACAAGGAGGATATAACTCCTTAATGATAGTCATTGATATGCTAACAAAAGTTACACATCTTATTCATGTAAAAACCAATTACAAAGCTTTCGATATCACCAGGCTTTTCAGTAAGGAAAATTTTAAGTTGCATGGGTTACCCCAAATAATCATCAGTAACCACAATTCTCTCTTCACCTCAAAATTTTGGAAGAGTTTGTTCGAAGCTCTAGGAACCAAGCTCTTCTTCAGTAGTTCTTACCATCCCCAAACTGATGGTCAAACAGAGCAGGTCAACCAAATATTGAGGGCTTATTGTAATAGGGAACCAAAATAGTGGATCCAATACCTACCCTTAGTTGAATTTTCCTACAATGCATCATACTATCAAAGTATTCAAATGACTAATTTTCAAGCACTATATGGGCAAGATTGTCTTAGACCATTAAACTTTTCTGATCCTACCCTATGGATAGAAGCATCTAGGCAAATGTTGGAAGAAATGAATCAACACAAGTGAAGGCTATAAGGCAAGATATTCAAGCTGCCAAGGATCAACAGAATGCATCTCCCAATCAATGAAGGAAAAAACGCATCTTCAAAGAAGGTGACATGATTTTCCTACAAGTTTGCCCAAAGAAAAGTTCCTTATCTTTGGGGGAATTCAAGAAGCTAAGTCCCAGGTATTGTGAACCATATAAAGTGCTAAAGTGGTTAAAACCAAATGCCTACAAGCTGCAACTCCCTAACAACTTGAAAGTACATAATGTATTTCATGTTAGTCTATTGAAAGCATACGTTCCTAACCCAGACCATGTACTAAACGACCAAAAAATTGTAATGTTCAATCAAGGAATCCTTGAACTTCAACTAGAAAAGATACTTGACATGCGGGAGAAGACTTTAAGAAGAAAAACCCTTACATAATATCTCATCTAGTGAAAAGACTACCCTGAAGAGGATGCTACTTGGATTGACCAGGAATCACTATGTAACCAGTATCCCGAGTTTCATGTGAGATGAGGACATCTCGATTCCTCTAAGGGGAGAGAGGATGTGATATCCTGACTTTAATTTAAAATCTTCATGACTTCTCACAAAATGGACTTGAAGGACTTTAGAATAATTCAATAGAGAAGATCTTGAGAAAAAAGACCCAAGGATCATAACCCAACATTACTATAGCCATCCATCACAGAAGTGACTGCATGAATGAGAGTTAGGAGCCATAAGTCAAATTTGACTACACACATTTAAAACTTGGTAAGTAGAGATAAATCACAAAAGCTTTAAACCCTAAAGCTTAAAAAAGCTTGATAAAATAGAATGAAGAGAGGATCCAGACACCCCCCTTTTTCTTTAAAAAAACGATGCCATATTCCCCCCCCCCCCCCCATTTTTGCATCTCCAATTCTGTACCAAAAGACCTGAATTTAGCTCAAATCTCCAGAAATCTCCCCCCATTTTCAATTTGATGAGAGGCTTGGATGAAGCAAGATCATCTAAGAGCTAGACGAATAAGTCATGGCATCTTTAGCAACCTCTATGGACCTCAAAGATCAAATCGCTAGCATTAGATTGCATCTTGGAAGCTTTAGATTTCTGATTTTTCCAAGATCCCCTCCATAAAGAGATCTTCTTCTTAGCCACAACCCTTCTTCTCCAATTTAGCTATAAATAAGAGGCATGGGGAGCCGTTGATCAGAGCAGTCACATAGGAAGAGAGGAGAGGCCCTTCTCAGGAGTATAAAGCAAGAGGAAGTGGGGCAAGATAAGCATGAGCACCTGAATTTCTCTTCAAGAAGTTAGGGAGGATACTCCGTGAGCTCTCAAATTCAATTCCTCCATCCCTTCTATCATGTTTCCCTGTGGAATCAAGACTCTTCTTGATTTGTCAAAATTCTTTGTCATCAACTTTCCCTCCCCCCTATCAATGATAATTTCATGAATCTAATTACCCCCAAGCTCCTTTACCAAATTTTCCTTTTTGGGATCTTACGATTTATGATCATGGCCCCGAAAAAGAAAGCTTTGAAGGTCGTGGAAGCAGGAGCTGCCAATAATGTTGTGGACACAATTACTACAAACAAAATGGTGAGGTACGGGGATTACAAACAAAGCGATAGATACAATCAACCAAGCACCCGTCATGGATTCTCAAGTACTATTTTTCTTAAATAAAAATAGCTAGAAGGTCTTTATCCCATGAAATGGCAACAAAAGCAGCATGCGTAAAATTTCCCACATATAATTTCTTTGAGGAATTCTTAACCATGAATTCTAAGGGGTAACTTGGGTCTGTACAAGATGAACCTAAACGAGTACAAGGAAGGTAATGTGTCCCTAAAATATTTAATTATTTTGATTTTTTTGTTGATCAAACAAAATCTTTGATGGGTAATCACGGATGCTAATCATTCGTATATAAGAACCCTTGAGATGCATTTGCCAAATGATATTGTTTGTAATTAAACTAACCAAGATTTTCTTTTATTGCAGGGCAAAGACCCATGAAACTCCAAGGGAGTTATCCTCAAGTATGAAATTCTTGCTTAAATTCAATCTAAACTAATCCTCAAGGAAGAGAAAATCTAGGAAGACTATTGGAAGGTATTGCCACTTATGCTAATTTGTCTCGATGTTATTAAGTATTGCCACTTATGCTAATTTGTCCCAATGTTATTAATTTTTGGAAAGAAAAGATTTGTCTTGGAAACAAACATGTTAGAAGATTAGGTATAATGTATCCTTGACAGATCCAGACCTATGGTTGGGTGGTGTCAATAAGCCGAGAGCTTTCCTAAGAAGGAATAAAAATCCCACTTGATGGACCATTAGAAACCACAAAGTGTGACTTGCATCACTTTAGATTCCGCTAATACTAATTAGCCGCTAGTAATAGATTTGATAAGAAAAACTCAGGTCAATCCTTGTGGGAGCGACCAGAACTTCCACTGTGGGGTATACTCAAGCAAGCTTGGCTAGAAAACTCGGAGGGTTTTATCATAATCCCGAACAATGCTTCCTAGGATATCTCTTGATGGGCTACTAAGAATGTACCACTAAGGAAAGATCGTGCGGCACGCTACATATAATCTCTCATCCTCTCATTCTTTGAGTGCTTGCTATTCATGAGTTGAGCAATGAGGTTATCCTTGTAGTCAATTTCAATAAATCATTTAATTAAAAGGTCCTCAAGTAATATATAAAGGAGGCATTCTCAATAGCATCAAGACCAGTGAATTAGGCTTGTTCCTTCTCTCTTAAGCAAAGTTTGAAGGTTTTCTCCTAACATCACCAATAAGATTATTGGCCTCGCAAACTTGTTTGAATTGCTCAATAAAGTTGTAAGGGTCACCATTGCTGCTATACTTATTAGGTACTTTAAGGAAATTTTGCCTAGTCTCTAATGCCTAGAGTGTTATGCATTATAGTTATGGTAGTTTGTACAATGTACATCCCTACTTGCATCATGTTTCAATGGTTGAATGGGCATTGTTGCATGATATTAAAGAGAGAATCTTGTCATGAGCTCATTGCTCCTACATTCAATAGCATTCTTAAAATGATTTCCATTTAACCTTACATAGTCACAAGTCGGTGTCTAGTATCATTGTTAAGGTTTAGTAGATGCAATTGAGAGTTTTTATCTCCTAGCCTTACAACTCTCAAGGTATCCTTTTCATAGCTTTAGGTGTCATCATGCAGACATCAAAACTGTTGAGACTGAAGCCTAGAAGTCATATGAGGCATCTCTTAAGCCCTTAGTATTGTCCATTATGGTTGGTGTCATCATCATGGTTTTCTCTCACTTATAGGTGGACTAATTAGATGACACTGGATCAATTTGGATATGGACAGGAGTATTTTCAATGTCTATGAATATGCTAGGACTTAGGTCTCTACTTGCTATAGGTGTTGGAAGGTCATGTCCACCACTACATAAGCGCATGCACCTACATCATGGACTTTTAAAGTCCTAGGTATCTCTTTTTAAGCTACCTTCTTTCTTCTTCTTTTTTGTCTTCGATCTTTGTTTAGATCCTTGAATATTGAGCAAGCATAGTTTCCTTATTACAATTTGGCTTGCTCTTGTGATCAATGTGCAAACAAGCTTTTTCCTTTCATCAAGCAATGTATGAAAAGTACAATACCTTAGCTTTTTGAACAATAATGGTTGCATTAATATGGGAATGTTTTGTTATTCTTTTTTTTAAAAAAAATGTTCTATCAAGTTTTTTTTTTCTTGAGAGTCCTCGTTTCTTGATTAATGCACTTGCCTTTTTTGTTCATTGTGTCTGTTATGCTAGTATACTTGCATGCTAAAGGTGGAACATTATGATTACATGAGGGTACATTAACACATGTAGGCCCCAGGTTTCATCCATTGGGGTGTGCTAATATTCATCGCAACTAATGATTAGAGCATCTAAGTGTGTTGCTAGATACATAGGTTTGCTAGGAGGATGAAGAGATGGAACTAACACAAGATAGAGTGTGCTAATATGAATGAACAATAAGTGATCTACACTAGATGTATCCTAGTGTACATGTGCAATGTGCTATGCACTTGGTCTAGAAACTATGCATGCAAGTACACATAGTACATTGGTGGAAGTGTTTAATATGTTCCAAGGATATCATGCAAATGTGGAGGGGCTATTCATGCGGTAGTATGGTTCTTTAGTGTCTAGACAAGACACATTGCTCGTCCTTGATAGCCTTATAAGCTCCTCTCTTTGTCTAGGTAAGGGTCCATTGTTGTAGTTCTTGTATAGGTGTGCTAATAGGTACATGAGTGGTAGTGCATAATTAGGTTAACCATACATGCACAAGTATGTGCCTATGTGAGTGATTTAATGTGATTTTACACACCGAATTATATATGTTCATAGAAGTGCATTTGGTAATTGCATCTAAACTTCTATTTTGTTGTAGTACTATGCAAGAATCATAGTCTTTCACCTTGCAAAAAACCTAGAATAGGTATCTAGATCTCTAGGTAAAACCCTTCTTTCCATTTAGGGACATTGCAAATGTTTCATAAACTACAAGAAAAGAGCAATGCAACATTTCCTAAAAGAATCTACTATTCCATAAGACTTTAGATAATTTTGAGAGCCCTAAAAAAATGCATGCACACAAAAACATGAGGACCGTTCAATGTATTAAAAGGCTCATTGTAGTAGATTCTAACATGACTTTGGGGTTGAAGTATTGTTGAAGAATTGTCTGAGAGTTTTTGCTTTTCCAGTAGCTTTGGAATTGCAAAGGATTGTGATGCCGATGCTATTGTTGTGTAGGCCTTGGGTTGAGAGTTTCATATTTCTAGGTTATGATTATATTAAGCACAAAAGAGAAATTTAATTTAAAGCAGAGAGTTTCTTTGTGTTCAATATTCCTAAGGAAGAGGATTTTGTGTAGAGTTTTCGTCATGAAAGTTGTAGATTTCAAGTTCATTTTGGAGTGAGTGTAGGCACAACCCCATACACTATGTTTTGCTAATTGTGGCTAGAGACTTTAATATTATATAATTATAAAGAGATTTTATTTTCATTGTATAAGAAGGTTGATTTCTCATTATACAACTAACCGTATGATTATCATATAAAAACCTAGCCTAGCCTACACCTACATCTAAGCTACACATGATCCATCAACATATACACATCCTTTTAAGGAATAGAACTTTCTCCTTGCATTTCAACTAATTTTAATAATTTTGTATAAAAGGGAGTCACCAGCATTGCAAGATACTTACCTAGACAATGCTTCAGGATGCTTTTGGGCTTTGATTGAAACTTTCATGTGTGTGTAAGCAACTAGCATCTTTCTCCCTCTCCACACACCAAAACATCTCTATCTAATTTAGATAGGCTGAGAGAAAGAGAGAGAGATAGGGAGATAGCTTATCTCAAAGATACCTTTGGAAGGATGGAGTTTTGATTGAAAAAACTGAGAAATATAATGAGAACTACAACAAGGCTAGGAGAAACTTTGTTGGAATATTTTAAATAAATATCCCTTAAGTCAAGGATATTGCATAAGAAAATAAAACCAATTTTCTTATCTAGTTATTTACATCATTCAATTACCTTATTTAAGTGGCACATGAAGCAACATTAAAATTATGCCATATATATACCAAACTCATCATTGTTTAAATGATGCTCAATCACTACACATCAATTATACATTACTATCATTGCTAGTAGTAGCTTTTGTCGTAGATTATATGATGCCCATATTTTAGCTCTCAATCCACCATGTTAGGAAGCCTACTAATTTCTAATGATGGTCTAATGTTGGGTAGGAGGATGACTTACTAGCAAGAAGTGTAGTGATGAAAATCCCAAATTCCAAAGTTGTGCAAAAAAAAAAAAAACTTAGGAGATAATCATTCATTAATCTTGAGGTGAGAGCCCTTGTATCATTTCAGAGATCCTATACTTCTCCAAGATATTTCACTTTCCCATTCTCCATGAGACAAAACTAGATGAGTGTGGTCATCTCACAAATTCCTCTTCAAGAGGGGGTCATCCCAAGGATTAGAGGAAGAAACGTGATGTGAGATGGTATACTTTGCTCGATTTTTTCCAAAGATAGTGTGACAAAATCTTTATATACCTTAGTCCCTTTGAGTACTTTAGCTTTTCATTCCTTGTGTCTCACCTAGTCAAAGCAGAATGACTATTCAACTTTTGACAAATCCACATCACTTGAGCTCAATGCTTGCTTATAGTCCAATTTCATAGAGGGATACTCACATGATATCTCATTGGTCCTTTGCCTCTTAGTCAAGCCTACCTACATGCAAGTCAAGTTGACAAGTGTGGCATTAAAGGGCTAATGATGGCAGAGTTACCACCTCAACAATAAGTGGTAACAACAACAATATGTGCAAGGGATGGTTCTAGAGCACCCTTATGACTCATACATCTTATGATTATCCAAACAATGAGTAATTCTTTTTCAAGAAGGATGAAAGCTCTAGCTTGTTGTAGGTTGTAGTAGCCCTGCATAACAATAAAAAGATAGTGATAGAGGAAAGCAAAAAGAGCCTTTGGCATAGGAAGCATCTTCTTCCCTACTACATACTAAAGATGATAACACAAGCAAGAACTCACTGCAAAAACATGTGCCAAAAAAATCAAAGCCTATTAAAGCTAGCTCCAACAAGGGAAATCTCCAATAAATGGTTTAGAAAAATAAGGGATTATGAGGTAAGAATGTCCGCAAAGCCTCTTTCAAGAAACTGACCAAAACTCCACTTGTGGATCAAAACTACTATGCCCCCATTAGGGGTCATGAATTCCTCGAAGGATGCATTGTGCTACAAAAGGGAGGAGCATACTAGAGCTTAAAGTTATTTCTTAGAATGCTTGTGGTTTTGGTTCTAACCTATGTAGGTAGATTTACTTTGGAATTATATGTAGAAATAAATCCTATGTGGTTGCATTGCAGGAGGTTAAATTGGATGAATGAGCATATAATGCCTTGGTAGTGCCCAAGATCAAGGTCTTTCATGACCCCTAAGGTAGAGGAAGGGAGGCACAATATTGTTGGTTAAGGATGAGCTCAATCTAGTGCTTGCCTGGAAGCTAGGTTATGGTGGTGTGGTGGCCACTAGGGCTTGGGTTTGGGATGGGCCATGCTCCTCACATCAATCTACACCTCCAACATCTCTATAGAAATAGCTAAGCAGTAGTATCTTCTTCTTGCCCACACATAGTGGCACCTTGCCTTATTGATAGGAGACTGGATGGTGAATTCCCTTCCTACAAACTACTTGCATGGTTTGGCTTGCATTGTTGATGAAGAGAAAGAGGCATGGAAAGACTTATACTAAGCATGTGAACTCAAATTTTAGCAATATTGACAAAAGGGAAACCCTAACATTCCTTTTGCATCGCATGACAAGCACATTGGGTCCATGTGGTGGGCATGGAGGCTCAATAGATTTTATGCCTCTCATAGGGGGCTTGGCTGCTTAGTGGCTGTGTCATATTGTCCTCTTACTTAGATCTCCTCTAATCATATTCCAATTCTAAACATCTTTAAAAATGCCATGCTATGGGTCCCACCACGAGAGATTTGGTTTTTTCCAAGAGATTGCGGGGCTTATAATATAGATATTTTTACTATAATACAAGATTTACCTCCTAATCCAACCACCATTGAGGATCAATAGTTCCTTTAGCATAGACTGAGGATTCTTGAAGAAGATGGCTAAAGCTTGGTCCCAAGCTAGGGAAAAAACAATCTCCCTAGAGAATATTTTGCAAAAATGTTTGGATGTGGTGATAAGGGTCTCTGAGGAAAATGGTAGGAACCTCGTGACCTGGACAAGGCACGATGCAAAGACTATGGCTTGAGTCAAAAGATCACTTCTTAGCACCCTCTCAAAGTACTCAAATGACCCCATCCTCCAAATACTTCTTAGGGACCTAGAGCACCATATGAAGGGGCAAGAAGATTATGGAGTGCAAACAACTAAAGTGCTTCTTAGAAGCCACTAGGTATCACTAGGGGATGCATCTAATTCCTTTTTCCTCAATTCTATGAAGGGGAAATAGAAAAAGAAAACAATCATTATGATAGAAGATGATGATGGGTATCTATGCTCTGACAATTTCTCCATTACTCAAGTCTTTGTGAAGCATCTCTCTTTCATTATCGGGTCTAAGTGTGAGATGATTCAAGATTATGATATCTAACTAAATAATTTCCTAAAGGGTTTAGTGATCCCTATCCCATCCTCTTAAGCACTCGCACTTGATGGGCACTTCACTTTGGAGGAAGTTCATTTCACAATAATGAAGATGAAGGTTAGAAAATCCCTAGGCCCTAATGGCCTCCTTATGAAACTATTCCAAAAAATGTGGAATGCATGTGGGGTAAAATTGATGGACATGGTGAATGCCTTGAGAAGAAATGGTCTAATGATCAAGCTCACCCTAAAGTCCTTGATTCAAACTAAGGTATCCAATTGGTGTCCTTTAACAATGCTTATTTATTGCTATAAGGTAATGTCTATAGATTTAGCAATGAGGATAAAATTTCTCATGGGAAGGATAGTCTCAGGATAGTCCAGTTGAAGCAATATGGCTTTGTATATGAAAAATGATATAAGATATTTTCCTTAACCTACTCTTCTCAATTGACTTAGCCTTTAAGGCATATTTGTGACTCTATTTTGGTCAAGGTAAACCTCAACAAAGCATATGACTGGGTGAATTGGACCATCCATTGTAGAACTCTTGCGCCTTCAAATTCGAACCATATTTTGTAAGTTTGATCAACTTATTGTTTACCAATGCTTTTTCATGTGTTAGCTTTAATGCTAGCGTTTCTAGCCCCTTCCCTTTAAGAAGATTGATTCACCAAGGATGTCCTGTGGGCCCCCTAATCTTTGCCCTAGTTATTAACCCCCTGTTACACAAGATTAACTTGAAATTGTAGGAAGGCATTGTAAAGAAGGATACTCTAATGCACCTCATCTATTCACAAACAACAGTGCCTCAAAAGTTATTGCTAAGTAGTCCGCTATCAATAAGTTGATGAAAACCTTCTCCAAGTTTACTAAACTCTCAACTTTGTCATAAATTATGCCAAAACTAAATTCATGCTTCTCTCTTGGGGAAACCCTCTTGACACTAGATTCTAAGATATGGCTTTAGGATTATTAGAAAGTAGGAAATAATAAGATATCCTCTTGCACCTATAGGACTGGGCCTCATCTCTAAACAAAGGTTCCAATGATACTTTGAAAAAATCAAGACCAAAGTTGACAAGTTGCTCGGTGCTTATGTCTCTTGTTGGGAAGACAACTGTAATCAAAATGATTTTAACCTCTTCAATTGTCTATATGGCTTCCCTCTTCTATTTCAACAAGTCATCTTGGAAGCTGGTGGAGAAGGATCTTAGGTACTTTGTTTGCTAAATATATGAAAAGAAAAGGCTTATCAATTGAGTTGGGACCTTCTTAATGTTGACAAAGCCAAAGGTGGAGCTAGCCTCCTTGAGGTGTTCTCCAACAAGGCTAGCAGAATTTACTTCCAAGTGAAGAATCAAATGGATGGGAGATAACCTTGGTTAGTTATTTGAGTGGTTAGCCCACCACAAGTAAGAAATTAGCTAAGTCCCATTCAATCTATGTAATAAATGGAGGTATTGGTCCCATGCCAAAGTTGCAACATGGCATCCTAGGCTAAAGTGGATTTAGAAAGTCATGCCCTCCTTTAGGATGAACTTCTTTAGTCTATGAAAACTCCTAACTAAGAAACTCCTACTAAAGGCAAGGTTGGCTAAGAGATTCATGATCTCTTCCCTTTATGTATTTTGCAAAATACGTGAAGAAGACAAGAAGAACTTATTTTGGGATTTCCTAATGGTATGCCCTCCCTAGTAAAAGATAAGAAAAATTCTTAAGAATGCTAACCTAAGGTCAAATTTGGGATGATTTGTTCCCTTTTTGGTGATCAAAGCTCTTTGAATGATTCTTCTTGGAAGCAAATTGACCCAATTTTTTGCAACAATCACTCTCAAGTTTATTTGGAAGAGAAGGAATGAATTAGTATTTAGTGGAAGATGTGGAGTGTCCCCCTTGCTAATTGTGTCTCAGTGCTAGTAGATGAATTTTGAGTGTCATGAAAGCCCTAAAGTCTAGGCACTAGATCTTTGAGCTATTCTCTAGGAAATTAAAAGCCATGGTTTGATGCTTCTTTGGGCTCACTTTTGACATAGCGATTGGTTATACATGTCTCACCCTCCCAATGGTCATGTAAATATTTTATCAAAATGTTCTAATAAAACTACATTATCAACAAAACAACATGTAAAGATTCCCATATTCGGCCTATTGTGCTAGTAGTCCACATCTTAGAGGCACTATGAAAATCCAATCATCAATGTTCAAGAAAAAGTAAGGTTTACTATAAAATGAATTGTAAAAAAGAACTTACAGATTTTGAAAACAAGGTCCAAAACTTTGAATTTTAAACAATATTATTTATAAAAATGACAAACACGTATAATTTGATTGAAAATTCCTCCTAAAATTTTGAGTTAAAGGTTTATCTACTATCGAAAATGTTTTTTCTTGGGAAAAATCCCCCTTAGATTTATGCTAGGAATTTTGCCTTGAGCTAAGGTAATTTGTCCAAGATTGTACATTATTTCTCATTGGCTATAGCTAGGATAAGATCTTGTGATTATTGGTACTAGGTGGCTCGATTGGCGTTGGTGGCGTGGCTCGATTGGCGTTGGTGGCCACACCTGCTTACCGGGCTTCATATAGTGTGCATCATTGCAAAGCTCGTGAGGCTTCACATTTTTTTCTCAATATGAATATTTTTTAAAGGTGTGTTGTGCACACAAAGATATGAATCTCAAGCTTTTATATCAGCAAGGAAAAGCAAGGCCAAGCACCAATCATGCAACACAATTGAAAGTATTATTTCAATTAGTAGTTTGCATGCACAACACATTGTAGACATTCTTTCAAAACACATTGCGAAGTGCACATTGCACTAGCTAATAGTAGCATAGCTAATGAAGGAAAGAAAATAGCACATTAAATTTTATAAACTCATTCAAAATAGTTTTCTACTTTGTATAGGAATATTGTTTGTGAGAATTGGAGCATTCGTGGCATTGTGTAGCAATGATATACTCCCATGTTTTTTCCACACAAATAAATATGATGATCGCACTCTTTGAACTTCCTCTTGCTTTAAAAAGAACATGTTAGTAACTTGTAAATGGAAGCATGTACCAAGAAAGATTTGAAATGAAAAATAAAATGTGGTTCAAATGACCTAAATTAGAAAAATGAGTGCGCACATCATCTCCATGAATTCATGAAAGATCTATGAATTCATGATGCTCCCAACATGGTAGGATACACAAAGAATTTCTTTTTTGAATCAAGAATGCTTCGAATGCGACGAAAGCATAAAAACACTAGAAATAAGTCACATATTGTACCTCTACAAAGAGTAGATTGGAGGAATTCAAGTTTGGGAGAGTTGGCCTACGCTCAACAATATGAGCAAGTCTTCTATGCATAATGGGACTGGACAACACAAAGATATATTGCTCTTGAAGATGCAGTTGAGTTTTTTATGTAGAATAATATGTGTAGAGGGGAGTAGATATTTGAAGAAGCAATTGAAAAGGGGTGAGATCTAAAGCACAACAAGGAGTGAATAAAAAGGCAAGAGAGGTCAAATTTTAGAAAGCATATTCAACATAGAAACACGTACAAAAACATTGAACTCATAGGAAGCAAAGTCACATGAAAGTTCTCGTTGTAGATACATGACTATTTAAGAATGGTTTTTTAAATGAACACATGCATTAAATAATAAAACATCTTGCAGTTCCTCCTTGAAAGAGTGGAGTCTTTTTCATTCTTTACTCCCATAATTGAATGCCAATCCACATTTTCAATAGCAACACACTAATTGCAAGAATGAAATTCAAAAGGGCAATAAAATGTGAAAATAAGTGTTCACAAAGTTTTTATACTAGCAAATTTCATGGCTCAATTTGATTGGAGATGCCAACCCATTAATGTCAACAACCCATTGAAACTAGAAAAAGGAAAATTTAAAGATGCAACTTCCTTTTTCAAACTCATAACTTGCTCAACATTCTTATTGTTTCCCAAATTGTTTATCTCACCCTCTAATGGCCTTGAATCGTGTCTCTCTCTCTTTAGCACATTATTCATTAATTGCCCTATTGCACCTTTTAATTCATAACATAAATCTCCAACAATGCTATGGAGCCAAAGATATGCACTATGCAACTACCATAGTACATCATGCGAGCATGCGGACTACATCTCCATTTTCTTTGAAAAGGATTGCATGAGTTGGCCAAGGAAACCTGTTAATTTCTCAACTCTAGCATCAATTTTTCAAAAACCCTAGGAGAAGGAGAACTACTTATCAAATCCATAGTATCTTTGACGCTTGGGGATGCAAGGCTCGGGTAAGTTACTTATGAATATATGTGTGTATCACGTGGGTTCAAAATAAGGTATTTTTAAAATACCATTTTTATACATTTTTCACATGCAGAAGGGTGTAATATGAAGGGGTTATTTACAGATTGAATAGAAAAGGGTTATGTTTTATTGAGGAAAAAATCATAGATAAGGATATTTATAAATAGGCCTTGAAAGCACATGATATAGAAGATATACATATAGTAACTCCCCCAAGATACAAGGACATGCATCTTAGCCCATCTCATTTATTGATCGTGGGTATGTTAACCCCTCTTTCACTGGCACAAAAGACTTGAGGAACATATAGATACAATGTTTTCATACACATCTTAAAACAACAAACCTTAACATTTCATAAAGAAGCGTAGTAGAGCTTTGAACATAAAATGTTAAAGAAACACCCAAAAAAAAGGAAGGAATACTTACCGTGATGAATGTCACCAAGAAGTTAAGCATCATCAAGATGTGGTTTTCACAATATCTTTCACATTACAAAAAATCATTGAATTGGGAGGCATTGCAAGCACACATTTAGAAATTGCAACATGCGTAATAGGGATTGAGGATTCCCCATGCTCCATTGCTATGCAAAAGGCTAATCAATACAATAGAACATGCTAATTATACATATACATATGCAATTAACAAAAAAGAATGAAATTCATAGAATATATGGAAGTTCCTGGCACACAAGATAGACACGCAAACATAACTTTTTTATAAGATACCCTTTAAAATATCTCTTAATACACTCGTATAGTGATAAGTCTTTTCACATGATGCAAAATGAATTTTTTTAAAATCAAACTACCAAGGCAACATCTAAATGTACCCAATGTTTGCACTGGAATGAGTATTTGCACTCGGGTCTTCTAACAAAAACTTTATGGAATCGATAGATATCACTTGGCTAAAAGCAACATATAGCTTCCCATGAGATAATACTTGTGTCTTGAGGTACATCCCTAAGTAGGTCAATGTTTGCCCTTGAGACTTGTTAATAGTCATAGTGAAAGCTAGCCTTTCTAGAAACTATCTTCTAAGAATGACAAAGGGTAAACCCGTTGACATTGGGATAAAGATAGTCCTAGGTAAGAAGATAGTAACACCGACACACATTAGTTGCACTGATAATTTCATCCTCCAACACTTTTTTGTGAAATTGTTTACATATCAGTCTTATACCATTGCAAAGGCCCATAGTAGGATTCGAGTTTCTTAGTAGCACCACTAGCGCATGGTTTCTCAAGACCAAACAATGTGGTGAAAAACCACCTTCTAAATCTATGGAGATCCAATACTCACTTGAGTAAAGGAAAGAATTTGCATCCGTCTTAGCTATAGAATTAGCACTGTAATACATATGAAAATCACCTAGCATTTCACGCAAGGAAGCAATGTTTAATGCATCAACATCTTTGTTTTTGGAGGCCAGAATAGCTGGTCGTTTGAAAAAATATGCATAGTCTTGTTGGCAATAAATGTCTATGTAAACATGTGAGATGAGATCATTCATTGTCACATCTTGCAAAACCATATGGGCTAGAATAGTAACACAATTGCTACCATCCAAATAATTATGACTATCACCAATAGAGGGAAGACATTTAGCAAACCCATGATATCCATCTTGCATAGAAACTCAACATATTTTGAGACAAATGTAAAACTTGCATATGATCACACAGAGAAGAAAGACCAAGAGTTGCATCAACCATCTTTTCGTTACTACCCAATGGCACCACTAGTAGGATCTTATGAAAATCTGCAGCAACGAGAATGAATTTCCTCCAAAAGGCATATGACATTCTATAATATCCCTCAATGTTCTATCCAATTCCTCAAAAGCATGTTGATGCATCATTGGTGCCTCATCCCAAATGATAAGACATGCAATCCTCAACAATTCGACAAGCTAGCCCTACATTGGAATGTTGCATGAAAAAATGTTATTGAGCTCAAGGGGAATCTTAAACCTTGACTGCACAGTATGCCCATTTGGCAATAACAATGCAACAATCCTAGACAAAGTTGTTGCTAGCATGACTTTTTCCTCACCTCTCAATTTTGCAAGCAAGGAATTGTACAAATATGTTTTTCCTGATCTAGTGAGTCCATCTAGAAAGAAAATAGTTTTACATGAGGAGTTGATAGCATCAAGCACAACCATGTATACCCTTCATTGACACTCATTCGAACTAGACTTCATTGAACATACAATGTTTGTTGGCTAACAATGTCAATATCTTGCTCCTCATGAATCAAATGATTACCTGAATCTGATACCAAAGATCTATCAATTTCAAGCATTCCACCAAATTGTACCAATTTACATCACCCATGTTTCTTCAAAATGTCTTTCAAATGCAACAAACCTAAATTCAAAGCCAAGTCTTGAACAATTTGATTGCTCCCATGAGAAGAAATCAAGCCATGCAGTATATCATCTATCATGGAAATTTTAAATCATTCCCATAATTTCCGCAGGTACATAAGTTCACAAAAAACCAACAATGTTGGAAAAAGTGCATGTAATCATTTACATGTCTGAACCATCATATTTCCATGCACATGTACCATTCATGGTCATTTTCTAGCAACATCTTAGCTATGCAAGTAGCTTTCAAAGTTTGATATAGAACTACATTAACTATTATAACAAGTGGGATACACACCGACTAGGGTTTAGACACCCCGTCACACTGACCGGGGTATTTAAGGTGTAAGAGCCCCAGATTAGGGCAACCAGTTATTATCAAGATCACACTCTTCACCTTCATCTCCAGCTTCCATGGCTTCCTTCTCCCTTCTCTCCTCTTTTCTCTCTTTCTCTCTCCTCTTCTAGTCTTCTTCCTTCTTCTTCTTGTTCTCTTTCTCTCTCCCAGCTCTCCTTCTCTCTCCTCTCAGCTTCTTTCAATACAAGTTGTATCAGAGCTTCAGGCTTTGGTCCTTTTCCTCTTTCCCCTTTCTCCCTTTTCAAATCCCAAAAACCCTAGTTACTCAGCTTACAGGTACAGGTACAACAAGAAGGACTGCAATTAACTTCAGCTTTTTGGAGCAAGTAGGAGCTATGGCTGGAGACTTAGACATATCTGGAGATAAAACGGTTAAAATAGCAGGTCGTCACTTCTTTTCATGCAAATTTTAAGGGTTCCAAGCCAAGTTTAGAGTCCCAAGAGTTGGAAGAGGGCAAAACCTCAGTCACTTTTTGCCTTAGCCCTCTTTCTCTCTCTTCTCCTACAAGCTGCCATGGTTGCCGGCCCAAAGAAACCCCAAGAAATCTGATTTGAGGGTGCTCCCCGACATCAACCAGACTTCTTCGCTGACCTCCCAAGCTCCTAATCAAGGGGTGGAGTGGGGGGATTTGCTATCCAGTAGACCTACATGACAGCCCCGTAATTTTTTATGCATTTTGCGCTGGCTGTCCTGCTTCTCCCCAGCCCTCCTGCCACTTCTCCTCGTGCTTCCCTCCCCTCCCTGCCACTCCATGGCACTGCTCTAGCACTTTGGCCTTCCCCCTTTGGCACCTTGGCTCCCAGGAATCAACTCCCATGGTGGACAGTAGTTGGGACTGTTTGAAATAGTTTGGGGCAGCCATGGATTCTCCTAACTGAAGCTTTCTTTGAGCTCAACCCCACAACCCCTTCAGCCCGTGAAGGATTCCTCTTGCTCGGATGAAGCCATTGAGGTCAGCGTGCATGGGAGCTTTACGGGCAGCCATGGAAGCTTCACTTGAACCTTCCCATTCTTGAAGCTCAAGCTTGGGGATAAGCTTAGGAGCCTTCTTCATCAGCAAGAGCACTCAAATCTTGAAGCACTCTTCCACCAATGCCCAACCAACAACTAGACTTGGTCAATGGAGCAAGCGACATCATGATGCGGCATCATGATGATTTGGGCTTCAACAGTCATCACAAGCATTAAAGAGGTATGCCATTCTGATCTTAATCTCTCAATTTAGCCGCTTACTGAGCTTAATCCATTGTTGGAGAGACTTAAGATTGCATACAAGCATCATACCTCTTTCCAAATTTCATTGTAATGGCTAATATTAACCCCTACCTTGTCTTATGATCTTGGATGAATATTAGCCATTGTAAATTGGGTAAGTAGCAGCCACTGAGTCACTCGACTACCAAGGTAACCCCTACCCCAACCTTCATCATTCCTTGCATCTCATGAAAAGGCCCAATGTCTTCTTTCCAATGCATCTCATGCTGATTGCTAACTAAAAATGTCTGCCATGTATACTCCGGCTAAGGAAAAAGGCCGATGCCAGGCGAGGTGGTAAGACAAAAGATAGATGACCCTCCCTTACCACTTAAGACCCTAAAGGGGTGCATAACGCAGCCCGGGGGGAAACTTTGCCCACCTCTCGGTGATCTGGAGCCCAATACTTGTTTGCAGGTGTAGGTACTTCCATAAGCCCCACTTCCCTACCCTAATGATCCCTCTTGGATACCCGCAATACTAATGGCACCCATGTATGTTACTTGAGATACATGCAGCCAATGGAGATGTATGGCAGTGAATGTACTTATGCATGAATGGCAGAGTTGATGTGTATGCAATGATGCTCGAGATTATGTTCAATATTCTCAAGATGCTATTGATGTGGCAAATCAGGCCCCTTGATCTATACTCTATCCATGTAATACATTGGCACTAAGGGACAGGCACTGTTTTTGGCCACTGTCGTGCAGCATTATCACAAAGATCCCATTGCAGATAATTCTATCCTAAATCTGGGGTGAACCCTATAGCTCATCTCAAAGAGGGCTTCATCTCCTCCGGTTTGAATAAAAAATCTCCCCAATCGGAGTTATGGTGTGAAAGTTATGCCCATTTTTGGGCACTAGGGTCACTGTGGAAAGGTTGCAAACCGCTCCAAGACATGCACTGTAAAAACCCCTACAGAAAATTCTGATCATTTTTTGTCATAAAGGTTAATAGCTACCTCAAAGAGGCCATTGTTCCCTCGGACTTGAGCCCAAAACCTTGGCAATCGGAGTTTCCTACTAAGAGTTACGCCCTTTTTACTGACAGCAAGTCCTGTGGACTGCATCCAGATGGTTGGCCAAAAAGGAAAAAGCAAGGCCCAAAAGGAACTCCAGAGGGAGATTAGAAACTCCCGGACCTCCATGAATTAGGAACCAAGCTTAGCGCAAGATTACCATGGTGGCATATATGAGGAAATAACTGAAACAAACCCGTATGCCCTTCTTAATCACACCCTCTGTCAACATGAGCTCCATCATATGGAACGCCACAATGATATGGTCACCAACCACCACCAGATGATGTCCAAGTTTGATGAATTGATCGAGCACATGGCTATCTCAAACTCAAAGACCCAACAAACCTTGGAACAACTCACTGCTCTTGTTGCTCAATTAGTGACTGCTTCGTCCCAAGAGAAGACCAATGACTCTACGCATGAGTCTAGACGCCCTCCACATCAAGAACCGTCGCATGGCCCACAAGGTATACTTGGCGCTAAGGGAATTTCCCCTTCTACTTATGAGATCAGGGAACCCTCTCATAGGCATGATGAGCCCCTACTGAATTCACATTTCCACCATGCCGGCAACATTCACTTTAGGCATTCTCCCGCCTTGGGTCGAATTTCACCCACTCTACCTAGGAGCCCCCATGCACCACACATGAATCAGCCCCATCAAGGATAATATGGTACAAATGACCAGCTTGGCAATCATGGAAAACATGGCTATAATGGACAACATGGGCTAAATGCACCATAAGGGATGTATGGACAACAAGGCATGTATGGCCACCACAGGATGTATGGACAACAAGGATTTCATGGGCAGCATGGCTCCTATGATTTGTGTGACAAGGTCATTCTCACAAAGTACAATGGGCAATCCCCCTCACCATCTAACTTGGAAGAATGGACATCCAAGTTGGAGTCCTACTTCAATATGTACCCCCGCACTGATGATCAGAAAATACTTTTTGCTTCTCTCCATTTGGAAGGTTTTGCCCACACTTGGTGGCACTATATCAATCGGGAGAATCAATAGTTCATTGATTGGGAAGATTTCAAAATGCATATGGTCCAAGTTTTTGTGTCCCTTGTGGAAAAATAACGGTTGGCAAGATGATGGTACACTCTTGACCAACGTAATCTTATTGTACGTGACTACACCAATCAGTTCATGAACTTGACCATGTATGTGGAAAGCATCAGTGACGATGCTAAATTGCACAAGTATATCTACGGGTTGGAACCGAGTCTATCAGTTGATGTTATGGCCCAAAAACCCACTACATTGTTTGATGCAATCGAATTGGCTGAGAGATATGCAAGAAAACTATAAGAATGAGCATTTTCAGCAAGGTGTTTGACCTCCCCGCATCCCTTCACAATTAGCCCCATACAGAGGCGGTTTTCGAGGCTCTTCTATACCTAATAACAGCCCCAAAGTACCCACTTACCCCACCTTCCATGCTGAAAGAAAAATGGGCACTTTTTGGATGGCATCGGTCTCTATTGCTCAAAATAGATATGCTGAAAATAAATCATCCATTGCATCACCTTCCCATGGATCCAGTAGTCAATGGTTCATCTCCCCAGATGTTGTGAAGGAATGGAAAAAAAAGGGCCAATGCTTTAAATGTGGAGATAAAAACACTGCTGATCATGCCTCCCAATGCCCGTACAAGTCAACTAAGGTCAAAGTGTCAAAAACTACGAGGAAAACGAGAGACGAAAGGAAGAGAGGAGAGAAGAGAGATATGAGACACTGGAAGTGGAACCCCAGAAGTGTGTCAACTGAGCACACATGATAGGAATATATAGAGGGGACCTGGGGCGCTATATATAGATAAACTATATATAGCTAACACAAAGTTCACAGCATGTATGTCATGGAAGATTGGCACAACAAAGAGGATGACCTAGCCATTGATCAGACTAAGCCCACGGAGGATGTTGATCATGAACAGTTCTATGACTTGGAGGATGGGTTTCCCTTTGACCCGGGTGGCGCTCCCTCACATATACTGGATCCCTACTAAATGGTTTAGTTGGATCCAATTCCCAGGGTCAGAGATGGATAGTTCATATGAGCTTAAGTACATATTCATTGTGGAATATTGATCAATGTATCCATGACCTCAACATTATGAGGGATCCTAATTTATTCATTTAATGAGAACCAAGTTTTCTTGACTTTCATATGAGTCTAAGTAGAAATTCTACTCTCTAGTACACTCTCTAGGGTACTTAGTGGCATGTAGCTTGAGGCACATGTTGCACTCAAAGTGGGGGTGTTGTAATTTAAGTTCACACTTTCTTATGTATTTGAATCATGCTCCCAAACATTTCCAATTACTCATATAGTGAGGCACCAAAATTTCCAACAAGCTGTGTAGCACTTATATTTAGGGTGGCTCATGTGCCTCAACCACCAAGTGGCAACAATGGTTTCTAAAGGTGGTGGCAAGATTCTTTTCCCACGTAATGGATATGATATGCTTCTTCCATCTCATAAAGTTGGCAACATGACTAGCTTGGTTTACAACTCTAGCTAAAAGTATTTCTTTGACTTGGGTAATTGTGTTGCTGTTGGCCTAATTGCTTTGAAATTGGAGTGATCTTACTAGATCATCTTCAACTCTTCTCAATCCTTGATTAAATGGTTGAGTCTATTTTTTATCAAGTCATGGCATTTCATTTAGATTAGCTTGAGGGAACTTAGGGGGAATTTCTCAAGCTATTTTAGGCACTTCTCTAGTTAGATATTTGATTGGGTCCTAATTTATGGTCTCCTTATACTCTACTAGTTGACTCTGAGATCAAATGTAGGAATTCATGAAGGTCTCTAAGGGGCAACTTGAAGTATGTTGCATCTTGAGTTGTGGCTTTGAAGAGATTGGGTTTCTTTGTTTGATGGTTAGAATTTAAAGGTGTACCCATATTTGTGTGATCATCGGGAACCCTTAACATATGTAACCCAAGGTGGGTCAACCATGAAGTTCTTGAAGGTATTATGGGTACATGATATGTGTATGGCATCACTTGATAGCCACCATATGTCATTGTGATTGTAGTCACTAGATAGATGAGATAAAGCTCAAAGAGTAGAGTTCTCCAATCCTAGCCAATGACACTCGTACTAGTCAAGGAACTTGATTTCAATGACCCCTTGTGTATTTGACATAAATGGCATGGTGTCATGTGGTCTAAGGATTGTAAAATTTGCTAGTGTTTCTCAAGATTTTCTCCTCTCATGGTGATCTCGTGAGATGCTCAATTGTATAGGTAAAAACTTACGATGACATGGTTGGTGTAGATCAAGATGATAATGATGGTAACCAGAATTGACATGGATAAGGGAGGCTTGTAGCTTTGCCCAAGAAGCCCAATAGGCCACTCAATTGTATTTTGTTTCTGTCTTTTCACATTTCATTCAATTCATCATTTACCTTTCTTTTATATTTTATCATTAGGCCCTAATTTGTAGTGGCCATTCTATTGAAAGGTGGTAGGCCACATGGCCCCCTACATGACAAGGCATGGTTGGTCAGTAGAGGCGGCTAAGTGTGCTCAACAAACAAATGGGGAGTTTGAAGGGATCTTTTTTATCAGAGCTACAAACATGGCAATCTAAGTAGTCAAAGAGGTTTGAGGCTATTCACATGGGTATTTGATGACAAGGAGGAGATCTAAGCTGACTTGAAGGTAGGGCCAAGGTAGGTTGGTCTAAGCCATGCTAGCATGGCATAGAGGCCTACATCGCCAAGGTGGAGAATTGGTGAGGAGGGAAAAGTCATGGGGCTCGGACCTTTCTTCAAAGGCCTTAATATTGAGGGGCCTAAAATTTTTTCGAGGGACAAATGGGTATGTGGAGCTAGAGACTTGATAGTTTGGTGGTGTGGCCAAGAAGTAAAAAACCTTGGGGTTTCTAATTGAATCCTTGTCTCAAGGGAAGATGTTTCAATTTATGTTTGAGGGCTAATTCAAGTGGATTGAGAAGAAAAAGGCCCTAGGGAAGGTGGGTTGAGTGGGGCATCAAAAGTCCTAAGAGGGCAAATTCAAGAAGCCCCCCAAGGGCTTAGATATATGGTCATCCAAGCCCTGCACGCTATGTCTCTACATGGTGTGTTTATATCCAATCTTAGACATGATCCATCTAAGTAGTAAACCGAGCTGAGAGTAATCTATGGTAGTGTGTAGTGCTTGATTGTGATGATGATAAGTATAATTGAGGAGATGAAAATGGAGGCCTCAAGGCCGAGATGAAGATGACTAGCATGGAATTTTCCATAGTTTGACATGTTGAAGGCCTTGGTTTAGGCAAAGTTGATATTTTATGAGGCCTTTAGGCTTGATCAATGATGTATGATGCCTTGATTCAGGCCTTTCTCATTTCGTCTCCTCCTCCTCTCATGTGTTCTATCTTTGTAAATCTTTAGAATAGATCAAAGGCAAATCTAAAAGCCATAATCTTTCGTCTCCTCCTCCTCTCATGTGTTCTATCTTTGTAAATCTTTAGAATAGATCAAAGGCAAATCTAAAAGCCATAATCTACATGCTTAATCTTAGCTATGCATTTCCTCTAATGGCATGATTAGTTTCTTCTCATATATCAATTCTATAGGCATATAGCGTATAGTAGCACTATGAGTAGTGTGATTAGCCAACAAAGCATATGAAATAGCATTGGCCACTCATGTATCTTCCCTCTACATGCTTTTGTTAAAGCCTTGATAATTAGTGGGTGTCCTCTTCCACTCATCCCATTTCCTTAAAGATGATATGTTGATTTGATTGCAACCTTAATCTCCATTATAGAGAAGAAACCTCTAGCTTCACATCAATATCCAACTCTCCTCTATCAAGTATCATCATTCCATATATCCCTATTAACATATCACATATTTCAACAAAACATGCATAAAAAAATAAGATCTCTTGAGAGACAAAGGATGGTAGGCTCACCCGGTTAAAACATGATCATATGCATCCAAATATTTAGAGAGTAGTTGAAGAAACTATATTTAGACATTGGAAACCTTGTATAGTAATAGTCTCCGACTTTGAAGTTATAAGTAGAAGGAAAGTGATTGTGTCAAATGGTGAATTGCATTCTTTTCTTTTGATGTGGAGTTCATTCTCAAATTAAGATTATTGTCATGTTCTTTTGATTGAGTTTTGGGTGCATATATCATAATTTTGGATTCAATTGATTCTAGCATATGCATTGTTTGGTTCTTAAATAAGTAGAGTCCTTGCAAGTGTTTGAAGTTATACATCAACCTTATCAACTCATATGCATATGGAGCAACATATTTGAGATGGCATATTCTAATATGCACCTCAACATAGTAATATAAGATTGATGATGGATAGAAAATCCTTTAACCTCTCAAGTTGAAGGATTGTGATAGAAAAAAGAAATATAGGATGTCATTTTTTTAAAGTTTTGTGGATACAACAAAAATATTGTCTATTATGCAAATCATAGAATAGCTAAAAGTTAGCTAGAGAGCCACATCATGATTTGTGGCATGGAGGAAGAGCAATAGAAGCTCATAAACATAAATCATACAAGTCACCATATTATTTTACCTCTTGGGTTTTCTTGAGCTTCTTACATGTGGAAGAAAGAGATATACATATATATTTTTATATTCAATATGACACACATCGCAAAAGTGAAAGGAAAAACCAAAAGGAAAGGTCTATCTACACTAAATCAATCATCTTACTTTTTTATTATGGTTTTTTTTCATTTAATAAAGTATTTCCTTATATATGTAGTGAGATCCTCCCATGCAAGTATAATATATCTCACCTTCCATAAATCCATAGCCTTGGTCACTAAGTCCAAAACCAACTTATAATTCATAGAGAGTGGCTAAATAGGATGTAAACCATCAAGAAACCATCACAATGTCTCATAGAAGAATACATCAGACAAGTAGTATAAGTCCTTACAAACTGTAAGACATCCCTATTCATACCCTTTGATCAATATTTCTCTTTTGTCTTTTCAAATTTAGTCCAAAATCCTCAATGACCAGCCCATAAGCTTTCATGAAACTCCTTTATAATCTGTAGATAAGTACTATTGTTACATACTACTCAATGTTGGGTATCTCTTTGATGCTTTAGGTGCTTCCATAGAAAGGCATTACTTAGAAATAAGCAATATACTTTTTGGCTAATCCTTTTGAACTCTAAATCTTCATATTTTCTTCTTCTCAAAGTTCTCAAATATTGCCAAATCTATTTCCAATCACCTTCATATAGTTCCTCTAATAAAGTCTGAAATTTTTGAAGAGACAAAACATACATGGTCAAGTCATATCCTTGCACTTTCACTCTCTTTATCATCTACAATCATATCTTCTTTATTCTCATGTCTTACTCTTGAAATTATATTAGAGACTAGATTATTCTTCCCTCTCGCCATATGTCAAAACTCCAAATTCATAGGGTTAATGGAGAAAATCCATCAAACTAGAGCAATGTTAGGAGTGAAGAATCTAGTGATAATCTATAATGGATCTGACTAAGAAGCCCTTAATGGCACAATTGAAGTGGTCCATCAATATCTTTTTGTAAGTGATATTGTATAATCCTCCTTGGAATAACATGAGGTTTGTCACCTAGGCTCTCTTGAGTCGAGTGTGCAACAAAAGGTTCTAGCCGTAACCCTTAAGAATCAACCTAAATCCGAGTTTCTAGATGAGGCCAACATCACCTATTGGTTTATTTAGCATCAAGATTTGGGCATTTATTTTGTGTTATATCACCTAAACCAAATTCTATGACCCATGTCTCACTTGGTTCAAAGAGAGTGAGAAATGAGGGGGAGTATAGTACATCAACTTCTCTACCCTCTGTGAGGCATAATCTCACTCTAGTCTCCTAAAATGACACAAAGCCATGGTTCTATTTATCCTTTTATTTGTTCAAAACACTATTCCTACATAATGCATTGCTTTGAAGAAGTTCTAAGATAGCCTAGACCACCCTACCTTAGGAAGGATCTATTGGGGATCTTTCTCTCCCACTTTTCGCAATGGATTAGCTTGATATCTAATTACCTACCATGTGTATGTATCAACATATAAAGGAAAAATCCTTAATTAACCCTTTAGGACATTGGGTTTGTTCATGTTTTTTTAAATCACGACATTCAAACAAGAGAAAACATTCCTATGTCAAACAACATTTATTTATCTTGAGGGATCTTATTACAATTGTTCCTTCCATCCATATATAAATAACAACCCAATGGTTTAATTTCTAGCAATAATTTTACCCTTAATTAGTAACATGGCTCTGATTGAGGAAGTATATCCTTAGTCACATAGAGATTAGGGAAGTCCTAGGAGTCTAAGAGATTTACTAGCTAGAGCCCCCTTGTGGTACCCTCACCTTCTCTTGCCTAACCGCCTCCCTATGAATCTACCTCTCGCCATTAGGACTAGTCTAAGCTCTCAGAGGTTATAACACCAACTCACTTGGTGTAAATAGCCTTGGGAGAGATGTAGTGTAATTATTCCTTTTAACCCATTTAAATTCGATTCCATTAGAATTTTATAAGTATACAATAGAAAACTTTCTCTCTTAGTGCATCAATCCATCAGTAGGATTTAACCTAGTACTCTGAATATTCATTTGATCCTCCCTTTTACCTGGATGGTTTTTGGAGTTTCAAGCTTTTTGAATAGCAAATCAAATAACCAATTCACTTGGTGATTAGGGTTTTGTTGGAAAATCTCTTTGGCTTAGGTTCCCTTTTCTCATACATTGAATAACCAACGTATTGATGAGGACTCATGTTGGTTTGGTCAACAAGCATTTTTATGCTTTGACCAAAACTATAATAAGTCTTTTGACTTATTTCAGGTAGAACTATCCAAGATTTTGAAGATCTTTCTAAGCATGAAGCTCACTTAGAGGTTGTTGCTAGGTCGTTTCTTGAATGTGTATCTTATTCTGTAGAGGTTTAAGGTCTCTAATGTTTCTAGAGAAGGGTAAATAGATCCTTCTATTTTCCTTCTCTTGACAAGGATAAAAAATCAATGCCCTTGGTAGGCCTATCCTATCTACTTTTGGGCTTTTCAAGAGATTTATGTTAAAGCAAAAATATCATATTTATATGTTTAAGCACTCCTACAAAGATTCTTACTTGTTGAAATATCTTTAAATGACAAAGTCTAATTTATATCACAAAAAAGGGGACCTTTTAAGTACTTAATTTATGTTTTAGTAGAGTAATGAATTGATGTCTAGTTGTATTAGATCTTTCCTTTCCTATCTCTAAATGATCTAAGATGCCTTAAAAATTTAATATGTTTATTTTAGCTAAGTTGAGACTTTATTCAAAAAATATAGTTTGATTTTTCCAAGCTATTATTTTGTTCTAAGTTTCAATGCATTTACCTAAAATCGGCTCCTCATGACTTGATCCTAGATTCATAATGTTTTCTATTATTTCATTCTTTTACTTACCCAAGAAAAAAAAATACCATTAAAAATTTTCAACTTTTCATTTTTTAAAGGATAAATTTCTCAATCCAATAATCCTAGGTTATTTGTTCATTCTTTTCATGTATTTAAATATTCCATAAACTATGAAGCAAAATTTTCAATGATAAAGGAAAGTATAATTTCATTTTCCTTTAAATGTCTAAACTTAATGAAGGGAAACTTTAGATTGATTGACAAGCAATGGGGTATTGTCCACACTTGCAACTTTTTTTGTGACTACATCACTTCTAGCTCTAGAGCTTCACTTCTTTGGGGCTATCGTGGATGGTGAGCTCCTTATGTATGATGCTCCTAGCTTCAGAAGTCTTGATGGTGCAATGTGTACTATTGACTGGCTAGGATAAATATGATAGGGCTTCCATGAGAGAGAGAGAGGACACAACCTCCATGAGATAAAGGGGAGGTAGGTCTTCATAAATAGTTAGAGAACTCTTCACATATTATCAAAGGCACACTCTTTCCCTTTAACTTCTTCACCTATTTCTCTCTAGCTCTGTCTCATTGTAGACACTTCTTCTCTCTATTCCCTTCCTTATTCTCCCCTCTCTATCCTCTTCTGCCCTTCTTCTCTCTATCCCCGTCTTCAATCTTCAATCTTCCCTTCTCTTCAATCTTATTTTTTTCTTCTATTCTTAAAATATCCCCTTTTCTTCTCTATCTCCTTTTCTCTTGTTTTTATATTTGCTTCTTCTACTTCTCTCCCTATTCCTTCCTTGTATCATTCTCTTCACTATCTTGCATTTATCTTTTGGTATTCTTTTCTATCTCTCTCTCTCTCTCTCTCTCTCTCTCTCTCTCTCTCTCTCTATGCATGTTGAAAAGGCCCAACATTAGTATTGTGGTAAAATTATAAGTATTTCATAGCATTAGGCTAATGATAAAAGATTCTCTCTCCTTTTAGTACTTGTGCTTGTCATCAAGATCATCACTCTCCCTCCCTCTCAATGTTGGTGGATAGGTGTGTTGCCAGAAGGCAACATGTCTTAATCATGGTGGTGATGAACCCTATGAGAAGAAGATGATAATAGTCATGGTGGAGGCAAATCTGATGAGGAGATGGAGGCAACAATGATTAACATCAATGGAGACTAAGGTAAGATATTTTTAAAGAAATTTATTAAAGGTTTATAATATTTTAAAGTTCCTGGATTCCCCCTTAGGTCATTATTCACCTGCATAGGAAAAAGAATAAGAAAAGAAACCCAATTTGTACATGGAGGAGAAAGAAAATAAGACCGAGACATTACATCCTCTCCCCTTGGAGGAATTAAGATATCCTCATGTCGAAGAAACTAGGGATGATCTTTACATAAAGCTTCCTCATCAATCTAAGTGGCATCCTCTTCATGGTAATCCTTTCATTGCATGAGGTATTCTCTAAGGGTTTTTCTTCTAAGGATTTTCTCTTTTATATCAAGTTCCCTATGGTGTTGAAGCTCAATGACTCCTTGGCTTGGCATTACAACTTGTTGATCATTAAGAACATGATTAGGGTTGGTGACATAGCCCTTCAATAGGCTAACATGAAACTACATCGTGAACTTTCAAGTGTTCAAATATTTGTGATTTGTAAACATTGAGTCTTAGACAATTGAGGATCTTATATGGCTTGCAATATCTTTTTGGCTCAATTTCTTGTATTGTCCCGAAGACAAGGAACTCTTCTTAGGACAGACACAAACAAAGACCATGTCTTCTTACTTGAAGATCCACTCTTGCCTTCTACTTTGTGTTGATCCTTAGCAACTTGGATATCTTTCTTGATAGCCTTAACTTGCTCATCTATTTCTTCCAACATCTTCTTAGAAGCTTCTACTTTTAGAGTATAATAGAAAATGTTGAGTAGCATAAGACATTCTTTTCCATAGAATCCTAGAAATGGATTCATATAAATGCTTTGATGATAGGATGCATTGTCGAAAAATTTGACAAAGGGTAGATATTGTATTTATTGCTTAGGTTCTCTTTTGTAGTAATAAGCTCTAAGTATATCTTCAATGACTTAATTCATATACTCATTTTGACCATCAAATTGGGGATGAAAAGTTGTACCAAGAAAAAACTATATACCAATGGCTTCAAATAAGCTCTTCCAAAAATCATAAGCAAAGAGACTCTGATCAGTTATGATCCTCTTTGGAAATCCATGAAGCCTAAAGAACTCCTTAACAAAGAGCCTTGCAATATTTGGAGCCTTGTACTTGGTCTTGGCTAGCATAAGGTGAGTAACCTTTTTTAGCATATCTATAATCACCAAGATTGAGTTGTATCCTCCTTAAACTAAGGGTAACCCAACAACCAGATCCATGCTAATAAACTCCCATTTTATTTAAGGGATGTCAAGTGGTTGGAGTTTTCATGGCATCTTGACACGTTCTAGCTTTTAACCATTGGTAGCTTAGGCACTTAGTAACATACTTGAGTACATCACCTTTGAGCTTCTCCCAATGTAGCTTTTCCTTATAGTGTTGAGAGTCTTTGCATAGCTTGAGTGTCTTGAGAATGGGGGGTCATCAACTTCCCAAAGTATCTTCTTCTTGAGTTCTCGACTCAACAATATGCATAGCCTTGTCTTGAAGTATACAAGATCTTCATCAATAGAGAAGTTTTGATGATTGAGCCTAAGTTTAGGGTCTATCTCTTTGGCTAGGATTTTCCTTAGTATCTATTGATACTTAAATCCTTTGTCACTTCCTCTTTGGCCATCCCTATGATTGGATTACCAGTCATTCAAACCATGGCAACTAAGTATCTTTCTTTAGAGGGTTCCTCTAAGATGAGAGTATTTAGAGATGTTTTGAAACTTAGGGAATATGTTATCACATTCCACTTGCCTAGTATATAATTGATTTCAATCATATTCTTGTAAGATTTCTATCCACTGGCATTGCATGTTTAGATCTAGTTGAGTGAAGATCCATTTGAGACTTTGTCATTGGTGATTTTTGTAGAGCTTGTTTCCAATCAAATAGTGTCTTTATGGCTTGATAGCATGAATCACCACAAGTATCTCTAGGTAATGAGGAGCATAATTCTTCTCATGATTTTTTAGTTTTCTAGAATAATACACTACTAGATGCCCTTATTTCATTAGTACACTACCTAATATGAGAGGTTACATCAGTCACAACTTTTAACTCTTGGTGTAAGTCAGTGTAAGTCAAGTAGTTTTACGATAGGAGTTGTCAGTAAGCTTTGCTTAAGCTTCTCAAAACTAGAGTGGTTAATGGGAGTCCACATAATGGTAGCTTTTTTTTTGAGTAAGTCAATAAGAGGGGTAGAAATCATGACATAGTCTTAGATAAAGACTATGTACTATTCAAATAGACCCAAGAAAACTACGCACTTTCTTCATGGATATTGGTGGTGCCCACTCTTACACATCCTTAACCTTGGTATGGTCCATCACAATTTCCTCATTAGATAGTATGAATCCAAGATATTCAATCTACCTCTTAAAGATGCTATATTTCTTCTTCTTGGCATATAGTTTGTGATCCTTATCATTTCAAGGATGACACAAAGTTGTAGCTCATAGTTTTTATTGAGTAATCAAGATGTCATCAAAGTGCAAAACAAGGACAAAGTCATTAAGGTAGGGCTAAAAATATCCTATATTAGCCTATAGAAGGTTGTAGGAGCATTGGTCAATTATAAAGAAATCAAGATAAACTCAAAATGGTCATATCTCATGTTGAAATCAATCCTTGGAATGAGCTTTGTAGTGGAGTGCATAAAATATAGTGGCATATCCTATTGTGGTAAGAAAGAGGTCCATCCCATATATGCATAGAGAAATGGCAATGCACTTGATTTCTAGATATTATAACATCTCTCCATCCCGCCTCTTTATTAAATGAAGGAGGGATCGGGTCATGCTCTACCCCCGTCCATCTCATGCTCTATTACATGAAGGAAGGGTTGGTCACACTCTGCCCCCCCTTTGTCTCATGCTCTATTGATAAACATGGGAGGACAATCCACTTCCTTACACCCATTAATGTAATCCTTATGACTTCTTGTGAAAATATTTACATACCTTGTGTGTAATTGATGGTGGAATCGTGCATCCCACCCTATGCCAGTATATGGTGCAAGAAGGAAGGCCAAGGAGCTATATAGTGCTGCACATAGGAAAAAATTATTCTTTGTGCATTGAGAGGCCTAACCCATACTTGCAATACTCCATTCACACATCCCACCTCTTGTTTGGATTGAAGGCAACAAGACTAGTCACTCACCCTACCCTCTATCTCATGCTCTATTGATGAATATAAAGGGTAGTCCATACTCACATCTTCATCCAGTTAGGATGAAAGCTCACTCACTCAAGGGGTTGTCAATGAAGAGAGAAGCTTCATCTTATCAAGGATGTCAAACAGGATCTAGTAATGAAGAGCTTTACCCAGGGATGCAACCAATAGATCAAGAACTTGAAGTATATAGAAGAGATTTCATATGCTATAGGAGTGAAATTCTTTGTAGAAGTACAGGACATAGCACACCAAGGGAGGTTACTTTGGAACTAGATCCTTGAAATTTCAATCAATGAATCATTTGATTTGAAATATAGGGTGTCTCTATCTTTTTAAGAGTCAGCTTCCTACCTAAGTGTATTTGACACCTTCTTTTGGAGTGAGATCCATTATGATAGGGAATTTCTTTCCTTTCTTTCATAATAATTTATTTTTTGTTATGTTAAGGACCAAAGCCATTATCCTTTAGAGATTTTTTTTCTTTTCTTTTCAAAAACGAAAAAATGCCAATGGTTAGGACCAACTTTGCCACATATGTTGGATTAGAAAGACAAGAAACATAGGAAGAATATGAGCTAGAACAGAAGGTACAATAGAAATCATTTGGTTCATCACCAACATCCACATGATGATGACTATTAGAAGAACCATGAGGAGTATTAAGAAGTGAGGCCAAAGGGGGAAAGGGACTATTGATTGTGATTATCAAGATCCCTAGGGAGGCTAATACTTCTTGATGCAATAGCCAGATCAGGAGGGATCATCAAAGGCATCTACAATAGCTTGGATTGGAATAGAGCCATTAGGGTTGACTACAAGTATCTTTTAAGGGCCCATTTAATGTTATTGGAGCTTTCCAAGGAACTTACCAAAGCATGAATCATAAGTAAGGATGCTATCACCTTCTTAGAATTCTTTCTATTTGATGAAGCTATCATGGTAAACTTTACATCAGGCTAGTGTGGCTTCCATGCATTGTAAGGCCATCTTTCAAGTCTCGTCTAGGCATTCTAACGGTAGGAGACACCATTGTGAAGACTTTGTATCTCCCAACCTCTCTTTAATAGCCACTTGCAAATAGGGAAATTATAGTTCTATTGGAAAGATGGGTTATATACTATAGACCAATTGAAAAGGTGTGTGTACTATTGTTGCTTTATGAGAGGTTTTGTATACTTAGAGAGCTTTTGTAAGTTGGTCATCCCAATCAAGGTAATGTGTGGCAATTGTCCTTGTGAAGATTGAACAAAGGATACAATTGGTGAATTTGACTTGGCCATTGGCTATGGGATAGTAGGGTATGAGCTTACGATAGTGGATCTTATAGATCTCTATTAGCTCCTCCATGATCTTGTTTAGAAAGTGAGTGCCTTTGTCTCATTGATAATCTCTAAAGGTCTACCAAACTAGGTAATAATATTCTTGCACAAGAATAGAGCCATGCTATTGCCATAATTACGCTTGAGAGCTTTGGATTCACATGAATTTATCATATAATCAATACATACTAGAATGTTATTATTATGTTTTGTTCTAGTTGGAGGATCAATGGGGCCTAGAAGTTGATGCCCCACTTCTAGAATGGCTTTAAGAGAAGGATGGGTTGCAGTAGCATGGCACTAATTTTAGTGGGTATCCCCATTTTTTGATAGGCATCATAACACTTATAGTAATCATAGACATCTTTGTGTAGTGTAGGCTATGAGTAACTTGTGAGCAGAGTCTTAATGGCTCTTGCTTCTCCTACAAAGTGTCCTCCACATGGCTCATAATGGCATGCATTCAACATGATCGTGATCTCATCTCCTACAACACATCTCTACAACACTTCTTCTTTTTCTTTCTTATTCAAAGTTCCAGCTCGCAAGGTGTAGAGGATTGACTCCAATAGAAGCTTCTTCTTCTCTCTTATAGAGATACCATGGGGATACTATTGTGTGGCCAAGAGGTTGGAAAAGTCTACATACGAGGGAGTAACAATATCTACTAGAAAAAAAAGTTGCATCAAGAAGGTCTGGATCATCTTGCTCCCCTTCATCACTTTGAGGGATTCGTGATAGATGATCAACCAGGATATGGGAATGACCAGGTTTAGTAACCACTTCAAAATCAAAATCTTGAAAGAGAAGGAGCCATCTCATCATTATACCTTTACATTTTCCTTATTCATTAGAAAGGACAAAGCTTCATGATCCACATAAAACTTGAAGGGCATCGAGAGTAGGTAGTATTAAAAATTCTCCAAGGAAAACACCATTACGAGGCACTCAAGCTCTATCATTGTATAGTTCCTCTCTCTATTAGTGAATTTTTGTCTTGCATAATAGATGGGCTAATCGAGCTTTGAGAAGCCTCTCTGATCAATAACTACATCTAGCCCTTTGACTAATGTATCAATGTGCAGATGGAATTCCTTCATTCAATCAGAAAGTTGTAGGATGGGTACTCTGATGAGGTACTCTTTCAATGTATAAAAGGCTTCTTCGCAATCAGCTATCCAAATAAACTTTGTATCTTTCCTTAGGAGCTTATGCAAGGGAGTTGTCTTTGTTGCAAAATGTGTGATGAACCTCTTATAGTAGCCCACATGGCCAAGAAATCCTCTCAACTATTTTAGGCTAGTTGATATAGTTAGGATTGCAATCCTTTTAACTTTAGTAGAGTCTATGGATATTCCTTGTTTAGAGAAAAGGTGGCTCAATAGAATGCCTAAAGAGACTCCAAAGATGCATTTGTCAAGATCTATGGAGATCCCATACTCCCGACATTGATGAAAGCACTGCTTCATATCACTAATTCTTATAGAGTAGACTGAAGACATTGAAATAATCTAGATATACCTCAATGAAATCACATAGATGAATTTTGTAATATGGCAATCATGACTTGTTAAAAGGTAGTAAGGGTGTTAGAGAGCCCAAATGGAAGCACTCTATAAGCTTGGGTATCCTATTATGTTGTGAAGGTTGTCTTGGATTGGTCTTCTTCTACAATTTGCACCTGATTGTATCTAGTAAAACCATCCAGCAAGGAATAAAGTTCATGACCTACCATTGTGTCTAACGATTGGTCAGTGATTAGGATAGGAAAATAACCTTTCTTTGTTTTGGAATTCAGCTTTCAAACATCCACGTAGACCCAAAACTTCCCATTCTTCTTAGATATGACCACAATGGGTGAAACACATTCACTATTGGCCATGGGATATATGAACTCCCCTTATAGGAACTTCAACAACTCTACTTTCACGAGGTCAAATTAATTTGGATTCATGCACCTCTGACATTGTCTTAGAAGCTTAACATGGGGCTCTAAGTCCATGTGATGTTTATATATAATGAGATGAATCCCCTTCATATCTTTATAATACTAAGTAAAAACATTGAGGTTCTCCTTCAATAGGTTACGAAGGGTTAATATCTCCTCTTCTAGAAGCCTGCTACATTGAGATGCCTTTTCATGCCATCTACATCGATAAAAGTTAGTTATTTTTTACCTTTCACTTCTCAAATGAAGGTCCTCTGGATTGCTTCTGGATATAGGTCACAAACTCCTTCAGGGGAGTGGTGTCCTTGTCTAATACTCTACTAGAATCAGCTTCGACCTTTAGGGGGGAGTCATCTAGCTCTTTGGGATATTGAAATGGTATCAAGGCTATTTTTATTTTTGTTGAAGATTTAATTACTTACTAACTCGAGAACTCATCTTCTAAGGATGCATCTAGGAATGTCACATAATAGGGACCATCTAAGTTCTATTCAAGCTCTAGGAGTGGTGCTTGTTACCAAGGTGCATCATCATCATCCTCTCTCAAAAAGGGTAGTTTAGGGAAACAAGAGCTAGTGTTAAAGGAAGGCTTAATTTTCTTAATCCAATTCTTAGAAGTATTTTGCCTATGATGATATTCATTTACTAGTCCAAAGGGTACCGTAATCACTTTTTCCCATTGCATGGGATCTTCAAATTGTGTGGCCTCTAAGTCATTCTCCTCGTTAGTGTCCTCTTTTGGTTGAATATTTTCTTCCATTCTTTTTCATAGTATATATATTCATTTTCATCATCGTTCTCTTTGGATTCTGCCTTTGCCTTTGTATTAGTCACAAATACTAATATGAGGGAGTAATCTTTGATGTAGATTTGATATCATCTTGAAACTCTTTGTAATCTATGGATTCCTAGAAATCTATCTTGGGGGACTCGTCAACCTAAGATATCCTTCGTCTTTGGAGGGTCAATTGATATCCCTTCAGTAGAGATAATACGTCTTAAGTATTTGATTTGGTCCATGAAAAATATGTAATTGCTCTTCTTGTCTGAGCAAAGAGTGCCGAATACAATTTTCAATTGGGGATATTAGGTTCTTTTTGGCATTTGAAATGAACTAGTACATCATTCTAGGTAGGGGCAAGAGACATGTTGTATTAGTTGTAGTTGAATGTTGCTAGGTGATTGATCAATCCGGAGTGTAAGAACAATAACTCTTAATGGCCATAGGGCACAATAAGGATCATCTTTGGAATATCATTGATAGTATCCTAACCTCAAGCGTATCTTAGAGAAGGCTAGTTTTCTAGTTCTAGGTATGAGATACTTCATGTTCTTAGCACATTGACTTGGTTTAATCCCAATAGTCTAATTGATTCATCCTTCTTTTTATGAAAAAGGATATGTGCTCCCACTGCCTTGATTTCAATAGATTTAGTCAATTGTCTTAACTCTGCCTTATTTAGTCTAACAGTCTTTTCAGATATTGTCTTTCAGATATTTTCCTTTGTATCATCATTTTGTCTAACAGTCTTTTCTAACTGCCTCACACTAACAAGAACTCCTAGAATGGCCGCCTAGCAAGTCAGTAGAACAAGGTCACTAGAACTTCCTTCGAAAATAGGTCTTTCAGTGCCTAGCAATGCCTGTATAGGAGGCTACTGAGATCTCCCTAGACATGCCTAACCTAAACCTGGGACTTCATACCTTGATTCCTAGTCCCCAACAAATAAGAAGATAGTAACCCTTACATAAACGTATATCATTATTTGCTTAAGGGAACATGGAAAAGACAGGAAGGGGACGAAACCACCTGGAATGGCCACAAGAAGCTCCTTTGCAACAGCAAAGGCTCCCTCCAGCGACTTCGTCCACCTGTATGATGGAATCACTAAAAAACAAACCATTAAACGTATCTGAACCAAAGAGACATAGGGCCCTCTTAGCCCAAAGAAATAGCACATTTTACTGCAAACTAACTAGCCCTCTTGGCCTAATAAAATCAAACATTAAAACCTTAAAGCATCCAACCCTCTTGGCCTAATGAGATCAAACAAACTAGCTCATATAGATCCCTCCTTGGAAGAAGGAAAATATACAAAAATACGCTCCATTCCAAGGGAAGAAATAGGGCTCTCAGCCCTAAACTAAATGCATCAAGTTGTGACCCATCCCTCCTGCATATATAGCAAGAGGCATATACATAACGTGTCGTCTAATCAACCTATGGGTTCCAAGATAATAGTGGTAGATGAGTCTTGTTGAGATATCGAGCTCCACTCGTGATACGCCAGGGTGACCGTTGTGCATTTATGTCACCGACGTGTTAGTTGCAGATGCGGTTGGTACACCGCCCATGAATAATAGCTACATGATAGCTATCCTTATCTACTCTAGTTCGTGGCTCAGTTAGTATGCCACCTTAGTTAGTTGAGTTTGGTTTGAGACCCATATAGAGGGTTCTTCCATTTCTTTGTACTTGAGTTCTTTTGGCTTACACAACTAAGAAGAGGAAAACTGTTTTCAGCCTCCACCCTTGTGTGTCTTCCCCCATTGTGCAAGCAAGAAAGCTTCAAGCGAGACTCCTTCCTTCTCTCCCACAATCTTGACATGGTATCAGAGCCTTGTTCGTGGTAAGGAGCTCAAGAAAGCAAGCCAAGCTCGCGGTGGTCTGGTAAGAGGAGCAGTGTTGCTTTCATTTCCTGTTTTGGGAGCAGATCTATGCAGGTAGCACAGCCGGAAATTGCAGGAGTGCATTGTCTCAGGTTGAGACGCCCTTCGCGGTGAAGCAAGAGGGCAGTATATGCTGCGGGAGAAGGCTTTAGGCCTCGGCGACCTTGTTTTTTTGATTTGAGGCCATTTCGGGGCCTGTTTTGCAGACGGAAGTTTTCTGCATGCACTCAAGAAAAGGCTCAGTTTTATGCTGTGCGACCACTGTTCTACAGGTCGGTGAAAAGTTACTGTAGAAATTGCATCGTATGCTTGTGCGCAGAGACATTGGGAGTTTCAGAATCATCCTTGGTTCCTGTTTATGCAAAATCGTCACTAGGAAGTGACTGTGTGGTCAAATACCACTTTCGCCAGTTTTGCAGATTTGCCCTTGTGAGGCTGAAGCTGTGGTTTTTGCAGTGACAGAATTTTTTGCAGTCTTCTGTAATGGCATCTGATTCTCTTTCACAGATTGTCACTGAAAAGCTTGACAAGAACAACTTCCAGGCATGGAAGTTTAGAATGACGAATTTCCTTATGGGAAAAGGATATTGGGAATTTGTTGCAGGAAATGAAGAAGAACCAGTTCTTCCTGATGTTCCCAATCAACAACAAATGCAGGCATTTAAAACATGGCATGAGAGAGCCAGGAAAGTTATGTATTGGCTGTCTATTAGTATTTCAGACTCTATGATTGTGCATATTCAGGATGCAAGTACGCCAAAGGAGGCATGGGATACTTTGTCAAAAATGTATAGCACAAATACGCAAGCCAGGAAAATGCAGCTCAAGCAAGAGTTGCATAATGTGCAAAGAGAAAGTATGAGCATCAACGACTACCACATGAAGGTGAAGAAGATTGCAGATGCACTTGCCTCCATTGGGTCGCCAGTGGAAGATGATGATTTAGTTTCCGTGACCTTGAATGGTCTAGGAAAGGATTATGCACAGTTTCGGACATCCATTTCAGTTCGTGAAAGATTTCCTGATTTTGAGGAGTTGATTGCTCTTCTAATTTCTGAGGAACAGAGAAATGGTGGTGCATCTTCTTCAGGAGGAACTTCAAAAGAAGCTGTCTTCTACTCAAATGCTGGAAGAGGTAGAGGCAGAGGTAGAGGAGGCCGATTTGGAGGCCGTGGCAGAAATCAGAATATGCAGCAAACTCAAGAAAACCAGTCCTATGGAGGAGGACGTGGTAACTCTAGAGGCAGGGGGAGCCAAAGAGGTCGTGGTGGATGGCAAAGAGGCCAAAATGCAAACAGTAATGTTGAATGCTACTACTGTGGTAAAATGGGTCATATGGCTAAAGACTGCTATAAAAAGCAGAATGACATCATGAATGGAAAACTGCAACAAGGGAATTATGCATCTTCTAGTAGACAGGGTGATGACAGAAATGAGCATTTGTTCATGGTGCAGCACATGAACAATTCTATGACAAGTGCAGAAGAAAGCAATGATGTATGGTATGTTGACTCAGGTGCATCAAACCACATGACAGGTCATGCAGAATGGATGGAGGATGCAAAGAAAATGGAAAAACCAGGATTTGTGGAGACTGGTGATGATACTGCACATCCTATTGTGCAGATTGGAAAAATTCCCTTGTCTATGCAGGGTGGGAAAAAGAAATACCTGTCCGATGTATTTCATGTCCCGAATATCACCAAGAATCTGGTTTCAGTTGGTCAAATGGTTGAACAGGGCTTGCAGGTCAGATTTAATCCTCATGGATGCTTTGTTGAGGATATGAAAAATAAAGGTCGCTTGATAGCAAAAGCAAAGAAGAAGGGCAGAATGTTTACATTGGATGCAGACATGTCTGAATTGAGTGCAGCAATGTTTGCACATGGGACCGGTGTAGTTGCAGATATTGATATCTGGCATAAACGCATTGGTCATGTTAATGTACAGCGACTTAAATCAATGCAGGCCCAAAATATTGTTGCAGGATTGCCCAAATTCAAGGTTGCAGAAATGCATAAGGTATGTGAAGCCTGTCAGTTTGGAAAACAGGCAAGGAAACCATTTCCTAGACATGTTCAAGAGAGTGAGAAGCCATTGGAATTAATTCACTCTGATGTGTGGACTACTAAAGCTGCATCTCTTGGAGGCTGTCATTATTTTGTCAGTTTTATTGATGACTATAGCAGAAAAGTTTGGGTGTATTTTATGAAAAAGAAAAGTGAAGTTTTTGGGCATTTCAAAACTCTTAAAGCTATGGTTGAAAAAGAAACAGGCTTGCAGATAAAATGCCTAAGGTCAGATGGAGGGGGAGAGTACCTCTCAAATGAGTTTGCAAAGTTCTTGCAGGAGCATGGCATAAAGTAGCAATATTCATGCAGTTATACCCCACAACAAAATGGAATTGCAGAAAGGAAAAACAGGCATATTGGAGAGGTATCTCGTGCCATGCTAAATGAAAAAGACTTGCCAGATTTGTATTGGGCTGAAGCAGTTGCTACAGCTGTCTACATAATGAACAGGACTCCCACTGCAGCAATACATGGAATGACTCTAGAGGAGAGGTATACTGGTAGGAAACCAGATATTTCTCATTTGAAAATTTTTGGTTGCATTGCCTATGTACATGTGCCAGATGAGCTGAGATCCAAGTTGGATCCAAAAGCTGAGAAGTGCATCTTTATTGGTTACTCTCTACAGCAAAAAGGGTATAGATGCTATAACCCTTCTACTCGTAAGTTTACAGTGAGCAGAGATGTTGTTTTTGATGAGATGAGTAGCTGGTATAAACCAGTAAATGTGATTGATGATGAAGATGCACAAAATGGTAATGCTACACAGAATTCACAGCAGCAGTCACAAAATATTAGTGGACCTGGAGCGTCCCCTAGCAGTGGTTCACATTCTTCGCCATGGACAGGCAGATTGAGATCAGGAGAATCTTCTCAAAGCAATGCAGATAGTGGTATGCAGGTATCACGAAAAGGAAAAGAGAAGGTTGATCAGCCCATGTTTGATGTGAATGCAGGTCACTCTTATGTGGATGGTGAATCCAGTGGCTCAGAACAGAGCATTGATGATGAGTTGGGTATTCCTTCTATTGTTACACCTGGAGTAAGGAAGACCAGGGATGTTTTGAGAGCACCTGGGAGTGAACCTACTTTGCGCAGGTCTACAAGAGCTAGGTATCCTGTGGATAGGCTGAAATATGATGGATTTACAGCCATTCACTATGCATATATGGTCAAAGTGATACAGGAACCAGAACCCACATCTTTTGAGCAAGCCATGGGAAAAGAAAAATGGGAGAAAGCCATGGATGAAGAAATGGATGCCTTGGAAGCAAATGCTACATGGGAGTTAGTACCTTTGCCTAAAGGTAAGAATGCAATTGGCTGTAAGTGGGTTTATAAGGTGAAGCACAATGCTGATGGTTCTGTGAACAGATACAAGGCAAGATTAGTAGTCAAGGGGTATGCACAAACATATGGCATTGACTATGAAGAAACATTTAGTCCGGTTGCAAGGATGGCAACCGTAAGAGCAGTCATTGCTATGGCTGCATCAAAGGGATGGTCTTTACATCAGATGGATGTAAAGAATGCCTTCTTGCATGGTGATTTGCAAGAAGAGGTCTATATGGAGCAGCCACCAGGTTATGTGCATGCTGTTCATCCTGAGTTTGTTTGCAGGTTGAAGAAAGCCTTGTATGGCTTGAAGCAAGCACCTAGAGCATGGTCTGACAAGATAGGACAGTATCTTGTCACTATTGGCTTTCAGATTTCCAAGGCAGATTTCTCACTTTATGTGAGAAAAACAGAGAAAGGTATTATGCTGCTTGTCATTTATGTTGATGATTTGATTATGACAGGTGACAGTGATGAAGATATCCTTCATGTGAAAATGCTATTGAAGCAGAAGTTTGAGATGAAGGATTTGGGAGAGCTGCGTTATTTCTTGGGCATTGAGGTGATTAGATCACCAAGTGGGATACAGCTGTTGCAGAGGCAGTATGGATTGGACATGCTGTCCAAATATGGGATGACAGGCTGTAAGCCTATTTCAGTTCCTTTGGAGCAAAATGTGAAGCTGAGCACAGATGCAGGTGAGCTTCTAGAAGACCCTACTATGTACAGACGCATAGTAGGAAGTTTGATTTATATGACTATTACCAGGCCAGATTTGAGCTATGCTGTTGGATTGGTAAGTCAGTTTATGCAGGCTCCAAGGAAACCACATTTGGATGCGGCTAGACGCATACTTAGGTATGTGAAGTCCACATTGCAGTGTGGACTATTTTATGAGACTGGGGTTCAGATACAGTTGCATGGATACACTGATGCTGATTGGGCTGGTAGTATTTCTGATAGACGATCTACCAGTGGATATGTATTCTCTTTTGGGAGTGCTGCAGTCACTTGGAGCAGCAAGAAACAGCCTACAGTTGCCTTGTCGAGCACAGAGGCTGAGTACAGGGGTGCAGCAATGGCTGCATGTGAGGTAGCTTGGTTGCATAAGCTACTTTATGATATGCATCAGTCTACAGATGGGCCAGTTGTCATTTATTGTGACAACATGAGTAGTATACACTTGGCAAATAACCCAGTCTATCATGCTAGAACAAAGCACATTGAGGTGCATTATCACTATGTGCGAGAGAGGGTTTTACTAGGTCTTATTGATCTAGTTTATGTCAGCACAAAGGATCAGGTAGCTGACATATTCACGAAGGCATTGGGCGCAGAGAAGTTGCGCAAGTTCAGAGACCTGCTTGGTGTGCAGGAATTGGGATTGAGCTCGAGGGGGAGTGTTGAGATATCGAGCTCCACTCGTGATACGCCAGGGTGACCGTTGTGCATTTATGTCACCGACGTGTTAGTTGCAGATGCGGTTGGTACACCGCCCATGAATAATAGCTACATGATAGCTATCCTTATCTACTCTAGTTCGTGGCTCAGTTAGTATGCCACCTTAGTTAGTTGAGTTTGGTTTGAGACCCATATAGAGGGTTCTTCCATTTCTTTGTACTTGAGTTCTTTTGGCTTACACAACTAAGAAGAGGAAAACTGTTTTCAGCCTCCACCCTTGTGTGTCTTCCCCCATTGTGCAAGCAAGAAAGCTTCAAGCGAGACTCCTTCCTTCTCTCCCACAATCTTGACAAGTCTCTGCCACTCTTCACATTACCCAGATCAACCATCTCCTGCCATATAATGCGTGGTCTGATAAAATGCCCCACAACCATCCAAGTCCTATCTCATTGTCAATAGCAACGTCCGGATTAGGACCATAGTTGAAGAAGAGGTCCTCTTTATAAGAAAGATTTGCTAAAGAATCCGCAAATTGATTCCAAGAACGTGGAATTAGCTGAAAAGATACACTCTTTAATTTATCAAGTAGGGTTATAGCAGTTTGATGATACATACAAATGATAGGATTTCAAATTGTGTATGTCTCATTTAGTTAATTTAAGATGAGCTAGGAATCCCCTTTTACTAACAACCAGCAAATACAGCCTTTCTTGGCAATGTTCGGTCCCATAATCAAGGCTTTATACTCCGCCATATTGTTAGTGAATCCTACCCCGAGATAAACAAATAATTTCATTGTAACTCGACGTTGGGGGTCTCAAATATCTACTCCAGTGCTCCGTTTTTTATGAGGGCCCCTAGACACCCCATCAAAGTATAATGTGTACGTCCACAATGGTTTTACACATTCAATCATCAAGAACTCCCCTATTCGTAATTATGATAGCTAAAATTCAACATATTCGGAGGATGTACTAACGGCTCCATCCCACCTTCATTAAACACAATAGGGATGCTTGTCAAAATTTGTAAGCACTGATGGCAAAAAACTTTGATCTCCCACACAAAGTTATTGTCTTCTTGCTCAACCACTTTGTATTCTTTGCTCCACTAGATAAGCTTCCCTTGATGATATATTTGCTCTAGATATTGGTGCTCCAAATAAGGGATTAATTTTCCCATCAACCAGTTTAATCTCTCCTGCAAGTCTCAGATTAGCCCCAGCATGGACCTGCAATGCATTTAGCACGTTAGCATACTAAAAAATAATAATATTTAATATTATAAAGATTAACCTTATTATTAAACTCCACTCCATGTAGATCAGCCAGTAAAGCCGTGGACTTATTTTTACCTATCCTAACTACCTTGTAAGGGCCATCCCATCTACAACTTCCCTCCTGGAAATAGCTCCCTATGCGCATCGTAATACAAAACTAGCTGGCCCTTTTTAAATGTATATTTCTTCACTTTTAAATCATGTAGTTGCTTCATCTGGCACTTAGCTACTTCCTGGTGCAACAGACTCTGCAATTTAAGATCATCTAAGTGGGCTATAGTTGTAAAACGCTCGAATATGACATCTTTCTCTCCAAAAAATGATTGATTGCAAATCTTATAGTTGGAAACTCAATTTCTAAGGGCAAGACACACTCCTTCCCATAAATTAATTTGAATGGGGTGTGGCTTGTGGCTTGTTTAAATGTTGTGTTATACGCCCATACCGCCACATATAATTTTGTATCCCAGTCTCGTTTCTTTTCGGAGACTATCTTAGATAGGATATCCACAAGCTTCTTATTGATACTTTCAACTTGCCCATTTGCTTGCGGATTATAGGGGGTCGTCTTGTTATGCTTAATTTTCCATGCTTCAGTCACACTTTTAATCACCTTATTTTAAAACTGGGTTCTACCATCCGATACTATTTCATTTGGTGAACTGAAATGGAAAATGATCTGCTCAAGTGGAAAAATGACAGTCTCTTTTGCATTGTCCTACCTCATCACCCATGCTTCTAACCACTTTGTAAAGTAATCAGTGGCTACTATAATATATCTCTTTTGAGTAGTAGATGATAGGATAATAGGACCCAAAAAATCGATGCCCCACTTCTCAAATGGAAGGATAGCCATAATCGGAGTAAGTAGACACTTCCTATTCTCTCTATTGTCATGTCTTTAACATGTATTGCACCTCTTAAGATACTCAAATGAATCCTAGAAGATGAATGGCTACCAGTATCTAGCTCTTAAAGCCTTCTGTGCCATCAACCGCCCAGTAAAGTGCCCCCCACAAGCACAGTCATAGCACTCCTCCAGGATAAATGGAATCTTGTCAAGCACCACACATCAGCAATATATATCATCAACACCCTACCGATATAGTGTTCCTACAATCAAGGAAAATTTCAATGCCTATTGTTTAATTTTTCTCTTTGATTTTGAGAGAGTTTCTCTAGTCTCTCTTGTAGATAGATAATGCGTTATAGTAGCATACCAGGAGGGGAAAGACGCCGTATCAATCTTGAATAATGTTTCCATGTCACTTCCTTCAGCCAAGACCTCTTTTGGCTCTCCGAAATCCATAAGGCATTCTACAATGCCCTGTAGCTTCGGTGGCTTGCTCTTGATCTTGTAATCGAACTCTTGCAAAGTGATTAACCACTTTGCTAAACGATCAAGTAGCTATACCTTGTTTAGAAACAATGGAAGCCCTTTCGCCTTCGTATAAAAAACTACCTTCTCATAAAGGATGTAATGCTTAAACTTTCTGGTCACAAATACCATCACAACACACAACTTCTCCATATAGGTGTAGTTAATTTCGGATATGCCCAACTTTCGACTAGCAAAAGCAATCGGATGATACCCTTTTTCCTCCCGATTTTGGGCCAAACAACAGTTAATACTATACATTGTTGCTGTTGAAAATATATTGATAGCCTCCGATTTTATCACCAAAAAGGCTAAAAGAATGTGGTTCTTCATCAACAAAATATTTCCTTTTATCCAAAATTTTTGGCATACACATCCTTGTATAATGCTTAATGTCACATTTTGTAAATGCTATTGGCTCATTAGTGGGTCTACACATTTTAATGCCAATGCATACAAAACCTCTCTTCCTTTGGTTTATAAAGTTCAAAGATATAGCCATGTATACACAAAATTGAAAGCCAAAGCCTAAGGTTCAAAAATCATGTAGATGTTCTCATTTTGAATAAAGAAAAGAAAGAAGGAAAGAATAGCCGTGATTGTGGGTGGTTGAGGAAGTTGTAACTTCTCTCTTCCTTTATCAACCCATGCATACGGTCTTTTCTCTCTCTCTCGGTTGGCACAATTTCTCTCTTGATTCTTGTTCTCTGCTCAATGGAGAGTGAGGGTGGGGATGGATTTCATGTATTCCTTTTGCGTGTCAGAACTTAGGCGAGGTTCTTGCAATATTTCATGGCTATGGGCAAAGCCCAAGGCATATACTTTGCCTATTGGAAGCTGGGTTTTGTGGGAGCTTGGAAGGGATTATTCATATATAAAATATTCTACCCCTTTTAGGCTCTTTGGCAAGCTCCTACTTCACATCATCAAAAGATATCTTGCAAGCATCACTCCATGCAAATTGAAAATTAAAGGACAATAGGTTTGTCAATGGCAACATTATTTCTGCCAGGGCATTTATAAACCTTTGATAATACCCTACTGATGACAAAAAGCTATGTATCTCCTTTAGGGTATGTGGCGGACTCATGGCGACTATGACCTTGATCTTTTCGAGATCTTTTCAAGGTGAGCCGCCATCCCTATTGAACTGATCACATGACCAAACAATAGCCCGTAAGACACTCCAAAGACGCACTTCCGTGGGTTGAGAGCTATGAAAAATTGTTTGCAACACTCAAAACACTTCCACAAAATAATCAACTGCCTCTCATGTGGTGGCTGCCCCCAGGTCATCAATGAATACTTTCAACACCTTTGGGGAGATGTCACCAAATGTATTGTTGTTTGTTCTTTGTCACAAACTAGGTGCATTACATAACCCAAATGCCATCACATGGTACGCAAAGGTATCGAAGACAATAATGAATGTTGTTTTAAGCTTGTCTTGCTCTGGAATTGCCATTTGGTTGTAGCCTGCAAAACAATCCATGAATGAATATATTTCTCTACTTGCTAGTTGATCCAAAATTTGGTCAATAAAGGGAAATGGGTAGTAGTTCTTAATAGTTTTCTTATTCAACTCTCTAAAGTCTACACAAAGTCGGATTTGATTATTTTTCTTCTTCTTGATCACAACTGGTGAACACCATTCAGTATGATGAATATGGAAGATCAAACTCGCATTCTGCAACTTCTGTAGCTCCTCAAACAACCCATCCCTTAGTTCAAAAGGCAAGTGTCTTACTTTTTAACATACGGGCCGACTTCCTTCCTTTAGAGGAATGGTATGCACAACCAGACTAGGAGGAATGCCTCTAAGTTCATCATAGCTCCAAGCAAATATCTCATGGAACTCCTAAATCAAAGACACATAGTCCTCTCTCTCTTCCGAACTGAGCATGGAACCTAATTTGATTGGCCGCGAATCATTAGGCATACCAAGGTTCAACTCAATAACGTCTGCATCTCTTATTTGATCTTGAGACTCTATCGGCTCATTCAATGTTATTTGATAAATTTCCTCTGTAGTGGACCTTTCTTTAGATCCATCACTTGATGATGTCTCACTAGAAGATGGATCATCTATTGCTTCTAGTAGGAGCTCTCTCACTCTGAGGAGACTCAAGGTAAGCATCCACTATTATGCAATTTGCACCTCTACATAGAATCATTCGACTAGCTGGTATATCGACTTGATAGTCTGTTTGTAAAATCCATGGCTTGCCTAGCAAAACTCGATAGATAGGACGTCTTCCAAACCTTATCACCCTAAAGCCTAGATAGCATTCCATGCTTGCAATGGTAACGCGAACTTTAGTGATGCAACGTTCTCATTGCCTTAGAGTGTAATCAGCCATCCTAAGAAGTGTGGAGCCAACTTTTTGAATTTTGAGACCTAGCCTCTCCATCAAGTCTGAACTCATGATATTGACGGAGGATCCAATGTCCACGATAGTGTGATCCACTAGCATTCCATCCACGTTGTCGTGCTGCTGTGCATCCGAGTCGTATACACCTCCATTTCTTTTGTTGTGCATTTGTGTTATTTTCTGCGTGTGATTCATTGTGTGTGTGATGCATTATGATAATCCGCATCCAATGTATATATTCCATTAGTGCATGTATATGATTTTGTTTGGATGCATGATGTGTGTGTGTTAGAAAAATATGAAAAACTGATGCCAAAGGACATTATCAAGCTGATAATTTCAATGATGATCTCTAAGAAAAGTGCAGGGAATTATGGAATCAAAGGAAGGTTTGTGGAAGCGATCATCTAAGTTCAAAAGTTCCCATGTCATAGAGTTGAAGGAAGTCTCTCAAAAGATGCTTAAGTGAGCAAAGCGCTAGTGAAGCACCGAGGGAGTATTTTGCCATCCAATCTTCAAGGCCGAAGTCGAAGTTTATGTGTAGATTACTCATTGTAAAGCTGACTGACAAAGGGGCAATGCATGACTTCAAAGATAAACCTCAAAGTCTAAATCAATGCTGGTGCTTAAATCTTATCCAGTATACGTTTGTAGAAGGGATGGTTATAGTGAAGCAATCGGAGCGAGTAATGGCTTCATAGGCACAGGACTAGTTATGGCTACTGTGGAACAACTTAAAGTGTTGTAATTATTGGTCTCTGTTTCGGATTTCATGGTTTGGGTCTCATGTGTATAAGCAGTCACATATTCGAGAGATGGATGCACTTCACTATTTGTGTTTTACTCATTCATAAGAGGGGGAAATTAATTTGGGGGTTTTGAACCGCTTTTGGAGGGAAAAAGCAAGAGAAAAGTAGGCTGTTTTGGGGAGAGGAGGAAGACGACACCGCTGAGGGAGGCATATCCTTGGAGATAGCTACCTAAATCAGCAATTTCGGAAGCATTGGTCGAAAGGCTGTTGAGAGGGCCTCCTTGACATTTGGATTTTATGCCTGAATTGAGGCGTTTGAGGATGTCTCTGGCGGAGCGAAACAGAGTGCTTTTAGAGTTCTACCAGTCAACGATCGGGTCGACAAGATGAAGAGAGTCGAGACCTGAGATGAACCAAGGCATCGAGCATGCCAGGAGAAGGAGTACCTTTGCTTCAGGTGCTGCATGGATGACTGGGGTCATCCACCTAACAAAGTACTGTATGGCATACGGTTCAAGAGGACAACAATCTTCTCCAACAGTTGCAATCTGTTATGGAAAACTCCCAGTATAACTGGATCCTGATTTTGCAATAAGTAATGCGCAATTCAATTGTGATTCAAGGTCTTGGCAGGTGGACCATCACATTGATTATGATAGGCCAAGTGTGGCTCCGTTGGATCCTGCTCTAGGTGTGAGTTCTCTTCCAGCTCACAGTAACACCCCATACCATTTAGACAGCATATACTGTCCAGACTCTGAGTTACATAAATCAGATTCTTACTAAATTGGCACAAAAGATGTCACAAAGCAGTGCAATCCGACTCATTAAATTGGCTCTTACTACTGCCTATAATCCAGAGGGAAATGGCAAGAGTGAAAGAGGACATCCACTGATAGTTAAAGCATTGGCAAAATCTTGTAGAGGTCGGATTGGGGATTGGCCGAGATTACTACTTTTTGCGTTGTGGGCTGATCGCTCTACACATAGTGTGACTACTGGATACATGCCTGCAGAGTTGATGAATGGGCAAAAAACTGTCATGCCTATAGAAATTTGTGCTCTCACTTGGAGTGTTCTTCCGTGGCATGAGAATTTATCAAGGGAAGAGCTTCTAGCTCTTCGGATTCGTCAACTAGAGAGAAGGACAGAAGATGTGCAGCTAGCAGTTGATCGTTTGAAGGCAGCCCGACTCAGAAACAAGGACAGGTTTAATTTAAGGCATCGCTTGAGGCCTAGAGCCATAAAAGAAGGAGATTGGGTTCTAGTCTATGACAGTAGTCTAGAGAATCAGCATAGTAGCATGAGAAAAATGGTTCAAAGATGGTTTGGACCGTATGAGGTGAAACAGGTTTTTGACAATGGTACCTATGAGTTGGCCGAATTAGATGGAACAGTATTGAGGGTGCCCATTGCTGGAAAATGAGTCAAGATTTTCAAGAGAAGAGAAGATGAAGAATATGCACTTGAAGCGTTGACAAAAGAAGAGCAGGTAGAAGAAAGACAAGCAGAAGAAGCAGAGAATATAGATGATGAAGCTGATGGAGAAACAGGTCTACTAGAAACAGAAGATGGACTCGACCTGTTTGTGGATTTGAATGATCCTGGATAGTTGGCACATCCAGAGGATGTGCAGGTTTAGAGGGGGTGGATGTCGTGCTACTGCGCATCCGAGTCATATACACCTCCATTTCTATTGTTGTGCATTTGTGTTATTTTCTGCGTGTGATTCATTGTGTGTGTGATGCATTATGATAATCCGCATCCAATGTATATATTCCGTTAGTGCATGTATATGATTTTGTTTGGATGCATGATGTGTGTGTGGTAGAAAAATATGAAAAACTGATGCCAAAGGACATTATCAAGCTGATAATTTCAATGATGATCTCTAAGAAAAAAGCAGGGAATTATGGAATCAAAGGAAGGTTTGTGGAAGCGATCATCTAAGTTCAAAAGTTCCCATGACATAGAGTTGAAGGAAGTCTCTCAAAAGATGCTTAAGCGAGCAAAGCGCTAGTGAAGCACTGAGGGAGTATTTTGCCATCCAATCTTCAAGGCCGAAGTCGAAGTTTATGCGCAGATTACTCATTGTAAAGCTGACTGAAAAAGGGGCAATGCATGACTTCAAAGATAAACCTCAAAGTCTAAATCAATGCTGGTGCTTAAATCTTGTCCAGTATACGTTTATAGAAGGGATGGTTATGGTGAAGCAATCGAAGCGAGTAATGGCTTCATAGGCACAGGACTAGTTATGGCTACTGTGGAACAGCTTAAAGTGTTGTAATTATTGGTCTCTGTTTCGGATTTCATGGTTTGGGTCTCATGTGTATAAGCAGTCACACATTCGAGAGATGGATGCACTTCACTATTTGTGTTTTACTCATTCATAAGAGGGGGAAACTAATTTGGGGGTTTTGAACCGCTTTTGGAGGGAAAAAGTAAGAGAAAAGCAGGCTGTTTTGGGGAGAGGAGGAAGAAGACACTGCCGAGGGAGGCATATCCTTGGAGATAGCTACCTAAATCAGCAGTTTCGGAAGCATTGGTCGAAAGGGTGTTGAGAGGGCCTCCTTGACATTTGGATTTTATGCCTGAATCGAGGCATTTGAGGATGTCTCTGGCGGAGCGAAACAGAGTGCTTTTAGAGTTCTACCAGTCCAACGATCAGGTCGATGAGATGAAGAGAGTCGAAACCTAAGATGAATCAAGGCATCGAGCATGCCAGGAGAAGGAGTACCTTTGCTTCAGGTGCTGCATGGATGACTGGAGTCATCCACCTAACAAAGTACTGTATGGCATACGGTTCAAGAGGACAGCAATCTTCTCCAACGGTTGCAACCTGTTATGGAAAACTCCCAGTATAACTGGATCCTGATTTTGCAATAAGTAATGTGCAATTCAATTGTGATTCAAGGTCTTGGCAGGTGGACCATCACGTTGATTATGATAGGCCAAGTGTGGCTCCGTTGGATCCTGCTCTAGGTGTGAGTTCTCTTCCAGCTCACAGTAACACCCCATACCATTCAGACAGCATATACTATCCAGACTCTGAGTTACATAAATCAGATTCTTACTAAATTGGCACAAAAGATGTCACAAAGCAGTGCAATCCAACTCATCATTGCCATGAAAGCAACAATTGCTGTTGGTAAAAAGCCTGTTAACTGTGCGTGCAGAGGCTGAGACCCCAGTTAGTGCTGTGTCCATAAGGAAAATACCTCGATATGCCACTTTACGATATACTAAATGAGTTTTAGAAAGGACAGAGCCACATGGCAGCTGTAGTAAGAAAGATTACAAGCTCCAAGACCGAGAACCACCATACATTAGAGAATCTGATATCAATTGATGTGAATGCAAAGGCACTTCCGTAAGGAGAGAGTGGGCATCATGTTTCAGAATTAAAGATCACTGTAGATAAGCAGCAAACTGAAAATAGTGTTTCAGATAGAGAGAGTTCAACCGACCAATCCACACCGAGAACAAATGCAACAGAGGCTTTAGATAGTCTGGAAGATGGCGAAATCATAGGGATCATCACTCTTAAGGATGTTATTGAAGAGCTACTTTAAGTGGCAGAGTGCTGGCTACTTGGCATAGTCAGGTCCCAGTTTATTCTGGAAATCCTAAAAACATCACTGGACTGCTGTCATTTCTGGATGCGATTAAGGGCATACTGCACTCTCCAGAGGTTTCTTAAAGGTCTTGCCATAGTTATGATAGAAGCTCACGTGCACCATAGCTAAGGAGAATATAAACCATTCTTTTCTGAGATAAAAAGGAGGAACCTATCAAGTGTATGGTTGTGTGGTATCTATAGAGCACATGGTGTAGCCAAATGATCCTGAACAGGGTTCTGACAAAGCAAATTACTATGCTCATCCTGAACAATATCACTCTGTGTTTCATGAAACTATTGCGCCTTATGCTTCTGAATATGTTTCTGTCATTGTGAACTGTATTTACTGGGAGACAAGATATCCTAGACTGCTCACCAATAAGCAACTTCAGAAACTATTAACTACAGATGGAAGTGTGCATAGCCAACTTGCTGGCTTTGTAGACAATTCATGTGCTATTGGAGGGTTCATTGAATGTGTCAAATGCACAACCTCTTATGAAAAACCCTCATTTCGTGGATCTGAAAGGGCCCAGTATACTGAAACAGGTGTATCTACCAATGGTGCAGGGTCAACTTAAGCTGGCTTAAATCATCATCCTCTCAGTGTTGGCCATTATCCTGGTTACAGTGCTGGGTGCAGGAGTCCTATTTCACTTCCAGGATCTTACTTGAATGTCAATCTGGACTACGGAACTTCAGCCTTCATCAATACTCCTAGCTCTTATAATGGTTATGGATATGGTTTTCGATTAGGGACTACACCATCTAGCTATCAATTGTACCTGTAGAAATGTATGCTCATATTGCATTATTTACAAAGATCTCTTCACAAACAGGAAACTGAATATGATCAGATTTTTCTGAACATGAGCTTCATGTAACTCACTTGACAAGAAATATAGTGTACTTTGGCATCAACAATTCAATTTTCTTCTTGTTAGTCTCTTCCATTGCTGTACCTTGAACCCCGTGTTCTGCAGTCCTTGCGTGAACTTTACGACAATGTGCATTGGAACCCTGGGACAATGCTTTTTAGCATGATCAAACCTGTCTTCTCCCACTTGTGCTATGCCCAAAGTTTTTACAATATACCCAATACGTAGGATCTTATTGAATTCCTTGCGTAGTCTTGGAGATAGTTTAATCAAGTGTAGGAGATTCACATCTAGTCTCACTTCGCAAAGAGAACTTGCTAGATCAAAATCGTGATAGTTAGCCAATGTTCTCTTCTCTTGCCAAACTAGTCTCTCCTTTGGTCTTTGGATTGGCTTTGCTACCTCTTTTTTAAATTTTGCATTCTTTCTTGGCAATTCTTTATTCTTTTCAAGATCAACTTTACTATGAATAGGCCTTAGAGGTCCACCTTCCATATTAGGGTTCAAAACTTGCTTTCCCCTAGCATCTTGCTTAGGGTTTCCCTCGACAGGTTTTACAGCTCCTTTCTCATACTCTCTAGTCTTTTGACCTCTTGTTACCTCATGCACACAACGGACAATCCCACACGCGGCATCACGGCCAAGAGTGTGTAAGACTCACTCTACACAAAATACTAATGTCGATTATGCGTTTGTATTAGGTCAGAGTCCAATGTTTACCTTCCCTTCTCCTCAGAGGGAGATCCCATAACATATAGGCATTATACCTTGTAGCACAAACATAGGGAAGCACCTCTCAGTTGACTACTGTGGCTCCACTGCGACTCTCCTATACCTTGGGGACTGGCCCCAAGATGCATCACTATAACATAAAGTACATACGATACAAACTCCACTCTTTCATTTTGAACGTATTCTAGAAGATATCATGTGTCCTTACCAATCAATTTCCAAAAATGACGATCAACTAGCTTACAGATTAGGTTGTCTCACACACTCAAGCATAGGTCATCGTAATGGAAAGTAAGTGCTATGCATCCAATTCTTTATATTCTCATACCATAGTTGATATGCACATGAAAAAGTGGATGATTCTAAAGTGCTCAAACATAATTTTCAATTAGAAATGTGACATGCAAAACAAGGCTTTCCAATGGTCATTCACTAACTCATTGCGGCGAAGTAAGGATAGCACCGAGACAATGCTCATGCTACTATCCCCTTAATAAAAATACAATGAACCCTATATCATGCTATGCATCAGCAAAATCAGTAATAAATAGCACCCAAATTGCATCGTTCAAACACCCCACCCCCTACTTTTAGGTAGTGCTTCCGTTGTATAGGTATAGGGGTTTATTTTGTCATGTTTTGATGTATGAAATGCAATAAATCACAAACTTTGACAAAGAGATAGGGAAAACTAAGGCTAAACATCATTCTTTGCCACTACCATACATTCATAAATACTCATTATATTTTGCTTTATTTTTATGAAACGTAATTCTATTTTTTCCTTATTTTTAATTAATTTTTAGCATTTATTTGATAATAATCATTATTATTTTTTTATTTTTTATACCAATCATTTTATCATATTGAAATTGAATTTTATTTTCCATATTTTCCCATAGAAACACATTTCACCCACCCAAAATGACAAAACTACCATTTTACCCTTAAAATCGCATTTTGAGTTTTGCAAGATTTAAATAGCACATGTAAATCATTATGAAATTAGAATTTTCTGATATAAAATAATTAAAATGATGCAAACATCACTCAAACAATTTTTCATCGCATATAAGAAATATCATTTTCATATAAAATATCTAAAAACCTTCATTTCTTTCATTAAAAAAAGCCATACCGTGTTTTTACAAAACCCGAGATGCATTAAATGAGTACCTGACTAGTGGACACAGCCTCCATTGCTCTCAATGCCATGCTACACATTAATCTTCAACATCTCCATTAATCTCCATCATTATTTACTTCAATCTCCTTCTCGATTCTTCCTTCAAGATAGTATGCATGAACAACCCATAAAGGGGAGAGAGAGGGAGGAGAGAGAAATATTGATTTCTGATCTCCATGTCCAGGCATTCACATTGGAGGAGTAGAGAGTGGTGATAGAAGGCAAATAATGGCAGCAAATCATCTATGTGATCTCATTGGGCAATTGTTCTTTGCCTCCCTCTTCCCTATCATCATAATCATTGTATTATAGAGGGGGACTGATGATCTACAAGCCACCATTTCAAAATGGCACCCCCCTTTCCCCCCTAAAATTAATTTTTTAAAATGCCCCTTAAGATCCCCTAAAGGGCATGCCCACGACTCTTTCCCTTTAATTCAAATGTTGGTCCATTTTGGTTTTGGCATGTCCGACCTTCCGCACTTTGTCTTCCCAACCTCAGATTCGCGATCCGAAAAATCTTGTGCGTCTCTGTCAAAGTCCCGAATCGCCTCGCACTTCCTCGAGTCTCATCTAACATCCCAAGAGATTATGAAAATTTTCCAATTGTCACTCGGTGGGTCTTTAAAGCACTTTTGGAACAGGTCGGCTATTTGCTACTTAAAATCGACTCGAGGGTCTATGTCCCCTTCGACGAAGTCTATTTTTCCCTTGAAATGCAGATTATTTGGCAAATTTCAACATGTTTCTCGGGAAAAATCCACCAGTCATGAAGTTTCAATGGGGCAAAGATGCCCTTAAGCGCCTCCCATTCTATAGTGGAAGTGGTGTCCTTTCATTTAGTAGCATTCAAGATAAACATCTAAATGGAATCGATCCAAATTTTTGCATCTACTTCCACATTCTGACATTTCTCGTCAAATTTTGGAGGTTTGACTTGGTTCAAATGATTTCTTTTCTCTTGGGGTTCATGGGGAATTATTGTGGTTGCCAAATTTTGGAAAATTTTCAACAATTTCCAAATTAAAATTTGCAAAATTTATATAGCCTTAATATTAGAGTTTGATACTCAAATTATTTATTGCTTAATTTATTGAAACCATTTCAAATAAAACTCTTTTCCCATTGCTAAAGTTAAGTTGTAATTTTAGAGGTTCCAAGGGAAAATAAGGTTCCATTATTTCTTTGATTGATAAAGTATCAACTAATCTTTATTACAACAGATGTACAAGGCAATCAAATCGAAAAAAAAAACATTATACAGATAGTTCACAGGTTCATCTTTTTTTTTTGCAATAGAGGATTCCCTACTACAATCTAAGCATGACACTATGATACATCCTTTATGAAGTAACTTGGATTCTAAGAGTAGATATCTAGGAATGGATATTTTTGAGGGAGTTCAAGAAATTCTTTCTTTTTGTAGTTGCAATGGTTAGAGCGACCTACGACTTTTATTCTATCGACTGGAAGAATCTTTGTAACTTCCTCTTAGATATACGGGTTTAGTTTAATCTTCTTGCCCCTAGTATACAGGGTTGAATTTACACTAGCTTCACAAAATAGATAGATCTTGGCAATTTTAAGATCTTCCATCCATTTTACCCTTTTCAAATTATTCTAAAGATAAGCTAGATGGCTTGCATCGATATAGTAGTATCCTCCACTAATCATCCACCATCTTTCACAATATAGAGGCGAGGGGTTGTACAAGTGATCTAGTATCCACATCATTTGATTCCTCCAGGCAAGACTAGATGAATGCATAGTTGACATAAACATTACTCGAAATATCAAGAATCATTTCCAAGATTCGTTATTCTTCCATAATTCAAAAATATATATTAACAAAAACAAGAAAACATGTCCTAGTCTATATTTACCATCCAAGGGGTGTTCTTTATGTGTTAAATGCAATCCCCCCATAGAAATACCCCCTAATTAGAGTGCGTTAACATGGAAATGGATGTAGATTGAGGCTAACGTTATGGCTATACCCACCATACACACCCAAACATGCTTTACTATTTTTTTCATTATTTTGAAACTAAAAACTAAATTTCCATGATTTTTAAATTATTTTTCTTTATTTTTTATATTATTTTTTCTTATTAATTTAAATATTTTGATCATACAGTAGCAAAGACTAATCATGAAAATCAACATACAATATTCCATTCATTTGTAACATTTCTTGCTATCATTTCTCTCATTTATTATAAAAATGGCTTATTTTACATGTTTTTTGGGTTGTCATTAATTAATATATCATGATTATGGAGGTGGCTTTTGCATTTTCTTGATGACATCGCTCAAGCACATCACGTTATATCCTCATATCATGTTTTATACCACATGAACATCAATTGCATCATTAAACATAAAAAAGAACCAAATTTCCATTGAAAATGAAGCTTACAGGGATTTGCCATGTTTCAAGTTTTTATATTTGAATGCATAGCTAGCAAATGGATCCACAATTGGCATCTAAGAAATACTAGATATTTCCATATATCATCACCATCATCTCATCTTCGTCTGTGCATCAATTGAAGCTGGGCAACCATATCTCATCCAATTTCTCTCTTGATAATTGTTGCATGAATACTCTATTATAAGAGGAGAGAGAGGAAAGAGAAAGACTAGATTTGTAGCTCTTCAACAAAGTTTCCATTTTTGAACCCAAGAGTGGCAATTGGGGGTAAAAATTTTGAGGAGCTTGATGGTATCATCGATTCTAGTGGTTGTTATCAAGCTCCATAGTCCCCCTCTCTCTCCAAATCACAAATCCTCACCTCCCCTACTCTTCTTTTCTTTTTCCATTAAAAAAATGCCCCATAGTCCCCCCCAATGTCACATCATTTTTTTGGGGGGGGAAGGAACCCCAAGGGTCACAATGCCCCCAATAAAAGACCACCTTACACTTTCTTCTCCTCTTTCACTTTGGCACTCCCCATTTCCTTGTCTAGCCTCCATTTTGTGAGTCGTAAAATTTTGCCCTTTTTTTTGGGAAACTTGCACTGCCTAGCATTTGTCGTGGTCACTTCCACTACTTGAAATTTTTCTAAAACTCTACAACTATTGCAAGACCCATCTTCGAAAAAACACTTTTGAAACTTGTCTTTTACAACCACTTAGAATGCTTAGATCTACATCTGATGCTTCCAATGCAATCACACTTTTGCTTCAAAATGATAAATTGTGGCACACTTTTACCTCAAAATCCTACTCTCCTTGGCAACCACAAGATATGAGACTTAGTCCGTCAAACCCATGAAGTGATCTGCATATGCATAAACCATAAAGTGGTGCGCAGATCAGACGCAGATAGCTCACGTGGTGAATCCCGGAAGGTCCCCAAGAACAAAGTACTCTACTTTTTAGCACAAAAACCCATGTAAAAGCAAGCACGACATGAGACAAGAGACAAATTGGGTTCAATCTCCCCCATGCCTTGTGTGAGCGCTTCACAAAGCATGTATTTAATGTATATTTCCAATCTTTATGCTCAAAAATAGCCCAATTACAAAAATATGACAAGCTTTTAGCTTTTGAGTTTGCTTTCTACCAAAAATAGGAAAATAAAGCTAATGGACGGTGCCCATAGTGTCTGGCACGCCCAATCTCAATGTCCAAATAGAAATAACATATCCAGGCGCATAAGCGCATACAAAATAATAATAAATAATCGATGTCTCTATAGTCATAACAAAATATAGGCGTGGCGCCTATCAAAATATAGTCCAAAGGTCAAAAACCCGCTAGACTCCAATGCTTTCCTCCGCCACTGCTGCTATCTCTACACATCAACTGAAGCATTCACAATCGTTAGTAAAATAACACAATTAAACCGACAAAAGTGAATACCTAGCAGTCTTCAGCTACATAAATAAATCAACTGGTTAGAAATAAATCCTAACCTTAATTTATTACGAGTGCGCACTCTAAACTCATAAACGCTTATTAATTTAATATGCATTTTGCGGAATCACCCGCTATGGAATCACCCATGTACACACTAAATTAATGAAACGCCCGAAAAGGACAGGCGTCCCCATCAACTTCTCGCACAAAGAATCCTCTTTGCGTATGAGCCCCGGTCATCTAAGTTTACGGAATCCACCGTGGAATGTGCCTCCTGGCATCATAAAGAACGTAAAGTTGCTTAAAATTAAAATGCACAACATAGCATGATAGAGCTCTTGCTCTAGCCTTTGACAAAATCAAGGCATGAATTCCACAAGGGTTAGGCTAAGCATAATCTAAAAAAGAGGTCAAAAGCTAGTTTCTAACTAATTGCTCTAACAAAAAATAGCTAAAAGAGTCATTAAAAAAGTCATTCTACGTGGTGGTGTGACCTACCTACTTAACTTTGGGCAACTGGACTAGGTACTCCTACTAGCCAAGTACTCCTATAGCTTGTCTCAGTTATATGATTTTTTCTTTTGGCTCAATCTCTATTCTTCATTATTTTATACTCGGATTCACAAAAAGGAGGGATCTCAGCATATTATGACCCAAGGAGAATAGGGTATTGGTGGCCTTAAACCCAGTCTTAGTACCCAAGAACATACCAAGCTCTCACAATGCAACATGAAATTTTTCTTTTTATTCCCTCTTACTTTTATTTTTTCTCCAACCATCCTTATTTTCTTTTGACTAAATGCCCCCCCAAGAAGACAAGGCATTACGGCTCTGGGTCTAACTAGTCCCTAGAAATCTACTAGGCCTTCGCAAGGGGATGAATATGAGCTCTTTGGAAATTTTCATCTTTATTTTTTATTTCTATAGGGTATCCCCTTTTTACAAACCTCTATATTATATATAATTCAAACATATTTATCATTTCTCTCCTTTATTTTTATTAGGCTTTCCTAACTACCTCAAAACTAACAAGGATTCCTAGAACCAACTCCATCGTAGACTAGTAGGAGAGGGTCACTAGGGCTACCTTCCAAGTCAAAGCTTTGCATGCCCAACAATGTCTTCATAGAAGGACAACGCTACTCAAACCTCCCCAAACATGCCTTTCCTAATTCTGGGACTTCATGCCTTAACTCTCGGTTCCCAACAAAAAAAAAATCCCCAAAATATACATAACACATTTTACTTAAGGGAAAAGAGCTTGAAAGGAAAGATATCACATGGACTAGTTGTAAAAAGCTTCTATGCAGCAATTTGCTCCCTCTACATGCTCCTTCTTGCTCCTTCAAACCTATCTAGTGCAACATCAAAGCAAAGAACCATCAAATGCACATGCACCAAACAAACACATGGCTCTCTTAAGCTAATGAAATATAACATTTTCCTACAAAAGAAATGACCTTCTTGGCCTAAGAGAATATAAACGTAAAGCACAAATTAGTAACCTACAACTGAAAGGAAACCCTTGGTCCCCACATAAACCCTATTGAAGTAGAAATCTAGACCAAGGGGATGGGCCGCTTAGGCCCTACATTAAATGTATCAAATTATTAGCTAAACCCCCTATATAAACGGCAAGGAGAGTCCAACAAATATGCCATTGAATGATTTGATGCATCCATGAAAAAATAGAAAGATGGTCAATCGCTACCTAGCTCATAACCGGTACTAACCATTTGTGGCCAAAATATGATATGTTAACCAAGGAGTTCCCATAGTAGCCTTGAGATGATATCAATAGAAAATTTAAAAGCCCCTTAGGACCACAATTGAGAAAGATACTTTAACAAATGCATAATTAGCGAAGGATTCTCCAAACCGATTTTGCCACATCTAATAAGATCTAGCTCCATAAGCAAAGCCCTGTATTTTGCCATGTTACTAGTAAAAGTACTACCTAAGTACACTCCCATTTTCAAAACCACTCGACAATGGAAATATTTTATGACAACCCCTTTGTTCATATGCTTAGAAAATCCTCGAGAACCTCCATCAAATGTAATGTAGAAACCAAGGTTTCATTGATATTTAAGTTGAATCCTAAAGGACCTGCAAAGGCACTAAGTTTGACTTCAGCCTCTACGCATAATAGGGCTTCAATTTATTGAAGTATACTTTAGTTTTGAGCTCTAGCCCTTGCAAATCCACTAAAAGGGATGTAGAGCCATTATTTCCTATATGGATAATCTTAAATGACCCCCACATGCTGAATCATGACATTCCTATAAAATGAATGGCACCTCATTAGGAACCATGCAACAATGATACATCTCATCCACTCCCCTTATGTACAAGACACTAGCTATAATGGAAAAGAAAAGGTCTTGTTTCTTAATATTCCTCTTCTCAGATTTGGAAAGAGTTTCCACCATGTTCCATGTGGAAAGATAAGGCATAATAGATGCATAGCAAGATGGGATTGAGGCTGCAACAATCTTGCATATATCCTTGTTGTCATTAATATCAATATTAGCCCATTTTTCTTAGGTTAACTAAAATATATGAAACATTCAACAGTTCCCTACAATTCTAGTAGCTTACTTAGAATCTCATAGTTGAACTCTTGTAAAGAGATTAACCACTTGGCTAGGTGTTCAAAGGGGTTGAAGCTTATTCAATAATAAGCGTAGACCCTTGGTCTTGGTGAAAAACATCACCTTCTCATAAAGAATATAATGTCTAAACTTCTTGTTGGAAAACACCATAGCCAAATATAATTTTTCTAAATAGCTATAAGGAAGCTCAAAAATGCCTAATTTTCGATTTGCAAAAGCAATCAAATGATAAAGCTATGCCTCCCAAATATGGGATAGGAAAAAATTGATACTATGCCTTGTTGTAACTGTCAGGATATAGAAAACTTTGCCCCCTTTTTAGACATTTAGCATTCATATTTTAGGTAATTTCATCTTAGTACCCTCAAATGCCATTGCACAAGGTTCAATCCACTCGAAACATGACTACGTGTCAAAAGATTTGTCAAAGGTAATGAGCACTTTGCCTATGCATTAATGAACCAAATATAATAGCTCACAAATGAAACAAAGTTTTGAATCTCTAGAGGGCTATTGGGTGGGCTCATGGCCATAATCACTACTATTTTCTCAAGATCAATGGCAATGCCAATTGTACTCACAACATGGCCCAACAATAAGTTGTAAGGAACCCCAAATACACACTTTCAAGGATTTAATGCTATGAAGTACTCATGACAACGCTCAAAGCTTATGAAAACCTTAAGTTATACAAGGGATTTATTGGCAAACATCTTGTTAGCCATTCTTTACCAAGACCCAAGAGCATTGCATAGACCAAAAGCCATGATATGGTATGCAAATATACCAAACAATGTATATAGATTGCAAAGCAATCCATGACTAAGTACATTTCTCACCCTGCCTCTACTTATCTAAAATCTAGTCAATAAAGAGCAAAGGATAGTAGTCCTTTATTGTCTGTTTGTTTAGCTCAACCTCCAATTGCAAGTCCACTTATATTAATAATGACTTCCAACGAAAAGAAGGAGCTTTAGTACTAGAGTTTTTGTTACACATTCTTTGAGTTTATCAAAGCTTTATTGGTACCCTACAGCATGATTTGGGTGTGTTTTTGCAAGGGATTAGTCACAAATACTGATATGAGGGAGTAATCTTTGATGTAGATTTGATACTATCTTGAAACTCTTTGTAATCTATGGATTCCTAGAAATCTATCTTGGGGGACTCGTCAACCTAAGATATCCTTCATCTTTGGAGGGTCAATTGATATCCCTTCAGTAGAGATAATACGTCTTAAGTATTTGATTTGGTCCATGAAAAATATGTAATTGCTCTTCTTGTCTGAGCAAAGAGTGCGGAATACAATTTTCAATTGGGGATATTAGGTTCTTTTTGGCATTTGAAATGAACTAGTACATCATTCTAGGTAGGGGCAAGAGACATGTTGTATTAGTTGTAGTTGAATGTTGCTAGGTGATTGATCAATCCGGAGTGTAAGAACAATAACTCTTAATGGCCATAGGGCACAATAAGGATCATCTTTGGAATATCATTGATAGTATCCTAACCTCAAGCGTATCTTAGAGGAGGCTAGTTTTCTAGTTCTAGGTATGAGATACTTCATGTTCTTAGCACATTGACTTGGTTTAATCCCAATAGTCTAATTGATTCATCCTTCTTTTTATGAAAAAGGATATGTGCTCCCACTGCCTTGATTTCAATAGATTTAGTCAATTGTCTTAACTCTGCCTTATTTAGTCAATTGTCTTAACTCTTCCTTGATCTCAATAGATTTAGGTGTCGATATCTTATAAGGCCTTTTGGATAGTGTTTCGCTCTAAAGATAAACTCTTTCTCATGATCAAATCCTCTATTAAGAGGCAATTTAATTAACTTCTCAAAAACTGTATCATAAAGTCAGTGTGCATGAACCCGGAGTTCCTTCCTTGGTCTTTTTAGCTTTGCTCAACCAGATTAAGTAAATCAATTGTTCTATCGTTAACCCCTTCTAGAGTTGGTTAGGTTTAGCTAGATGTACCATTGTCCTTTTGGCTTTTCCTTATATCCTCATAATGTTACCTTCCAAACCCTAAAAGATCACTTCCTCTTTGGCATATAAGATTCGTGCCTTGCTTCATTCAAGGCAATTTGTGCTATAAGATACAATCATAGTATCTTAGTAGTAGAACTCAAATTTAGCATCTATTTGTTCCATCTACAATTAAAATTGAACTCGCATTACAATTTCAAAGGAGGTGATTTCTCCATTGCACTAGCTAATTCTATAATCATTTTCTTTGCAACCTTGGTACTTAGATGGAGCTCACATAAGTTGCCTATATTTGGAATAACTACAGCTCCATTGTTCTCAACGATCACATAAATTGTTCCTCTCTCAAATTATTCTCCCAGGTTATACCTTTCTTCAAGTAACATTGTATCATAGCTGACATATTCAATGATGTTAGACCAGCAATCTGTGGAACCATGATTAATAACGCTAAAAGCTTTCCTTAAGCTTTTCTAAGGAAAAAGCTATGAGTTTTTTTTACAGCCGCGTAAAGCTTCTCCAAAGCCTTCCTGTGGAAAAAGCTATATGACTTTTTATAGCCGCATAAAGGCGACACTAATGATGGAGGAATAACCAGATATAAAAGGATGACGAGGGTGGTGAACGAGAAGAGGGGGAGAAAGGAATCAACGTTGCTGAGTCAGAGGAACTAGAAAGCGCACACACTGCTGCGACTGAAACGGAACGAAAGTGAAGACGAGGAACCGAGGAGCTCTACGACATCAGAGGACAGTTACGAGAGGAAGACTACATCAAATCTTCGGCGTATGATGCTGTGAATAGGGTGACGAAGGTGAGAAGAAGAATGACTAAGGCTACTGTGGGGAACCGAGTGGAGGAATCATTATGCTGGCGGAAGGCGAACATCGAAGGAAATGATGGACCGGCGAAGCTCGCAGACCGGGTCGGAGTTGAAGACGAAGGAGAAGTAGAAGCTTGCAATGACGGAGGAGCACACGGAAAAAGACAAAGACGAAGAAGAGACACGAGAATGAAGAAGGAGTCAGAGATCGCAGCTGCAGAAGACGGCAGGCAAATGGAACGAGACAATGCATATCAAACAGGGAGTAGTGACGCACGACAAATCGGGATACCGACGGCATCGACAAGCAAAAGAAGGTGACAAAGCAAAGGCAAAACTTCTGGAGTGGACAGCAGAAGAAGACAAAGACGATGGAGCTGAAGACAATGTCAGCAATGGAGACAGAGTGAAAACGAAGCCTCACGTACAACCTTTCCCAATGGTTCCGCGAGGGGGCGAAGCGTTGTGAACAGGAAGCTTGAGGACTTGGCAAGCTTCCTCGGTAGCAGTGAAGAGTGCTTGGTGCCTATGATTACGCTCTCTACGTGATTGGATATCCAAGGCGGCAATTTTGATGACTACGTACTATAGCATATCGAGGAGGCGAATCCTTTGGAGGTGACCACGTCATCTGTTTGTTGGAGTTGAGGGCTTGGAGTTGACGGCTCTATGAAGAATATGACAAATTGTTGATGACGATAATGGTGTAAATCATGTGCACAAATAGCTTTTTGAGTGAAAGGAGCTCTGCGAAATGCTGCGGCCATTATTCTCGTCCAATCAGTGGAGCTGTATGAGTATTAATTCTTTTAAACGAACTTTTTTGGCATCTTTGCAAGTTGTCATGCTGAGCACCGGGCACCCCAAATTCCGAGAGTTTGAAAAGCTTAATTGATATCTCTTTCTCTTCCCTACTCACTGGATTAATCCCAAAAATCCTCATCACTCGACACAAAATCATATTCATGTGGATCTTCTAAAACTCATACATGGCAACTAACATACAAGATATGAAGGTGCTGTTGAAGATGAGCATTTTGTCTAGCCTTGGAGAATGGAATGAGGTTTGTCTAGACAATGGAATGAGGTGATAAACCTGTTGCAATATTCAACCCTTTAATGGTTTGGGTGATGGAACCTTATTACTTAAAAGTACCATATTTACAATGACAAATACACTTCCAATTTTCTTCTCTTTTCATGATGGTCTCTTGTGTCCAAACTTCGAAGATCTCTTGGATTGGAATCATTGAACTTCTTCTAGGCTATCCTTTGCGTGCTTCAAATCAAGAAATTTATGTATGAGTACTTGTGAATTCTTTATCAATATATGTAATTCATCGAATAAGAAAATCATGGATTCTTTTTGCTCCATGTATTTACCTTGAGTTGAGTGCTCTTCATCATTCTTTGCTTCCATCTTGCAAAGTGTCCCTCCGGCGAGCGGCTTTTCACAAACCCCCCCTCCCCCCTGCGCGAATCACATGCGACAATGTATTACTCCAAGTTTGTTTCACTTAAATATGCACCCTCCATGGATACTTCTCAACAAGTGTCCAAGTTCTACAATGGGCTAAATTCTTCTTTGAACAATAGTTTGGAATGCGACCAATAGACCTCCAAGATGCTTTGATTTGAGCTATTCCTATTGTGTGGAAAGTGCAATCAAAGCCTTTAAAAAATAAGTTCTGGAGCTACAATAACCAATACAAAGGAGGATTCAAAGGCCAAGAAAAAAGAACCCAAGGCCAATTTCACCAAGGTCAAAAGAAAAAGGTAAAATCCAATGCAGTGGAAAATTTTGTTCCTACCCAGGGAATTAGGGATGGTCTTAGGTGCTTTTACAGTAATAAGCCATGGCATTTCAGGAGAGATTGTCCAAAGCTTGGTGGAAACCATCACCAACGCCAATTTTGAGGTCAAGGCAGAGCTGCCCAAGGCCATGGTCAAGTAGCTATGGCAAGAGGAAGAATGTCAAATATTACTTTAAAGATATTAATAAGGAGGAAGACTCTACTATGGGAAAAGATATTAAAAAAGCAACAGTTCATGCTGCATTCCACAAGAAGGGTCCAAATCATCAATATTCGATAATACAAACACTAGCTAGTCATCGAGGTAAATCATTTAAAGTTTTAATTTTTCTGTGTAAGTACAAACTTATTTATTTTTCCCAAGTGTGCCAAAAAGTTAGGGTAGAGTTTAACCTAGGAGGAAACCTTTCAAGTATTAGATTGAGAGTAATGAGCTTAGGAGCTTATGAATGTTTACTAGGAATTGATTCGCTGATTCCCAATGATTCTCATATCCATTTTGGAAAAGGTCAAGTCACATTTCAAGATTTGAACACTGAAATAGCAACTACACAAGGTGAAACAGGAAAACCTAAAGTTCAATTAGCCAAATCTTCTCGAATTATGAAAGGCCTAAAGAAAGGATTATGAGTTTACTTGATCAAGCTTAACAAGCTAAATCAAGATGGTTAGACAAAAGAATAACCATCCTCGTTAAAAGAATACATCGACGTATTTTCTGAAGAGCTAACTAAGTTACCTCTAGAAAGAGAAGTTAATCATGAGATCAAACTTGTTCCAGGAGCCACTCTAGTGGCAAAAATACCTTACAAAATGTCTATTCTTGATGCCATCAAACTAAAAGAGCAACTCAAATAACTACTACTAGAACAAGGGTATATTCAGTCAAGTAGTTCACCATGGGAAGTCCTAGTATTATTCCAAAAGAAGAAAGATGGAACTCTCGACTATCAAGGGCTAAACCAGGTAACAATGAAGAATAAGTACCCAATCCCGAGGATAAACAAGCTTCTTGATCATCTACAAGGAGCAAGGATCTTTTTTAAGATTGATCTTTGGTCATAATATTATTAGATCATAATCAAGGATGAAGATATTTCTAAAACTGCCTTCAACACAAGATACGATCATTTCGAATTCATTGTAATGTCATTTGGGTTGACAAATTCCCCAACTACCTTCAATAAGTTAATGCAAGACATTTTCAGGCCTCATCTTGATGATTTTTTTCTTCTATTATTTAATGACATGCTAACTTATTCTAAGGAGGAAGAAAAATATGAACCACATCTTTGCATTGTCTTGGAGACGATGAGAACTCACAAATTGTATGCCAAGAAGAAGAAGTGTACCTTCTTCAAAAGAAAGATTGAGTACTTGGGATTCATAGTGTTTGTTGAAGGTATATTAGTAGATCTTGCCAAGGTCAAAGATGTTCAAGATTGGCCACCCCCAACCACTATCAAGGAAGTGAGAAGTTTTCTAGGTCTAACATGATGGTGTAGGATATTCATAAAAAATTATGCCCAAATTGTAGCACCTCTTATAGACCTACTCAAAAAGCAAGTTGTAATTATGTGGACGCCAATTGAACAATCTAGATTTGAGCAACTAAAGCATAGTTTTATAATTGCTCGTATCTTAAGGCTACCTAACTTAAACAAGAAATTTGAAGTTGTCACACAGATGCCAGTTCTCTTGCATTAGGATGCGCACTAATGCAAGGTCATCATGGAGCTTATACTTCCACAAAATTGAAAGCCCATGAAAAGAGATGTGCTATTCACGACCTAGAGTTGTTAGTTGTGATTCACAATCTCAAATTATGGAGACGTTACTTGCTTGGAAATAAATTTTCCTTGTTATAGATCATAAAAGTCTTAAGTGGATTTTTACTCAACCTGATCCTAATATGAGGCAATGATGGTGGATTGAAATTTTGCACGAGTATGACTTTGAAATTTATTTCAAACCTAGTAAAGAAAATGTAGTATCAGATGCCTTTAGTTGTAAAGTCTTCATTAATGCTCTTATCGCTGAAGAACCATCTAGGGTAGAAACTTTGGCTATAATGTTATCAATACCAACTAATCCTATCATCGAGTTGACTAAGGATAAAGTAAATAAGGACTAAGACTATCAATAAATTGTTTTGGGAAGTTTAGAATAAGAAATAAGATCCCTAATTCAAGACTAACTATCAAGAATTCTCTATAGATGAAGACAAAGGACTTGTTTATTTCAAAATGAGACTATGCATTTCTTCAAGTCAAACTCTCAAGAGAAGGATACTTTGGGAAGCACATGACTCTCCTTTTTTAGGACACGCATGGTATGAAAAAACTCTTAATGTTGTCAGGAAAAGCTATTACTGGCAAAGACTCAAGGGTGATGTACTTAAATATGTCATTGAATATCTTAATTGCCAAAGGGAAAAGTTTGAACGTTGTCGTGATGTTATGAGGACACACTGTGAAAAAGTATGGAATGCATCATCATTCGACTTCTCTATTGATCTAGAGAGTCAATGTGATCTGAACCATTAGTACTAGTGTGAGTTGCATGGATTATCCGAAAATACTAGATTTTTGAATAATTTTAGTCTATTTTTTATATTATTTATTGTAAAAATCTAAAAATTTTAGAAAAAGCTTCTAGATTAGGATGGCATGCAAAAAGCTAGTTGCTTTTTTAGCCAGTTAGGAGATTTTTTATAAAAAAAACAGATTGATGAAATCACGTGCATCGCGATCGCTGTAAACAGGCTAAAAACTGCAGATTGAACTGAAAGAAGAAGGAGTGATCTGAGAGATCCGTGAGCAGGTGTCCTGCGGTTTTACTCCCCTTTCGGAGCCAACGGAGCCATCAGATTTGGATTCCGGACAGCAGAGAAAGGGTTGATTTTTCTGATCCAGGTTTTTTTGTCTACGAGGAGCTCCAGGAGAACTAATGCCTAGAGATTGCTTCTGAGTAGTGCAAAGATTCCTGGTTCTTTCAATACATATTGAATCAATTCATTGTGATTTTTTTTTGTCATGTTTACCACTTGGGTATTCTCTATCTTCTCTTCCATCTCCTATCTCTACTTCCTTCTACTTTTGATCCCCGATGGATTCGACCTTTCGACAAAAACCCCTCCGACATTGGTGAATCCGACATGAAAGGTCGACATAGAAGAAGGAAAGATAAGATGGGAGAATCTTCGAATACATTCTCTAGTGATGTTTTGCAACAGTTGGTGCAAAATATGAATATGCTTATACAGGTACAACAACAACAACAACAGGTGATGCAAGCTTCAGCTCAAACAGAAAGTGTTGTGATGAATGCTTTACTAGTAGTTGAGCGTGAGGTGAAGTTATTCAATGGCAGGAATGTATCTGCATATGTACATACTTATGCTCAGAAGATGGAATTCTTTGGAGTGGCTCAATCTGTATGGAGCCGGTATTTTGTACGTGTTACTGTTCATGAAGTGAAAGCACGGATTACTGAATTATACTTGTAGGATGCTGACTGGGTAGCCTTCAAGAAGACACTCAGGGAAGAATTTTACATTGAGGATACTAGTTTGATTACGCGCAAGACTTTTCAGTAGTGGGTTATACAACCCAATAAGGGTCTTGTGGCTACGGAATTGTTAAGAGAATTTGAAAGTCGATTTGAGCAGTTGGATCTTGCAGAACAACAAGCTCTTGCAAGTCAGAAAATTGAATTGTTTCTACAGGCAGTTGATCCTAAGCTTCAAGAGAAGCTTGATGATTTGCTAGATGATCTACAGAGATAGGTTTGAAAACAGAGTGGAGATATGTCAAGGAAGCTGTTACTACACTTGTGAAGAAGCATAGAAGAAGAGAAAGATTGCATGTCTCTAGCTTGCCCATTGTTACGGGTAAGACAGTTGAAGTATCTAGTAGGTCATCCGCTTCTATGGCTATACCTGCTATTGTTCCCTCTGTTAGGGAAGTTGTCTTGAATGAATTGGTCAAAGGGATACGGGATCTTCAATTGAAGGTTGCGAAATTGGACGAAAAAGGACAAGAGGAAAGGGGACGGATAGCAGCCCCTAAGCCTAGAAAAAGATGTATGTGGTGTGACAGTTTGCAGTACGAGAGAAAGGATTGTGCTGCCTATCAGGAGGCCTTGGCACGACAGCTTATCTTTTGGAAAGATGGCAAGATCCATGCACAGAATCGGGATCGCCTCTTGCTTTGATTTTCGGAAAGGGAGGTATGCAGAAGTTGCTAGAAGACTTGGCTGTCCGAAATGCTTATGTGGTGGTACATGCTTCTACTTTTGGTCTAGAGTTGGATAGAATGCATGGCCAAGTGATGGTTGGTCCAAAGGCTGAAATATGGACACATGCTTTACATGGAGCTGAAAAGAGAAAGGTCATTGATAGTGAAATGTCTCATGCAGGGCAAGACATTCGTGGCATAACTGGTTGGGAATCACCGGTAGATATTGGAAGAAGTCTTTTGTAGGTATGGTTGTGTTCGTAAAGTGGTTGTAGATAGAGGAGAATCGGATGCGGATGAGGCTTGTGACTTCTTTTGAGGATTGGGTATCAAGCTGGCTTTAACTTCAGCTTACAATCCTGAGGAAAATGGAAAAAGTGAAAGAGGTCATCAGTCTATCATTAAGGCATTAGCAAAGTCATGCAAGGGCAAAATGAAAGAGTAGCCAAGAATATTACTAATTGATTCATTGGCTGATAGAATCACTTATAGTGTATTTATAGGGTATATGGCAACTAAATTAATGTATGGACAATAGGCCATCATGCCTATTGAAGAGACTATTCCTAATTGGAGTGTTCTACCATGGGAGGAGGGTTTGAATAGAGAAGAGTTGCTAGTCCTATGCATTAGACAGTTAGAAAGAAGACCTAAAGACATTGAGATATCCATGAAAAAGCTGAAGACTACAAGGATTGAGAATAAGAAGATGTTTGACAAGCAACACAGACTTCGAATCCCTTCTCTTTCATCAATTGCTTTCTCTGAATCTCCCTTCACCCTATTGTCTCTTACCCCCATGGTAGACTTTCGACCCAAAACACTTTGACGATGAGAAATTTATATATTACTTAACAACATTGAAAGATTTGTACTCAATACTTCTTTATGGGAAAAAGAATCCTTGTTAGATGTAAAGTTACCTTGGGTTAAGGATCTACCTTGGTTATGTGAAGCTGTGAACTACATCATGGTGTGATTGTGATTGTTTGAAATGATTGTTTGTGTTTGCAAGAATCTAGAACTCCGATTAAAAACATTGACAAATAGGATAAAAGGAAATATCGTGCTAGGCTACCCCTAGGCTAGATGCAAGATCCTACTCCAAGGGGGTTATGATTATCACTTCGAGAGGCTTAGACCAGCTCTGTAGTAGCGGAAAGCTCTTTGTGACCAAGGATGGGATCTTGGAACCCTAATAATAGTTACAAGGGAGGAGCCTTGGTGGATAGAATACCCTCGTGGAATTTTGTATATCTAAAGTAGGATAAAAAATATGGAAATGATAATAAACTTTCAATATAATAAAGGATTTTTTAAATTTGAAGGGTTGTTTGAAATTGTATGCATGTCCATGAAATAAATTGCGTGAAGAAACTTGTGATTAAACGGACTAACTAAGGAAGTGATTTGTATATGTTTCAATAAATGTTTTGTAGGTAATTAAGAAACTAAATATGATATCGTCATCAAAGGAAAGTTGTAGGATGGGTACTCTGATGAGGTACTCTTTCAATGTATAAAAGGATTCTTCGCAATCAGCTATCCAAATAAACTTTGTATCTTTCCTTAGGAGCTTATGCAAGGGAGTTGTCTTTGTTGCAAAATGTGTGATGAACCTCTTATAGTAGCTCACATGGCCAAGAAATCCTCTCAACTATTTTAGGCTAGTTGGTATAGTTAGGATTGCAATCCTTTTAACTTTAGTAGAGTCTATGGATATTCCTTGTTTAGAGAAAAGGTGGCTCAATAGAATGCCTAAAGACACTCCAAAGATGCATTTGTCAAGATCTATGGAGATCCCATACTCCCGACATCGATGAAAGCACTGCTTCATATCACTAATTCTTATAGAGTAGACTGAAGACATTGAAATAATCTAGATATACCTCAATGAAATCACATAGATGAATTTTGTAATATGGCAATCATGACTTGTTAAAAGGTAGTAAGGGTGTTAGAGAGCCCAAATGGAAGCACTCTATAAGCTTGGGTATCCCATTATGTTGTGAAGGTTGTCTTTGATTGGTCTTCTTCTATAATTTGCACCTGATTGTATCTAGTAAAACCATCCAACAAGGAATAAAGTTAATGACCTACCATTGTGTCTAACAATTGGTCAGTGATTGGGATAGGAAAATAACTTTTGTTTGTTTTGGAATTCAGCTTTCAAACATCCATGTAGACCCAAAACTTCCCATTCTTCTTAGATATGACCACAATGGGTGAAACACATTCACTATTGGCCATGGGATATATGAACTCCCCTTATAGGAACTTCAACAACTCTACTTTCACGAGGTCAAATTACTTTGGATTCATGCACCTCTGACATTGTCCTAGAAGCTTAACATGGGGCTCTAAGTCCATGTGATGTTTATATATAATGAGATGAATCCCCTTCATATCTTTATAATACTAAGTAGAAACATTGAGGTTCTCCTTCAATAGGTTACGAAGGGTTAATATCTCCTCTTCTAGAAGCCTGCTACCGACATTGAGATGCCTTTTCATGCCATCTGCATCGATAAAAGTTAGTTATTTTTACTTTTCACTTCTCAAATGAAGGCCCTCTAGATTGCTTCTGGATATAGGTCACAAACTCCTTCAGGGGAGTGGTGTCCTTGTCTAATACTCTACTAGAATCAGCTTCGACCTTTAGGGGGGAGTCATCTAGCTCTTTGGGATATTGAAATGGTATCAAGGCTATTTTTATTTTTGTTGAAGATTTAATTACTTACTAACTCGAGAACTCATCTTCTAAGGATAAATCTAGGAATGTCACATAATAGGGACCATCTAAGTTCTGTTCAAGCTCTAGGAGTGGTGCTTGTTACCAAGGTGCATCATCATCATCCTCTCTCAAGAAGGGTAGTTTAGGGAAACAAGAGCTAGTGTTAAAGGAAGGCTTAATTTTCTTAATCCAATTCTTAGAAGTATTTTGCCTATGATGATATTCATTTACTAGTCCAAAGGGTACCGTAATCACTTTGTCCCATAGCATGGGATCTTTAGATTGTGTGGCCTCTAAGTCATTCTCCTCATTAATGTCCTCTTTTGGTTGAATATTTTCTTTCATTCTCTTTCATAGTATATATATTCATTTTCATCATCGTTCTCTTTGGATTCTGCCTTTGCCTTTGTAGGAGAATAATAGGCTATTTGTTACATCTTCTACTTTTACTTATGTATTTGGTTATCCTTCTAACTTTGGCTCTATTAAGGAAATTTAACAGAGAATAATAGGCTATTTGGTTATCCTTCTAACTCTGGCTCTATTAAGGAAATTTAACAGAGAGAGTGGTATGTCCATTCCTCTATCACATTATCAAAGGTAATTTGAGAAGTCATTCCTATTTCTAGTAGGAGATATTCACCCTCATTAACAATGACTTTGCATCTTTTGAGAACGGGCTTTCAATGCCTAGTATTAGGGACTCTACTTTTGATATTTTCAATAAAATTTTCTTGATGACATCATCTTCTACCGATGTTCCATTTGTAATATCATTGAAAGAATTAGAGAAAATATCTATGGAGGTGGATCCATGTCCTTATTATGACCATAGAGCTTCAACACCACTTTGTTGGGTCTCCTACCTAGGTTTAGGGTTCCTTTGAATCAATCCATTCTTACTCTTGCCTTAAATAGCCATAGTCTTCCCAACAAGAGAGGGTAAGATGTACCATAAGAGTTTGGCCTCACAAACAAGTATGTCATCCAACAATCTCTAATAGCAAATGTGGTCTTGATGTATGGGAGGATACCTAAGGGCCGAGTTTATGCTTTGGTATGCTAGTTAGATGACCCATTGGGTAGGTTGCATGCCTTTTAGGCCTAGATCTTTCATTGTCACATCCGTTGTGATGTTCACTAAAGAGCCTCCATCTATTGATGCACTTGCAATGAAGTAGGCTTCTATCTAGATGCCAATCTCTTGTGTGCTAGGATCTAGAAAGGCATTGGCCACCTCAACTTCTTTCATTGGCTCTGGGACTCTATTGGTTTTTGTAAACCATTGTAGGGTTGGAAATCCTAAGAGTATGTCATCGTATGAGAATACTTTTAAACCTTTTGCATCAACTAAGGGATAGCATTAGCAGTTGACAAAATGTCAAGTTACAATGAAAGGCGTGTAGATCCTTGACCAAGTCATATTTCTTAATTGGATCCACTGGTTTTTTTAATCAAGTAGGAAATGGTGCTATATCCACATTAATTTTTTGTCTTTCTTCAAGAAAGGGTCGTCTCACAACTTATTTTATGTCAGGAGAGGTACACCCACCTCCCCTATCTCCTAGACCTTTGTTCTTACTTCTCTAACTATCTCTATATTCTTTTGTGGCACAAAATTTCTCAGTACTAAAATGTTGTGTGACTTTGTTAGAAGCTTGAACTTCATAGATTTGGTAGAGGAAAAATTCACTTTCAGAATTTCTTGTTCTATTTCTTTACATGCATTATTTTGAGAACTTCTAGCTCTACCAAGTTGGAGGTAGGTTCTTCAGCCTTTCGTTGGTTGTCAATGATATTGGCATTCACATGGACTAGACTAGGGCATAGTATTTGGTAGTGTGGCATTTTTATTTGCATTGATTGCATAAGGGGTTGTATCCCACTAAACGTCCAAGGTTTAAATCGCTTGGGAAGATATGACCCTTCTCTCTCCACCTATAGCATTCCACTTCTGATCTCTCTATCCACCACTAGACCATTTTCCTTTGTAACTTTGGGTAGGGAGCCTCCTTGGACCAAAAATAGGACCAACATCTTTGGGATTTGGGATGATATCTTTTGCTATCATCTTGGATTTGAGTAGCTTGAATCTTGCTTCCTCATCTTTCTTCCTTGTTTCATGCATCTCCTTCAAAGAGAAGATATTATTTGTGTGGTTCTTTCTTAAATAGTACAAACAAAAAGCTCAATGGATAGTTGATTTGTGGATACATTAGTGGTATCTAAATGTCCCACTTGATGGAACTTTTCACACCATGTGTTTGATCATATCACATCTATTCCACCTCCTACAATATTGGATATGCTCATAGTATCTAGTTTTAGTGTTTGCAACTATTTTGTAATCACATCCATCAACTCTTTCTTGATACTTGCAACTGAATTGGAAAAATAGTCCTTCAAATTTTCTCCTCCTAGAGTACTTGTAGTAGGTTTTGGCAAGTCTTTGTAATCATTGCATAGACTGGTTGGGTTGATTTATAGGATACTCTATTTTGTTTTTGATTCAAAGCTCCTATTGAGATTTTTGGTTATTGGTTCCATTTGTTGTTGAGTTGCCATTCGAGGAGATATTTGAGGCTACTCTTGTTGTGCTTGAACCATCATTTGAGACACTATTATCTTGATTGTTTGTGCATTTGATGCATTGTACTGTGGTACTATTTGCATCCAAGGTTAGGGATGGGGAACAGTCTCTGGGACTTCCTTTGGTGGGTATGCCATTCTTAGTATGGGAGGAGATAAGACCCCTTTTTCTGAGGTCATCGATAGCCTTTCTTCACCTTCATTATATGATCTTGCATGTTCCACTCTAGCTTACAAGTTGACTAGTCTTCTTAGCTCTCCAAACTTACAAACTTTTGGTTGTAGGCCTCTAGGAAAACCTCCCTTCTAGATGCCTTTATCCAAGTTATGATTGATTCATTTCTGCAATATGGATTCCAATCTAGAGACATATGCTTTCACCCATTCTCTAAAGGATTGACTTAAGTTCACGAACTTCTTTCCCATCTACTCTTCAAAACCTTGGTGCTTGAATTTGGTGAGAAATGCCATCTTTAGGATGTTCCATGTAGGAAAAGTTCCTACTACTTGCCTCTCATACCATTGAAATGCTATGCCATTGAAAGTGGTGGGGAATATTGCTAACCAATGCTCTAGGGTTCTAGCATTCTTGGCTAAACATGCTACCATGAACTTGAGTACATGAAGATCAAGGTCTTCATTGTATTGTCCTTAAAGATTAGTAATGGGACTACATTTGTTGGCCTATCATCAACATATACAAGATGGATCTAACTTGGAAGGGACCTTGGATTGCCATTGGGACTTCTGTAAAGAATACCACAAAGGTGTCAAAGGAGGCTTCTATTGCTGCTAACATATTGCTACCTTTGATTCCTCTAGATTCATTCTAGTGCTACTTACCCCTTGATCACATCATTCATCATGGAGTTAGCTCCACCCTGTTTGTTTGTACTCAATAGAAGGAAATCAAAAGGGCTTCAGTCTCTAAAGGACTCTCTTGCCAATATTACTTCTACTTCTTTCTTTTCAATGTCTCTAAATTTGGCTTTCATTGCACTAGCGAGAGAAAGATTTTGTCTAATTTTCTCTTTAGTTTTGTGGAAAACAACTAAATATAGTACTGGTACAACTTTATGTAGCTTCAAGAGATAGTGGGATCAGTCTACCACATAAAGCCACATCAAGATAGTGAAATGTTTTTGCCAATGAGGAGTGCACTTCTTGTAGAATGTGGATTTGGCAATGAAAATCTCCAATTGTTTAACAGTACTAGGAATTTTGTAATCTTCCATTGGTTTTCTTCCTCTTCAGTAGTGCCACTGCTTTCATTTCCAACCTTTGTTGGTGCTTGTTGATGGAAGTTTTCATAGTTGCGCACCAAAATCATGGAGCCCTAAGAGGAACAAAAAGAAAATGAGGAAACTAATGTAAAAATTCTAGCTTGTCACATCAACATACATTTTCATCATACTTTAATTAACCATAAGAAAAAAAAGAATACCAAGAACAGTCAATTTTCATGTAGTATCATAAACCAAATCTTCCATGGATTTAACACAATAAATCTTCAACATATTCTTCATAGAAACCATACAAGGATCAAAAGAATAAAAAGTAATGATCAAAATTGAATGGAATTCATTACATAGTATTCATATTTCATCATCTTCATAGTCTTCATAGTCTTTCTCTCAATCTCTTTCATATAGATACATTTTTTCTAATTGAAAATTGGCTATCTCTCATACACTATATCTATCATATATACTCTCTCTCGATAGTACATTGGAATAACCAAGAATAACACTAAATAATCCTCTCTTGGCCATGGATACCCCTCCTATTTGGACCTAAAATGGGCATGACACTAGCTCTAAGGCACTAGTCGAGCCTCTACTACTCACCTAAAACCACCCCATATGGCCTGGCACCTAGGAGCATCTACGAACTTTACATTTGTCCGATTGTTTAGTCCAACTAATATTCTTTCCCCACTCCTCAAAAGGTGTCCCTAAACATGTTGGTGTTATATACCACATAACACACACGCACAAGGAGCACCTCTCCATTGATCATTGTGACTCCACTACAACTCTCTTACACCTCGGGTATTGACCCCAAGATGCACTGTGAACATAAAATACATTCAAAACAAAGTCTACTCTTTTAATTAAAAGATCCAAGATATAATATATAAACCTCACCAAATAACCTCCAAGGAATCAAATATCTAGCCCTATGGATTGGGATACCTCACACTCTCAGTGTCGGGTCATCACTCATACAAACAGGTGCTATGCATCTAGGATATGATACCATATGGTGCATCAATGCAAGTGTGAATATGACCATCCTGCTCAAAAAACCATTCATTGAAAATTAGTAATGCAAAAGTGCGAAGAAAATTCTTTCTATGATTTTCTTTTTTCTACAATAATGCTTCGTTGCTTAGGGCTAGCATCGAGCTTCCTTATGCTACTAGTCCCTTTTAATTTTAAGCAACTGTAAACCCTATATAATATGCACCATGAAACATCAACATTTAACATACTTCAACCACCCAATAACCCCCTACTCCCTATCGTTTCAAATTTTGCATGCATTGATAGGTGTAAGAAATGGTTTTTTATATATTTTTCTTTATTAAAGTGAGAAAAACTCACTCTAACAAAGAGATGGGGCTAAATTAAGGCTAAACCACATGCTTCAACTCTATCATATTTCTAGACACATAAATCTTATTTTTTCTTATTTTTACGATGCAAAAACCATAAATTTTTCTATTTTTATGTTTTCCTATTTATTTATAGAAAATTATAGATAATTACATATTTTCAAGAGTAGATTGACTACTCTTATAAAAAATTATTTTTAGCATGTTTCATTCCATGGGAACGCCAAATGTACACCGAAATCCAAAAAATACATATTTTTTCTTAAATCGTCTAGTCTTGAGTTTTACATGTTTTGTATACAATTATTATATGACACATTTTTTTGATGATTCTTTCAACATGAGTGATCGAACAAAGGATTGGCAATCAAATCCAAGCATTACTAACCATTTCAAACAAGAATTCATCATAAAACGATAAAATCTATATTTTTATAATAAAATTGCTCATTATGATGTGTGTTTTTCAACATCAGAGGCTTGCTAATCCTCTCCATAACTATTGACAATCTGTCCAACTCTGATTCATATCTCTTTCCATTTCTACATCATCATTTGACCAAAAACATCCATCTCAGCCCATCCCCTCTCTTTTATATTGATCCATGAGAACAACCCACAAGAGGAGAGAGGGGATGGGAGAGAGGAGAGAGAAAGACTAAAATAAAATATTATTGTATAATGCATCATTTTTTGCCATCTCTGTGGCAATGAAGGCTGAGAGAAATAATGAAGCTTATAGCCAAGAGTGTTCCCTCAATGATTACATTAAGAAAAATGATAAAAAATTAGAGATTTGGGGGCACAAATCCCCTCCCCCCATGTTTCATGAAAGTCATTTTTTGAGATCTAAAGCTTGTTTAAGATTTAAGCTTTGTTTTCTAAAAAATTGGTTCACTTTTTTGTGTTCACACTCTGGCTGAAGTGGTTTTTTCGATTTTAGAGGAGCAAACGAGCTTGGATTTGAGATCTGTCTAGATGGACGACTTCATAACTTTGAAATCTATAACCCTGGCCATCGTCATGCACTTTTTGACTTCTAGATGATGTAGTTGCTTCATATGCAAAACCTTGCAAGGATTAAATGGGGGGTCAAATAAATTCCAATCGACGAACCGAGACTTGCGTTGGATTCCTCGCATTAAACTATATTTAGGAAAACTCTAGCTCATTAATCAACAACTATTTCATTTTGCATGAAAATTTGGTATTTTATAGCCTCCCAAGCTCTTTTCACTTAAAAATTTGCCTCCCAAATCTACTCTCACCTCCCAAAATATATGTTTTACATTAAATCTTACCAAAGATACTATAGTGACTCTTGAGAGCTCAGTTGTGTCACTATCACTTCATTCTTTGCTTCAAGTCTTCATCAACTACCTCTTTTGTTTCTTCAAGCTTCAAAGTTATTTCATTCATCTCTTTCCAAGTTTACAAAACATTCCCCAAGCTAAAAATTCATCCAATAGAATGCCACAGAGGCATACATAATAGAACAAAACAAAACAAAAGATTCAGAGAAGCTCTATATAACTCTTAGCAAAAGATCAATATAAGACATAAAAACCATGTATCTCACATCAAACCCATTCAATCCATGAAATAATCATCAAACTCACTCTTAACCATTCCTTAAACTTTTCATTAATAATCATAACCTCTTAAACAAAAAGAAAACAAATCAAAACAAAATTAAAAAAAGACCTATCAGAACCAAACATATACAATACAAAACCAATCAGCACATCATATCTTAACTAGAAACCACCAGAGCTTCTCAATCATAATCAAACTATCCCAAAACACTTTAAAACATTTCCAAAACTTCCAAAATCAACTAATAAACCCTAAAAAATAACCATTTAGCTCATAAAAATAGTAAAAATCAATTTAAAAAAAGTCAATTCAACCCTCAACATTGTCACAACAACCATAAATCATATCTCCAGTTTACTCTATACTAATTAATATGACTATATCTAGCCTTGAAAATGACCATACAATTGGATCTAAGCTTACTTTGGCACCAATGTAATGGATGGAGATTTAATAGGAAATACTTGTAAGGAAACCAAGAACATCTATGAAACCATAGCCATATCTCTTTATCATATGATCAAGAATGGAACCATAGGCATAGAACCAAGAGAATACAATGGGAGTATGAAATGACCTACATATAACTCACCATAGCCATACAACTAAGATAATACAATGGGAATATGAAATGTTCTATATGTAACTCACCACATTGGCTATGGATGAACAACAAGATATTCACCTTTGCAATGGTGGCCATGGACATTCACCTCCATGAAATGTGGGAGGATGGAAACCTCCACAAAGAAAAGGTACTATGAAAAGTGATGAAAATATGATTAAATGGTTAGACTTCTACCTTTTATACCCCACCCTAATTCTCATGAATTAAGCTCATTTCTACTAGGGATAAGGAAAATCTCTCTACATTACGACATCACTATATCAAATGCACAATCCACATTAGGTACATAGAATTTAAATAAACTTACATGAAATACATTGTGTACGTTGAGATGTGGTTGAAATTAGAGCATATAAACTTAGTGATTCATTTCTTTTATTATTTTATAGGGTCCATAGCACTGTGGGCTAAGCCTCTTGTACTTTGAGCTATTCTTAGGTCTTACCCTTAGAAAAACTATGTGTCCTTCCTTGAACGCCTATATAGTCATCTGAGAATCCAAGTAGGACATTCATTGATCTTGTGCAACTTTGATATCATAGTCAATGGCTTGAACTTATTTATCCGTTTCTTCAAGCATAGCCTTTAAGGCTTTCATTTTGACAGTTGGGTCCAAAGATTTTAATGGAGTTTGATATTCTTGAATTTAAAGAGCTTGAAATGGTGAAATCTTGATGGTCTATTGAGAGTCTATGTAAGTGGCATTGTAAGAGAATTCTACAAGAGATAGGTGCTCAATCCATTGTCTCAATTATCTCCCACAACATACTCTTATAATATCTTCAATGATTTGGTTTAACCTCTCAATTTGACCATTGATCTATAGATATTAAGTGTTATTTTAAAAATCCAATGGCTTGGAATAAATAGGTTCATAGTTTGGAGTCTCCATCATAGATTATCCATCTAACTTGGATATTTCCTTGAAAAATATTTTCACAATGTTAAAATATTTATTAGTCTTTATTAGAATCAAGTGAGGAATCTTGATTGATTTCTCTATCATTACCATGATAGAATAATATCCACTAACAAAAACATATAATCCAACTACAAGTCCATGCTAATAGACTCATACTTCAATTGTGAAATAACTAGATGTTAAAGCTCTCCAAGAACATTGAATTTCTCCCCCTTGATTCTTTGATAAGTTAGGCACTAGGACACATATTGTAATATATCTCCCTTTATTCATATTCAATAGTAACTCTTATGAGAAATGTTAATAGTCTTTGTATATCAAAGGTGTCTAGCTCGAAAAGACTATCATTTACTTCACATAAGAATTTGGCCTTAACCTCTTAACTCTTTTAAATACAAATTTGATGTTGTTAGTAAAACTATTATTACTTATAAGGTAGTTCTTTATCTTAGCTTTCTCCTTGTCTATATATTCACCATGGAGTACTTTTCTATGAGCAACCTAACCTATACTTCTTGTTGTGTAGTGAATAGTTTGGTATATAAGCTTTTTGATAGGATTATTAAGAGTGGATATATAGCTCATATCTTTCACATTAGTGATGTTATTAAAGAATGCCTTCCTACTTAAGCTATCTACTACCAGAATATCCTTCATTACTAGCCTATATTTGATTACAAAATCAATTTCTTGCAGTAATTATATCCATATTCTTTATCTCATGTTTAGATTTTTTAAGATGCATATCCATTCCTCAAAAAGAGGCTCTCTCAACTCAAAAGGCATTCATCTAACCTTCTACCTTGTTGGCTTACTACGTTCTTTCAATGGGAACTTGTGCATGGAAATAGTAGGGGGAATCCCCTTCAATTCATTATGGGTCCATACAAATATATCCCTAAACTCCTATAGGATTGATACATAGTTTGCATGATCATGGTCAGATAATATTGCACCAAGTTTGATCGGACAGGGATCATCAGGAGTACCAAGATCCCACTCTATTACATGGGTATCATGGATCTAATGTTTTACCCTATCAATGTGTTGAAACACACTTGATAGACTTCCTTTATTGTGGAACCCTCATTACACTCATTGGAGATTGAAATGATGGGACCTAAAATGGGCCAGCACTGGCTATGGCACTAGCTAGGACCTCATGCACACAACAAACAACCCCACCACATGGCCTCACGGCCATGAGCATCTGAGACTCACTCAACACTAAATGCTAATGTTGATTTTGCATTTGTATTAGGTCATAGTCCAACATTTACCTTCCCTTCTCCTCAGAGGGGGATCCCATAACATATAGGCATAATACCTTGTAGCAGACATAGGAAAGCCCCTCTTGGCTGACTTCCTCGACTCCACTGCGACTCTCCTACGCCTCAAGGATTGGCCCCAAGATGCACCGCTCCAACATGAAGTACACACGATACAAGCTCCACTCTTTCATTTTGAATATATTCCAGGAGGTACCATGTGTCCTTACCAAAAAATTTCAAAATGGATGATCGACTACCCTATAGATTAGGTTGTTTCACACACTCAAGCATAGGTCATCGTAACGGAAAACAAGTGATATGCATCTAGTTCTTCATATTCCGATACCATGGTTGATATGCATATGCAAAAGTGGATGATTCTAAAGTGCTCAAACATATTTTTCAATTAGAAACATGTCGTGTACAACCAGGCTTTCCAATGCTCATTCATGAACTCGTTGCAGCGATGTAACGATAGTACCGAGACAACGCTTATGCTACTATCCCCTTAATTAACATACAATAAACCCTATATCATTCTATACAGCAACATAATTGGCAGTAAACAACACCCAAATCGCATCATTCAAACACTCCACCCCCTACTTTTAGGTAGTGCTTCCGTTGCATAGGTGTAGGGGTTCATTTTGTCATGTTCTGATGTATGAGAAGCAATAAATCACAAACTTTGACAAAGAGATGGAAAAAATTGAGGCTAAACCTCATGCTCTACCACTACCATACATTCACAAACACTCATTATATTTTTTCTTATTTTTATGAAGCGTATTTCTATTTTTTCCCTATTTTTTCTTATTTTTTAGCATTTATTTGACAATAGTCACTATTATTTTCTGATTTTTTCATACCAATCATTTCAAAATATTGAAATTCAATTTTATTTTTCACTTCCCTCCATAGAAACACATTTCACCCACGCGAAATGATAAAATCGTCATTTTACTCTTAAAAACTGCATTTCGGGTTTTGCGGGATTGAAATAGCACATGTAAACTACCTACCTCACTAAGAAAAACTCAACGAGGAGTCTCTACTAGGCGACGACTCCTATAGACTGATCAATAAATATTTTCTTGTAGCACATTGTCTTTTTAGGATTTTATTTTCCATACTTGGGTATGTAAAAAGGAGGGAGCTAAGCGTAGTGACCCAAGGAGAACATGGCATCGACCTCAGATCCTATCTTGGTACCTAAGAACCTACCAAGCCCTCACAAGGTGATGATTAATCCTTTTCTAATGCTCACTTTTATTTTTGCTCCAACCTTCTCTCTCTTTTTTTTCACCTAGTTCCCGACCCTAGGAAGACAAGGCATCGGCCTCGAGTCTTGTCTCGCGCCCAGGAACCTACCAGACCTTCGTAAGGCGATGTACAACTGCTCAAGGATTTTTCTTTCTTCCCTTATCTATTTTGATAGGGGTTAGGAATCCTTTTTACACACCTCTATATATTCACATATTGTCTTTCAGATATTTAGGGTTTTTTCCTTTGTATCATCATTTTGTCCAACAGTCTTTTCTAACTGCCTCACACTAACAAGAACTCCTAGAATGGCCGCCTAGCAAGTTAGTAGAACAAGGTCACTAGAACTTCCTTCGAAAATAGGTCTTTCAGTGCCTAGCAATGCCTGTATAGGAGGCTACTGAGATCTCCCTAGACATGCCTAACCTAAACCTGGGACTTCATACCTTGATTGCTAGTCCCCAACAAACAAGAAGATAGTAACCCTTACATAAACGTATATCATTATTTGCTTAAGGGAACAGGGAAAGGAAGGGGACGAAACCACCTGGAATGGCCACAAGAAGCTCCTTTGCAACAGCAAAGGCTCCCTCTAGTGACTTCGTCCACCTGTATGATGGAATCACTAAAAAACAAACCATTAAACGTATCTGAATCAAAGAGACATAGGGCCCTCTTAGCCCAAAGAAATAGCACATTTTACTGCAAACTAACTAGCCCTCTTGGCCTAATAAAATCAAACATTAAAACCTTAAAGCATCCAACCCTCTTGACCTAATGAGATCAAACAAACCAGCTCATATAGATCCCTCCTTGGAAGAAGGAAAATATACAAAAATATGCTCCATTCCAAGGGAAGAAATAGGGCTCTCAGCCCTAAACTAAATGCATCAAGTTGTGACCCATCCCTCCTGCATATATAGCAAGAGGCGTATACATAACGTGTCGTCTAATCAACCTATGGGTTTCAAGATAATAGTGGTAGATGAGTCTCTGCCACTCTTCACATTACCCAGATCAACCATCTCTTGCCATATAATGCGTGGTCTGATAAAATGCCCCACAACCATCCAAGTCCTATCTCATTGTCAATAGCAACGTCCGGATTAGGACCATAGTTGAAGAAGAGGTCCTCTTTATAAGAAAGATTTGCTAAAGAATCTGCAAATTGATTCCAAGAACGTGGAATCAGCTGAAAAGATACACTCTTTAATTTATCAAGTAGGGTTATAGCAGTTTGATGATACAAACAAATGATAGGATTTCAAATTGTGTATGTCTCGTTTAGTTAATTTAAGATGAGCTAGGAATCCCCTTTTACTAACAACCACCAAATACAACCTTTCTTGGCAATGTTCGGTCCCATAATCAAGGCTTTATACTCCGCCATGTTGTTAGTGAATCCTACCTTGAGATAAACAAATAATTTCATTGTAACTCGACGTTGGGGGTCTCAAATAACTACTCCAGTGCTCCCTTTTTTATGAGGGCCCCTAGACACCCCATCAAAGTATAATGTGTACATCCACAATGGTTTTACACATTCAATCATCAAGAACTCCCCTATTCGTAATTATGATAGCCAAAATTCAACATATTCAGAGGATGTACTAACGGCTCCACTCCACCTTCATTAAACACAATAGGGATGCTTGTCAAAATTTGTAAGCACTGATGGCAAAAAACTTTGATCTCCCACACAAATATATTGTCTTCTTGCTCAACCACTTTGTATTCTTTGCTCCACTAGATAAGCTTCCCTTGATGATATATTTGCTCTAGATATGGGTGCTCCAAATAAGGGATTAATTTTCCCATCAACCAGTTTAATCTCTTCTGCAAGTCTCAGATCAACCCCAGCATGGACCTGCAATGCATTTAGCACGTTAGCATACTAAAAAATAATATTAATTAATATTATAAATATTAACCTTATTATTAAACTCCACTCCATGTAGATTAGCTAGTAAAGCCGTGGACTTATTTTTATCTATCCTAACTACCTTGTAAGGGCCATCCCATCTACAACTTCCCTCCTGGAAATAGCTCCCTATGCGCATCGTAATATAAAACTAGCTGGCCCTTTTTAAATGTATATTTCTTCACTTTTAAATCATGTAGGTGCTTCATCTGGCGCTTAGCTACTTCCTGGTGCAACAAACTCTGCAATTTAAGATCATCTAAGTGGGCTATAGTCATAAAACGCTCGAATATGACATCTTCCTCTCCAAAAAATGATTGATTGCAAATCTTATAGTTGGAAACTCAATTTCTAAGGGCAAGACACACTCCTCCCCATAAATTAATTTGAATGGGGTGTGGCTAGTGGCTTGTTTAAATGTCGTGTTATACGCCCATACCACCACATATAATTTTGTATCCCAGTCTCGTTTCTTTTCGGAGACTATCTTAGATAGGATATCCACAAGCTTCTTATTGATACTTTCAACTTGACCATTTGCTTGCGGATTATAGGGGGTCGTCTTGTTATGCTTAATTTTCCATGCTTCAGTCACACTTTTAACCACCTTATTTTAAAAATGGGTTCTACCATCCGATACTATTTCATTTGGTGAACTGAAACGGAAAATGATATGCTCAAGTGGAAAACTGACAGTCTCTTTTGCATTGTCCTACCTCATCACCCATGCTTCTAACCACTTTGTAAAGTAATCAATGCCTACTATAATATATCTCTTTTGAGTAGTAGATGATAGGGTAATAGGACCCAAAAAATCGATGCCCCACTTCTCAAATGGAAGGATAGCCATAATCGGAGTAAGTAGACACTTCCTATTCTCTCTATTGTCATGTCTTTGACATGTATCGCATCTCTTAACATACTCAAATGAATCCTAGAAGATGAATGGCTACCAGTATCTAGCTCTTAAAGCCTTGTGTGCCATCAACCGCCCAGCAAAGTGCCCCCCACAAGCACAGTCATGGCACTCCTCCAGGATAAATGGAATCTCGTCAAGCACCACACATCAGCAATATATATCATCAACACCCTACCGATATAGTGTTCCTACAATCAATGAAAATTTCAATGCCTATTGTTTAATTTTTCTCTTTGATTTTGAGAGAGTTTCTCTAGTCTCTCTTGTAGATAGATAATGCGTTATAGTAGCATACCAGGAGGGGAAAGACGCCGTATCAATCTTGAATAATGTTTCCATGTCACTTCCTTCAGCCAATACCTCTTTTGGCTCTTCGAAATCCATAAGGCATTCTACAATGCCCTGTAGCTTCGGTGGCTTGCTCTTGATCTTGTAATCGAAATCTTGCAAAGTGATTAACCACTTTGCTAAACGATCAAGTAGCTATACCTTGTTTAGAAACAATGGAAGCCCTTTCGCCTTCATATAAAAAACTACCTTCTCATAAAGGATGTAATGCTTGAACTTTCTGGTCACAAATACCATCACAAGACACAACTTCTCCATATAGGTGTAGTTAATTTCGGATATGCCCAACTTTCGACTAGCAAAAGCAATCGGATGATACCCTTTTTCCTCCCGATTTTGGGCCAAACAATAGTTAATACTATACATTTTTGCTGTTGAAAATATATAAAATATTCTACCCCTTTTAGGCTCTTTGGCAAGCTCCTGCTTCATATCATCAAAAGATATCTTGCAAGCATCACTCCCTGCAAATTGAAAATTAAAGGACAATAGGTTTGTCAATGGCAACATTATTTCTGCCAGGGCATTTATAAACTTTTGATAATACCCTATTGATGACAAAAAGCTATGCATCTGCTTTAGGGTATGTGATGGACTCATGGCGACTATGACCTTGATCTTTTCGAGATCTTTTTAGGGTCAGCCGCCCGCCATCCCTAATGAAGTGATCACATGACCAAACAATAGCCCGTAAGACACTCCAAAGATGCACTTCCGTGGGCTGAGAGCTATGAAAATTTGTTTGTAACACTCAAAACACTTCCACGAAATAATCAACTGCCTTTCTCATGTGGTGGCTGCCCCCAGGTCATCAATGAATACTTTCAACACCTTTGGGGAGATGTCACCAAATGTATTGTTGTTTGTTCTTTGTCACAAACTAGGTGCATTACATAACCCAAATGCCATCACATGGTACACAAAGGTATCGAAGACAATAATGAATGTTGTTTTAAGCTTGTCTTGCTCTAGAATTGCCATTTGGTTGTAGCCTACAAAATAATCCATGAACGAATATATTTCTCTACTTGCTAGTTGATCCAAAATTTTTTCAATAAAGGGCAACGAGTAGTAGTCCTTAATAGTTTTCTTATTCAACTCTCTAAAGTCTACACAAAGTCAGATTTGATTATTTTTCTTCTTCCTGATCACAACTGGTGAACACCATTCAGTATGATGAATATGGAAGATCAAACCCGCTTTCTACAACTTCTGTAGCTCCTCAAACAACCCATCCCTTAGTTCAAAAGGCAAGTGTCTTATTTTTTGACATACGGGCCGACTTCCTTCCTTTAGAGGAATGGTATGCACAACCAGACTGGGAGGAATGCCTCTAAGTTCATCATAGCTCCAAGCAAAGATCTCATGGAACTCCTAAATCAAAGACACATAGTCCTCTCTCTCTTCCGAACTGAGCATGGAACCTAATTTGATTGGCCGCAAATCATTAGGTATACCAAGGTTCAACTCAATAACGTTCGCATCTCTTATTTGATCTTGAGACTCTATCGGCTCATTCAATGTTATCTGATAAATTTCCTCTGTAGTGGACCTTTCTTTAGATCCATCGCTTGATGATGTCTCACTAGAAGATGGATCATCTATTGCTTCTAGTTTAGTAGAGGATAAAGGAGCTCTCTCACTCTGAGGAGACTCAAGGTAAGCATCCACTATTATGCAATTTGCACCTCTACATAGAATCATTTGACCAGCTGGTATATCGACTTGACAGTCTGTTTGTAAAATCCATGGCTTGCCTAGAAAAACTCGATAGATAGGACGTCTTCCAAACCTTATCACCCTAAAGCCTAGATAGCATTCCATGCTTGCAATGGTAACGCGAACTTTAGTGATGTAACATTCTCATTGCCTTAGACTGTAATCAACCATCCTAAGAAGTGTGGAGCCAACTTTTTGAATTTTGAGACCTAGCCTCTCCATCAAGTCTGAACTCATGATATTGACGGAGGATCCAATGTCCACGATAGTGTGATCCACTAGCATTCCATCCACGTGCATTGAAACCCTGGGACAATGCTTTTTAGCATGATCAAACTTGTCTTCTCCCACTTGTGCTATGCCCAAAGGTTCTACAATATACCCAATACATAGGATTTTATTGAATTCCTTGTGTAGTCTTGGAGACAGTTTAATCAAGTGTAGGAGATTCACATCTGGTCTCACTTCGCAAAGAGAACTTGCTAGATCAAAGTCGTGATAGTTAGCCAATGTTCTCTTCTCTTGCCAAACTAGTCTCTCCTTTGGTCTTTGGACTGGCTTTGCTACCTCTTTTTTAAATTTTGCATTCTTTCTTGGCAATCCTTTATCCTTTTCAAGATCAATTTTACTATGAATAGGCCTTAGAGGTCCACCTTCCATATCAGGGTTCAAAACTTTCTTTCCCCTAGCATCTTGCTTAGGGTTTCCCTCGACAGGTTTTACAGCTCCTTTCTCACACTCTCTAGTCTTTTGACCTCTTGTTACCTCATGCACACAACGGACAATCCCACACGCGGCATCACGGCTAGGAGTGTGTAAGACTCACTCTACACAAAATACTAATGTCGATTATGCGTTTGTATTAGGTCAGAGTCCAACGTTTACCTTCCCTTCTCCTTAGAGGGAGATCCCATAACATATAGGCATTATACCTCGTAGCACAAACATAGGGAAGCACCTCTCAGTTGACTGTTGTGGCTCCACTATGACTCTCCTATACCTTGGGGATTGGCCCCAAGATGCATCACTATAACATAAAATACATACGATACAAACTCCACTCTTTCATTTTGAACGTATTCTAGGAGATACCATGTGTCCTTACCAATCAATTCCCAAAAATGACGATCAACTAGCCTACAGATTAGGTTGTCTCACACACTCAAGCATAGGTCATCGTAATGGAAAGTAAGTGCTATGCATCTAGTTCTTTATATTCTCATACCATAGTTGATATGCACATGAAAAAGTGGATGATTCTAAAGTGCTCAAACATAATTTTCAATTAGAAATGTGACGTGCACAACAAGGCTTTCCAATGGTCATTCACTTACTCATTGCGGCGATGTAAGGATAGCACCGAGACAATGCTCATGCTACTATCCCCTTAATTAAAATACAATGAACCCTATATCATGCTATACATCAGCGAAATCAGTAATAAATAGCACCCAAATCGCATCGTTCAAACACCCCACCCCCTACTTTTGGGTAGTGCTTCCGTTGTATAGGTGTAGGGGTTTATTTTGTCATGTTTTGATGTATGAAACGCGATAAATCACAAACTTTGACAAAGAGATAGGGAAAACTAAGGCTAAACATCATTATTTGCCACTACCATACATTCATAAATACTCATTATATTTTTCTTTATTTTTATGAAATGTAATTCTATTTTTTTCTTATTTTTAATTAATTTTTAGCATTTATTTGATAATAATCATTATTATTTTTTTATTTTTTATACCAATCATTTTATCAAATTGAAATTCAATTTTATTTTCCATATTTTCCCATAGAAACACATTTCACCCACCCAAAATGACAAAACTATCATTTTACCCTTAAAACCACATTTTGAGTTTTGTAAGATTTAAATAGCACATGTAAATCATTATGAAATTAGAATTTTTTGATATAAAATAATTAAAATGATGCAAACATCACTCAAACAATTTTTCATCGCATATAAGAAATATCATTTTCATATGAAATATCTAAAAACCTTCATTTCTTTCATTAAAAAAAGCCATACCGTGTTTTTACAAAACCCGAGATGCATTAAATGACTACCTGACCAGTGGACGCAGCCTCCATTGCTCTCACTGCCATGCTACACATTAATCTTCAACATCTCCATTAATCTCCATCATTATTTACTTCAATCTCCTTCTCGATTCTTCCTTCAAGATAGTATGCATGAACAACCCATAAAGGGGAGAGAGAGGGAGGAGACAGAAATATTGACTTCTGATCTCCATGTCCAGGCAGTCACATTGGAGGAGTAGAGAGTGGTGATAGAAGGTAAAGAATGGCATCAAATCATCTATGTGATCTCATTGGGCAATTGTTCTTTGCCTCCCTCTTCCCTATCATCATAATCGTTGTATTATAGAGGGGGGAGTGATGATCTACAAGCCACCATTTCAAAATGGCACCCCCCTTTCCCCCCTAAAATTAATTTTTTAAAACGCCCCTTAAGATCCCCTAAAGGGCATGCCCACGACTCTTTCCCTTTAATTCAAATGTTGGTCCATTTTGGTTTTGGCATGTCCGACCTTCCGCACTTTGTCTTCCCAACCTCAGATTCCCGATCTGGAAAATCTTGTGCGTCTGTGTCAAAGTCCCGAATTGCCTCGCACTTCCTCGAGTCTCATCTAACATCCCAAGAGGTTATGAAAATTTTCCAATTGTCACGCGGTGGGTCTTTAAAGCACTTTTGGAACAGGTCGGCTAGTTGCTACTTAAAATCGACTCGAGGGTCTATGTCCCCTTCGACGAAGTCTATTTTTCCATTGAAATGCAGATTATTTGGCAAATTTCAGCATGTTTCTCGGGAAAAATCCACCAGTCATGAAGTTTCAATGGGGCAAAGATGCCCTTAAGCGCCTCCCATTCTATAGTGGAAGTGGTGTCCTTTCATTCAGTAGCATTCAAGATAAACATCTAAATGGAATCGATCCAAATTTTTGCATCTACTTCCACATTCTGACATTTCTCGTCAAATTTCAGAGGTTTGACTTGGTTCAAATGATTTCTTTTCTCTTGGGGTTCATGGGGAATTATTGTGGTTGCCAAATTTTGGAAAATTTTCAACAATTTCCAAATTAAAATTTGCAAAATTTATATAGCCTTAATATTAGAGTTTGATACTCAAACTATTTGTTGCTTAATTTATTGAAACCATTTCAAATAAAACTCTTTTCCCATTGCTAAAGTTAAGCTGTAATTTTAGAAGGACATGCCAAAACCAAGGGAAAATAAGGTTCCATTATTTCTCTGATTGATAAAGTATCAATTAATCTTTATTACAACAGATGTACAAGGCAATCAAATGGAAAAAAAAAACATTATACAGATAGTTTACAGGTTCATCTTTTTTTTTTCAATAGAGGATTCCCTACTACAATCTAAGCATGACACTATGATACATCCTTTATGAAGTAACTTGGATTCTAAGAGTAGATATCTAGGAATCGATATTTTTGAGGGAGTTCAAGAAATTCTTTCTTTTTGTAGTTGCAATGGCTAGAGCGACCTACGACTTTTATTCTATCGACTGGAAGAATCTTTGTAACTTCCTCTTAGATATACTGGTTTAGTTTAATCTTCTTGTCCCTAGTATACAGGGTTGAATTTACACTAGCTTCACAAAATAGATAGATCTTGGCAACTTTAAGATCTTCCATCCATTTTACCCTTTTCAAATTATTCTAAAGATAAGCTAGATGGCTTGCATTGATATAGCAGTATCCTCCACTAATCATCCACTATCTTTCACAATATAGAGGCGAGGGGTTGTACAAGTGATCTAGTATCCGCATCATTTGATTCCTCCAGGCAAGGCTAGATGAATGCATAGTTGACATAAACATTACTCGAAATATCAAGAATCATTTCCAAGATTCGTTATTCTTCCATAATTCAAAAATATATATTAACAAAAACAAGAAAACATGTCCTAGTCTATATTTACCATCCAAGGGGTATTCTTTATGTGTTAAATGCAATCCCTCCGTAGAAATACCCCCTAATTAGAGTGCGTTAACATGGAAATGGACGTAGATTGAGGCCAACATTATGCCTATACCCACCATACACACCCAAACATGCTTTACTATTTTTTTCATTATTTTGAAACTAAAAACTAAAATTTCATGATTTTTAAATTATTTTATTTATTTTTTATATTATTTTTTCTAATTAATTTAAATATTTTGATCATACACTAGCAAAGACTAATCACGAAAATCAACACACAATATTCCATTCATTTGTAACATTTCTTGCTATCATTTCTCTCATTTATTATAAAAATGGCTTATTTTACATGTATTTTGGGTTGTCATTAATTAATATATCATGATTATGGAGGTGGCTTTTGCATTTTCTTGATGACATCGCTCAATCACATCACGTTGTCGAAGGGTTTTCGAAAGCAAAGTCGCGACCACAAAGGACTTTGAATAACTTCAGGATAGAAGATCAATCAAGCAAATGAGCAAGATGAGAAAATGATACCAAGTAACAATATCTTTCCAAGAGTTAACAGCCTCTTTCCACTGGTGAATGTTGTCAAGTGTTCAGAAAAACTCTTATGGAGAAATCACTATCAGGAGTATCAGCTCAAAAATAAACTGCACTAAACAAAAAAAACTTTTGCTATAACACCCAGAATTTGCATCCCTCATGGTTGGAGGAGAATATTATCCTTGTGATTTTGCTGGAAATATATACGGAGGTCCTTGTTATGCATTACGTATTCAATCTTCAGTAAGAAAGAATTGCGGAGTTCTCTTCTATATCTCATTGGGAAGAGACATGTAGATCATCCATTGACAACCAAATCAATATGGTTTCCCAACCCCTATAGAAACCAATATCCTAATATGACAAATGGGACTACAATAGACAGAATCCTTATGTCTGGGAGGAAAATTTGAACCCCAGAAAGGAACTCTCTATTTGACAAAGTTGTTTTTGTAGAGATTGTACAAATATTTTCTTTTGCATGACAGAAGTTACCAATGAGACAAACTTTTCAGCACATGCCAAGCTGCACAGTAGCAGCCCTATTGTACATGACGGTTAGATCTTGTAGATGGCATGTTTCAGCTCTCCATTGTCCAGCATGTGCTTCTGGCCCCTTAAAGTTCTAATTCATCACTTATCCCCTCAGCATGGCATCAGTCACTCCTCTGACCAAAATTCCTGAGGTGGCAACACGCTAGATGCCAGAGTTCCATGCATAACAAAGTTTGGAGTCTGCCCACACTGCTACCATAATATGTTATGTCATGAGCACCTGTATCGAGATCCATCATGGAGCTGCAGAATTAATCAGGAGACATGGAACACGTCACACCAACCAAGTGTGAACACCCTGCCTAAATTCAGCCTTTAGGTTCTTCCTGCTCTGCCATTATACAAATATTTGGTTTTCAACCCTTTGGTGATTGGATTGGTCCCAGTAGCAGTCACAGTTGGAGACCTGAAGGAAGCCCCAACATCCATGATGTGTCTAGGCTCTCCTAAAAAGGAACCCAAATCCATACTATGATGAGGGAAAATCGATCCCCGCAGTTCTGGCAACCTGCCCTGGTAAGGCCTAGTGGAGAAGAAAGAGCTACTTCCTCTCTCAGGTAACAGGTTCTCCTTCTTCAACTCTAAAGAAGACCGTGTCATGTAATGTCTTCTAACAAGAAGATTCTCAGCATCCAGCTCAGGTGTCTGGTGATGTGGGACCCGCAGCCTCCATAGCTCTTCACAGAGAGCATTCCCCTCTATTCTCTGTCGTAGTTCTGAGATCAGGATGTTCCATCAAAGCATCGACTTCTTTGTCAAATCCAAAGATGAAGCTTATAGTAGGCCTCTTTTGCATGTCTCTCTACCACACAGTACTGAATCGACTGCTGAATTAGCATAGTTAGAGCTCCAGCAAGTCGATCCCCTTCCCGTTTTTCCAAACTCAATTTTCAGTTTTTGTCTTCCCATCTAAGACAGCCTTTTCCAAAGGTTATGTTACTTCCTTCAAATCTGCTTTCGCTCATTTGCGAGCAGCCAAAAACTCTTCAAGAATCTCAGGGAGAATTCCTCTGGGTGTTTTCGTAACATTTTCTGGTTCAAGATTCGACTTGTTCAGATCTTCTGATCAGACTAGTGTACAATAGCAAAGGTTATATGCCATCATTATAGAAGGATATACAGATGCAAAATCAAGTGTTGCAATTGGTTTTTCATAAAAGCCTGCCTTCGCCTCCAAAATCCTTTGTAAAAGTTGCACTAATAAATTCTGCAGCTTCTCACCCAAGCTTCATAGCTTCATCTACTACTGACACACCAAATTGCACCATAACTGAATCTGCATCTCCATAAACAACCTCTGCCTCGAATTGATAGCCATTCCTCAGGTTAAACCGTTCTTCAACGAGCTTCTTTGTGTGTTCAATCATCTGTCTCCCATAGCTCGTCACACTACTTGATATTTCAAGACATGGGAGCTGCCCAATTGTTGCTCCAGTAAATCCATACACTAAGTTTGCACTGACCTTTAAAGCCAATTGTCTTCCTTGGATTGCTTCCCTTATGCTATAGCCATCGAAGCTTCTCTCCACGCCTTCATTCCCTATACTCTGTTCTGCTTTTCCCAGTCTATTTTTCTCCTTGTCTATTTTCTTTCCTCCTTCCTCTATTTTCCCTCTCTCTCCTGTTTCAGCCTGTTCGTCCCGCCCAAAATACCTCCTTTTAAAAAATAGCTCAAAAGCTTTTTCTTTCCAGCCTGATCCACATCTTCTTTATCCCCTTGTTCTAAAGACTCTATCCTTGGCAATTCTTTTGCAGTTCCGTTACAACTAGTAGAAACAGTGTTACCAAGTATATGTTTACCATCCTCTGCAACCTTTTAATTCTTTCACCTAAAGCAGGATAACTCGCACGTGCATCAGCTTGTTTGCCTTCAGTATTTGCTACAATACTCTACATGTGGTGTATTGCACACAAATGAAAAGGAATAGGCTTAATGTTGTTCCCATTTGCCAAGCCAAAATCCTAGTAAGTCCACCATAGTGTCATGTACCCTCGTCATGGACGCAAATAGCTGAATTCCCTTGTCAACATAGCCAAGGATAAGGAAACTCCAAAAAATACTCATTACATTATGGTATGCAGTCAAACATGTGCCGAACATCAAGCAAACTACCACATTTGGCATATTTATCCTCCAATGTACTTCGATTTGCATCTCTTGGAAATAGTTTAGTACTTCCTCACAAAACCCATAATCGGCATATCTTAAAATATCAAAAAAAAATCCATGTTCTTCTCTGTCTTCAGCATAGAATGAAAGAGCAAACATAACAACTAAGTATGTACAAAGTATCAAATCACACGCACAACTTTTGGGTGGTTTACACACCTCGAATGCGCAGCAATACGACATCCACCCCCTCTAATCCTGCGCATCTTCCGGATGGGTCAACTACCCATGATCATTATCATCAAGATCCACAAACAAATCAATCTCTTCGTTATGCATTTCCAGTAGATCAACAAGATTTTCAGCCATATCATCTGTCTCTTCCATTGGAGTTTCTTGCCGTTGCTCTTCTCTTGAAAATTCTTCCAATGCATAATCCTCATCATCTCTTTTCTTGAAAATTTTGATTCTTTTTCCAGCAATAGGCACTCTAAGCACTGTTCCATCCAATTTTGTCAGCTCATATGTTGCATTATCAAAAACATGTCTGACTATGTATGGCCCAAACCATCTTTTCACCATCTTCCAAAAAATCTGCAATAACTTCCTAATTTTCCGCATGGTTCTAGTATGGCTCTCATCCCAAAATAGTTTCTTCCCCTTTCGAAACAGCTCATATAAACAATCTGCTATGTGTGCAAAATGGGGTGTCCAAATCATGTAAAACACACAAGCTCCAATGAATCTCTGTATCTCTGAAGTGGTAGAACAATACTCCATAATCTTGCCTATAAAATCCACCTTCTTATCCACAGTCTTGTATTTCGTGTCAACCCTGGCTTCATTATGCTCTTCTGCATTACATAAACGTTGCTGTAAATCAGCAATTCTGCACTCCAATGGCTGAATATTCTCAGCCCTCTGCTCTATGGACTGCATAGAAACAGCCCCAAACTCTGAATGCTGAAATATTTCAGCAGTAAACTCTGTTGGCTGAAAATTTTCAGCCCTCTGTCTCTCTGAAAGCTGATCATAACCAGCTAGAAACTCTGTTTGCTGAATTTCTTCAGCACTCAATACTCTTTGCTGAGTTTCCTCAGCCTCTGACTCAATCTGTGACATAAAATCTGCAATTTCATGAAACATGTCCAGGGACTGCACTAATACATTACCATGACAATTCAGCATATTAGTTTTCAGCATATCTCCCATCTCTGTCATTGTATCTGTACAAATCACACTGTCATACATACCATCTATGTGCTCATCATCCTCCAAAATTCCTGCATTTTTCAAATTTTTCTCCTTCCTGCATATATACTGCCTGGCAGCTCTAGACAATCTAGAAGTCTTCTGATAGCTCATTGAACTGTTTGCTGAAATCCCAACATAACCAGAGGAAAAAACACTGCTGCCAGGAGGCGAGAACTCCAATCTCCTCTCCTCTATACCACCGTCGTCTCGCGAAACGGCGGTACCTAATGAAAACCCGAATCCCTCACAGTGGGTAAGGGTGCATCTCTGAGAGTATCCCTGTTTCTTACATGGTTCACACATACAGTCATAAACTGAACTGCTCTCATACTATCTTTACTGCGAATCCGTGCATAAGCAGATCCATCATCCATGACCTTTGTTTCCATGCGCATCTCTGTAATGAATGGCTGTCCAAGAATTATGGGATAAGAGCATGAATCCTGCACAAAGAAATGAAAATCCTCCTCTACATCACCAATAGAAACCCTGACACTAGGGCAAGCAGCATATAAATCACCTGCAGTGTTATTGGCAGCTCTCATACGCCACCCATGCTCTACATCCATAGGCCATCTGTTACTCTCATAAACTCCACGAACAATGAGATTAATCTCTGAACCATGATCAACCAATGCAACATAAGGCACATGTTTCTCTCCAATCTTTACCATCGTCTCTGTAGTTTCCCTAGCCCAATGGCTCCGCGAAAAGTGACTACGCGGTATCAAAACAGGCTCATCAATTTCAGCATAATGCATAGGCTGAACCCTCTTCTCTACCTGCGGCAAAACAGAAGCATTATCAACCATAACCTCATTATCATCATCATCCAACTCTCCAATCAAAACTCCCTGTGTATCAGTGGTAGACAATGCATGTCTTTTCCTCTTCAGGACCTCCTGAAACTGATCCTGAAACTCTCTTTTTGAGATGCCCAAAATCTCAAAAATAGTGAAAGTCACCTCACTGCCAAGTATCTTATCATTAAAGATTTTCTTCATGTCTGTAGATGTCTCAATATCGGACATCAATCTGAATCCTGGCTGCTTTCTCTCTCTAGGCTCTTGCCTCTTTTCCCTCTTTTGAGCATCCTCCATCTGTCGATCTGGCCCTGGTCTTGAAGACGGTCCTGCAGTAGGTGGAGTAACAAACTCACCCCCTCTAGTCTTCTTAGCTGCACTTGGATTTTCTTCATCCCTTTTACGCTTCTCCTCAACAAATACATCTGCACCATGAGATTTAGCCAAATAAGCATAAATAGAATACCTGTCAACAGGCGAGTCCCATCCTGTCTCTAATCTGATGCTAGAGCCAGCGCTAGTCAAAACAGTTTGCTGAATTTTCCCCTTGTTTGCAGTCTCCATAGCATAAGTCCATAGTGCGGACTGAGTCTCTGATCCCTTCTCAATCTGTACTCCATATGCAGAAGCATCACCTCTAGCTGTCACATAAGAAGTACGCGCATCCATGTCCTCTATTAACTTCTTCATTCCACCTTTACCAAAGTTGGTAGCAAGTGGAGCTCCTATCTCAGTCAACCAAATCTTACCATCTTGCCCCCAATATACCAAATTCTGCCTCCTTGCATCCTGGAAAGAGTCACAATCCCTGCAATGCTGATGCTCCGTACTATCACACCAAATACATCTCCGATCTCTCCTAGGTGCAGTAGGAGCACTAGAAGAAGTAGCAGGCGCAGTTGAAGCAAACTGCTCCTTCAACTTACCCACCAACTCCGCTTTGACTGACTCCAGTGTCAAATTTGTGATGCCTTTGATTATGTCATCAAGAGAAGTAGGTACCGATGGAGCGGATGGTTTTGGAGCAGAAGGTGTAGGCATCGGTCGTGGAACAGGAGGAATAGGTGGAGTGGAAACAGTAGGCACTGGCATAGGCCAAGAAACTAGCTGAGGAGGAGAAGAAATAACAGGGATAGAAGTAGGCATAGGAGCTGATGATGGTGTAGGTGTCATGGAACCATTCTGTAGGCGAGTCTTCCATATCCTCCTCTTGGTCAAAGTCGAGACTGCATCCTGAGCATCCTGCCAATCAGTTTTAAGACCCATAGGCTTCGTGCGATCTTCAAGAAGCTCACCCAATTCTTCTTGAAGAGCAGGATCTGCAGCTTGCAAAAAAAGCTCAACTTTTTCAACATCCAATGCTCTTTGTTCAATAGCATCAAGCTGACTATACCTCTCTTCGAATTCTCGAATCAACTCCGAAGCAGCAAGACCCTTGTTTGGCATGTAGACCCACTCTCGGAATGACCGTCGAGTAGCCATACCAAAGTCCTCAAGGAAATATTCTTCTTTAAGAGCCTTCTTAAAATCTTGCCAATGTGTATTTTGAATAAATAAATCAGTCACCTTTGTCCTCAAAGCAGGTGTGACAAGACGAAGGAAGTACTTACTCATAAGTCCAGCAGGAACTCCAAAAAACCCCATCTTGATCTCATATGTCTTCAAATATGCTGAAACATTATGCCCGTCGAATAGCTTCTTCTCACTCTCAACTGCTTCAATAGCCTTAGTCGCGCTGTTTGCATTCTCCTGCTCCGAATAGAGTTGCCTTTGCTGAGACAACTGCTGTTGATGCAATTGTTGTTGCTGCTGCATATACATTTGTGTTTGCTGATTTTGGAGCTGCATATACATGGACATATTCTGCAAAATCTGTTTTAGATCCTCCGTTGAAGTACTTGACGCAGCAGTCATGGATGGAGCTGAAGTAGACGCAACTGGAGTTGTAGAGAAAGCTGAAATAGAGGCTGAAGTGTCTCCCATCCTGAAATTTCTGCGACGCTTTCACGTCAGGTTCACCAAAGATGTCGAAGGGTTTTCGAAAGCAAAGTCGCGACCACAGAGGACTTTGAATAACTTCAGGATAGAAGATCAATCAAGCAAATGAGCAAGATGAGAAAATGATACCAAGTAACAATATCTTTCCAAGAGTTAACAGCCTCTTTCCACTGGTGAATGTTGTCAAGTGTTCAGAAAAACTCTTATGGAGAAATCACTATCAAGAGTATCAGCTCAAAAATAAACTGCACTAAACAAAAAAAACTTTTGCTATAACACCCAGAATTTGCATCCCTCATGGTTGGAGGAGAATATTATCCTTGTGATTTTGCTGGAAATATATACGGAGGTCCTTGTTATGCATTACGTATTCAATCTTCAGTAAGAAAGAATTGCGGAGTTCTCTTCTATATCTCATTGGGAAGAGACATGTAGATCATCCATTGACAACCAAATCAATATGGTTTCCCAACCCCTATAGAAACCAATATCCTAATATGACAAATGGGACTACAATAGACAGAATCCTTATGTCTGGGAGGAAAATTTGAACCCCAGAAAGGAACTCTCTATTTGACAAAGTTGTTTTTGTAGAGATTGTACAAATATTTTCTTTTGCATGACAGAAGTTACCAATGAGACAAACTTTTCAGCACATGCCAAGCTGCACAGTAGCAGCCCTATTGTACATGACGGTTAGATCTTGTAGATGGCATGTTTCAGCTCTCCATTGTCCAGCATGTGCTTCTGGCCCCTTAAAGTTCTAATTCATCACTTATCCCCTCAGCATGGCATCAGTCACTCCTCTGACCAAAATTCCTGAGGTGGCAACACGCTAGATGCCAGAGTTCCATGCATAACAAAGTTTGGAGTCTGCCCACACTGCTACCATAATATGTTATGTCATGAGCACCTGTATCGAGATCCATCATGGAGCTGCAGAATTAATCAGGAGACATGGAACACGTCACACCAACCAAGTGTGAACACCCTGCCTAAATTCAGCCTTTAGGTTCTTCCTGCTCTGCCATTATACAAATATTTGGTTTTCAACCCTTTGGTGATTGGATTGGTCCCAGTAGCAGTCACAGTTGGAGACCTGAAGGAAGCCCCAACATCCATGATGTGTCTAGGCTCTCCTAAAAAGGAACCCAAATCCATACTATGATGAGGGAAAATCGATCCCCGCAGTTCTGGCAACCTGCCTTGGTAAGGCCTAGTGGAGAAGAAAGAGCTACTTCCTCTCTCAGGTAACAGGTTCTCCTTCTTCAACTCTAAAGAAGACCGTGTCATGTAATGTCTTCTAACAAGAAGATTCTCAGCATCCAGCTCAGGTGTCTGGTGATGTGGGACCCGCAGCCTCCATAGCTCTTCACAGAGAGCATTCCCCTCTATTCTCTGTCGTAGTTCTGAGATCAGGATGTTCCATCAAAGCATCGACTTCTTTGTCAAATCCAAAGATGAAGCTTATAGTAGGCCTCTTTTGCATGTCTCTCTACCACACAGTACTGAATCGACTGCTGAATTAGCATAGTTAGAGCTCCAGCAAGTCGATCCCCTTCCCGTTTTTCCAAACTCAATTTTCAGTTTTTGTCTTCCCATCTAAGACAGCCTTTTCCAAAGGTTATGTTACTTCCTTCAAATCTGCTTTCGCTCATTTGCGAGCAGCCAAAAACTCTTCAAGAATCTCAGGGAGAATTCCTCTGGGTGTTTTCGTAACATTTTCTGGTTCAAGATTCGACTTGTTCAGATCTTCTGATCAGACTAGTGTACAATAGCAAAGGTTATATGCCATCATTATAGAAGGATATACAGATGCAAAATCAAGTGTTGCAATTGGTTTTTCATAAAAACCTGCCTTCGCCTCCAAAATCCTTTGTAAAAGTTGCACTAATAAATTCTGCAGCTTCTCGCCCAAGCTTCATAGCTTCATCTACTACTGACACACCAAATTGCACCATAACTGAATCTGCATCTCCATAAACAACCTCTGCCTCGAATTGATAGCCATTCCTTAGGTTAAACCGTTCTTCAACGAGATTCTTTGTGTGTTCAATCATCTGTCTCCCATAGCTCGTCACACTACTTGATATTTCAAGACATGGGAGCTGCCCAATTGTTGCTCCAATAAATCCATACACTAAGTTTGCACTGACCTTTAAAGCCAATTGTCTTCCTTGGATTGCTTCCCTTATGCTATAGCCATCAAAGCTTCTCTCCACGCCTTCATTCCCTATACTCTGTTCTGCTTTTCCCAGTCTATTTTTCTCCTTGTCTATTTTCTTTCCTCCTTCCTCTATTTTCCCTCTCTCTCCTGTTTCAGCCTGTTCGTCCCGCCCAAAATACCTCCTTTTAAAAAATAGCTCAAAAGCTTTTTCTTTCCAGCCTGATCCACATCTTCTTTATCCCCTTGTTCTAAAGACTCTATCCTTGGCAATTCTTTTGCAGTTCCGTTACAACTAGTAGAAACAGTGTTACCAAGTATATGTTTACCATCCTCTGCAACCTTTTAATTCTTTCACCTAAAGCAGGATAACTCGCACGTGCATCAGCTTGTTTGCCTTCAGTATTTGCTACAATACTCTACATGTGGTGTATTGCACACAAATGAAAAGGAATAGGCTTAATGTTGTTCCCATTTGCCAAGCCAAAATCCTAGTAAGTCCACCATAGTGTCATGTACCCTCGTCATGGACGCAAATAGCTGAATTCCCTTGTCAACATAGCCAAGGATAAGGAAACTCCAAAAAATACTCATTACATTATGGTATGCAGTCAAACATGTGCTGAACATCAAGCAAACTCCCACATTTGGCGTATTTATCCTCCAATGTACTTCGATTTGCATCTCTTGGAAATAGTTTAGTACTTCCTCACAAAACCCATAATCGGCATATCTTAAAATATAAAAAAAAAATCCCTGTTCTTCTCTGTCTTCAGCATAGAATGAAAGAGCAAACATAACAACTAAGTATGTACAAAGTATCAAATCACACGCACAACTTTTGGGTGGTTTACACACCTCGAATGCGCAGCAATACGACAACGTTCTATCCTCATATCATGTTTTATACCACATGAACATGAATTGCATCATTAAACATAAAAAAGAACCAAATTTCCATTGAAAATGAAGCTTACAGGGATTTGCCATGTTTCAAGTTTTTCTATTTGAATGCATAGCTAGCAAATGGATCCACAATTGGCATCTAAGAAATACTAGATATTTCCATATATCATCACCATCATCATCTCATCTTCGTCTGTGCATCAATTGAAGCTGGGCAACCATATCTCATCCAATTTCTCTCTTGATAATTGTTGCATGAATGCTCTATTATAAGAGGAGAGAGAGGAAAGAGAAAGACTAGATTTGTAGCTCTTCAACAAAGTTTCCATTTTTGAACCCAAGAGTGGCAATTGGGGGTAAAAATTTTGAGGAGCATGATGGTATCATCGATTCTAGTGGTTGTTATCAAGCTCCATAGTCCCCCTCTCTCTCCAAATCACAAATCCTCACCTCCCTTACTCTTCTTTTCTTTTTCCATTAAAAAAATGCCCCATAGTCCCCCCCAATGTCACATCATTTTTTTTGGGGGGGAAGGAACCCCCAAGGGTCACAATGCCCCCAATAAAAGACCACCTTACACTTTCTTCTCCTCTTTCACTTTGGCACTCCCCATTTCCTTGTCTAGCCTCCATTTTGTGAGTCGTAAAATTTTGGCCTTTTTTTTGGGAAACTTGCACTGCCTAGCATTTGTCGTGGTCACTTCCACTACTTGAAATTTTTCTAAAACTCTACAACTATTGCAAGACCCATCTTCGAAAAAACACTTTTGAAACTTGTCTTTTACAACCACTTAGAATGCTTAGATCTACATCTGATGCTTCCAATGCAATCACACTTTTGCTTCAAAATGATAAATTTTGGCACACTTTTGCCTCAAAATCCCACTCTCATTGGCAACCACAAGATAGGAGACTTAGTCCATCAAACCCATGAAGTGATCTGCATATGCATAAACCATAAAGAACATAAAGTTGCTTCAAATTAAAATACACAACATAGCATGATAGAGCTCTTGCTCTAGCCCTTGACAAAATCAAGGCATGAATTCCACAAGGGTTAGGCTAAGCATAATCTAAAAAAGAGGTCAAAAGCTAGATTCTAACTAATTGCTCTAACACAAAATAGCTAAAAGAGTCATTAAAAAAGTCATTTTACGTGGTGGTGTGACCTACCTACTTAACTTTGGGCAACTGGACTAGGTACCCCTACTAGCCAAGTACTCCTATAGCTTGTCTCAGTTATATGATTTTTTCTTTTGGCTCAATCTCTATTCTTCATTATTTTATACTCGGATTCATAAAAAGGAGGGATCTCAGCATATTATGACCCAAGGAGAATAGGGTATTGGTGGCCTTAAATCCAGTCTTAGTACCCAAGAACATACCAAGCTCTCACAATGCAACATAAAATTTTTCTTTTTATTCCCTCTTACTTTTATTTTTTCTCCAACCATCCTTATTTTCTTTTGACTAAATGCCACCCCCAAGAAGACAAGGCATTATGGCTCCGGGTCTAACTAGTCCCTAGAAATCTACTAGGCCTTCGCAAGGGGATGAATATGAGCTCTTTGGAAATTTTCATCTTTATTTTTTATTTCTGTAGGGTATTGATGGACCTAAAAACGGGCCGGCACTGGCTCATGCACTAGCCGGACCTCGTCACTATGCACAAGACAACCCCTCGGCCTCGCGGCCAGGAGCGTCTATCAAAATCTCTGCCTTCCTAAACATTGCGTTTGTAACACGTTGTAGTCCAACTGATCCTATCCCAGTATCACTCCTCAGAGGGAGTCCCTTTCACATAGCCAAAAGGCTCGAATCACATACACATGGGGTTCCTCCTACGGCTGAATGCCGTCAACCCTCTGCGACTCTCCTACACCTTAGGGATTGGCCCCTCGATGCGTCGCTCCACATTTAGACATTTCGCACAAACGTCACTCAAGGTACCAAATAAGCGTATCCAGGAATGTACCATTTCCTCACTTGACTTTCCCTTTAACCCTCGTCTATCCTACAGCATAGGAACCTCACGCTCTCAACGGTGGGTCACAGGCCTACTGAAAACAATTGCTATGCATATCCAGGAGCTAACTCTGATACTTTTAATTTCCTCTAAATGATCATGCAAAGAGGTGGATGCCTAGTGCTCAAACATTTTAAAAACCAGCAGCGTGCAAGTGCAAAAACATCTCTTTCATGCTTTTCTTTCTAACCGCTTTGTGCTTCGCTGCAACACCTAGCACCGAAGTGATCTTCGTACTACTAGGTTTTAATTTTTTATCATTATTATTCCGTCCTAGATGCGATGCATATAAAATCAGCAAATTATCCCTCATGCTCAGCGGCATTTAACCATTTTTCCCACAACTCTACCCTTCCCCGTTGATAGTGCATCATTGCATTCATTTCTTTTAGGGTTTCCTTGTCATTTTATGTGGAGAAAGGAAGGAAACACGCACCAAAACATATAAACAAGGCTGAACTGAAGCATAACTTCATGCCCCAGCCTTGCTATACATCAACAAACATAAATCCTATTTTTCTATATTTTTCGTAGCCCCAAATGTATTTTTCCCCTATTTTTCATGGTTTTTTTATCATTTTCCCCCATTTTCTTCATTTTCTTGTATTTTTTAAATTGCTGAAAATGAAAACCAGTTTGTGGGCTGTGGCCCTTAGTTCATTTGCCACAAAATTGAAAGATTAGTTGATGTGTATCGACGATTTTCCCTATTTATATGCCCAAAATCCTTGTTTTTCCCCCTTTTTCATGCGTTTTCGGGTTTCTTGACATTATTTCGAGCCATGAAATGCATGTTTTTCATAATTTCTGGTTATAAACAGTAAGAACTCAGAAGAATCAGCAGCATAATCAAATCTTAGTCCATATGAACGGCATTCCATCAATCAAAAGCATAAAACACTAAATTCTCTTTGTAATTTTTTGGTTTACCGCTTAAACGCGTGTTTCGGGTTTTTTTTTCCATGGCTGTAGATTTGGAAAACAGTAACACTTCATGTCCAGCAACATCACAAATCACCATTCTCAGCCCGTGGAGCAATCCGGTCCATGCCGGACAAGCCTCCATCATTCTTTCTTCTTCCTTCTTCTCCCCACATGATCTTGCCTTTAGAAGAGAGAGAGGGAGGAGAGAGAAAGACTAGAATCAGAAATTTCAAACCAGACCATCATTCCACGAGCGAAGGGCGGCGATATGATCAGCATACGGAGTGTAGGCAAGGGCCAATGTCAAACAGGAGGGTTGTTTGCAGGCAGGGAGGAGCCATGATCAACATGGGGCGCAAATTTCGGCGCCATCTCTGATCACGCTTTCTCCATCTTCATCACGATTTTTTTTCATCTCTATCTCCCAAAGTTTCATGTGACATTTTAATTTGGGCTCCCAAGAGTCATGCCCACTTGGCCAAACTCATGTCCACCTTTTCAAATCTTGACCGGTTTGTGGCCTTTCCCTCGTCTGGACTCGGAATCGAGCTCTGAAAAATCCTGGGCATCCGGCTTAGCATCCCACATTGGCCAGTAGCTTGTGTCAACCCGCACGACTGTCTGAAAAATTATGAAAAATCACCAAGCGTCGCTCGGGCGCCTTTAAAGCACCTTGACGCTTAAAATCGTCCTAGATCGAGCCGCCGCCTTTGACAGTGCATATTTTTCCCTTGATATTCATAATTTTTAGCTATTTTTAAGCACTTCCTGTCTCCTAAATTCCGCTCTCATTGGCGACCACGGGAGAGGGCGACTCAGCCCGTCGAACCCACGAACATATCTGCACATAAACAACCAAAGAAGCATCAAACTAATACAAAACAATTATCATCATAAAACTCAGCACAATGCTCCCCCTACCCCTAGACAGAACCAAGGCATAACATCCACAAGGAGTGGCCTAGCATCATCTAATAGAAGATCCGAAGCAAGTCACTAACCAGCTGCTCCAACACAGCCAAAGTAAAAAGAACTGCCAAAGAGGTTGCCCTAAGTGGTAGTCTGAACTACTTACCAACTAAAGACAACACAACTAGGAGCTCCTACAAGGCGAGGACTCCTATAGCCTGAGCAAAGGAATATTTTCATTCAGTACATGTCTTCTTTTAGGATTTTTATTGGATGCACATACTTGGGCATGTAAAAAGGAGGGAGCTGAGCGTAGTGACCCAAGGAGAACAGGGCATCGGTCTCAGGACCTGTCTCGGCACCCAAGAACCTACCAAGCCCTCGCAAGGTGACACTTAATCCTTTTCTAACGCTCACTTTTATTTTCGCTCCAACCTTCCTGGTTTTGTCATTATGTTTCCAGCAAGAAGCCACCCCTAGGAAGACAAGGTATCGACCCGGGTCGGACTCGTCCCCAGGAACCTACCAGGCCTGCGCAAGGCAATGGTCAACTGCTTATATATTTTCATTTCTTTTCTCCTCTTCTTTGATAGGGGTTAGAACCCCTTTTTACACACCTTCGTATTAATAGTCATCCTTTAGGACAATCAGGATTTCTTGGCATCATCATTATTATCTTCTAGCAGGCTTCTCTAACTGCCTCACTACTAACAGGAACTCCTAGAACGGCTGCCTAGCAGGCTGGCAGAATAGGGCCACTAGGACTTCCTTCTAAAACAGGTCTTTCAATGCCTAACAATGTCTTTACAGGAGGCAATGACTACTCCGACCTCCCTCAAACATACTTAGCCTAAACCTGGGATTTCATGCCTTGGTTGCCGGTCCCCAAAAAAAATAGATCCCCTCAACAAGTACAAATGCACATATAACAGGAAAGAAAGGTACTCGTAAAGGAGAAATATCACCTGGAATGGCCACAAGAAGCTTCCATCGCAGCAAAGGCTCCTCCAGGCTCCACAAAATTCCACAACCCGCGAAACCTGTCCAACACAACACTAAACCAAAACGCAATTAAACGCACCCGCACTAGACAGGGAAATGGCCCTCTTGGCCTAATGAAATCAGACATGACTTTGCTACAAAACTAAATCGGCCCTCGTGGCCTAATGAAATAAAACAATACTATGCAGAACATCCACCTGGAAACAACCATGATAGACATCAAAGCATACTATTCCCAGGGGAACAGGGCTTGTAGCCCTAAACTAGGTGCATTAAATTATGACCTATTCCTCCTACGTATATCGCAAGAGGTGTTCGCATCACATGTCGTCGAATCAGTCTATGGGTCTGAGATAATAAAGGTAGATGAGTCTCGCTTACCCTCTGCATCACCCAAATCAACCATCGTCTGCCAAAGAGGGCATGTTCAGAAAGCATACCCCACAAACGACCAGGTCCTGTCTCACCATCAATAGATATATCGGGACAAGGGCCACAATTAAAGAAGAGGTCCTCTTCATACGCAAGATTAGCCAATGAATCGGCAAACTGATTCCAATTCCGTGGAATCAGCTGAAAAGACACTCTATCGAATTCGTCTAGCAGGGCTATGGCAGTGTGATGGTACATACAAAGGATCGGGTTCCGCACCATGTACGTCCCATTGAGTTGATTTAAAACCAACTGAGAGTCCCCTTTTATCAACAACTAGCGGATACCACCCTTCTTTGCAATATTCAAACCCATAATCAGGGCTTTGTATTCTGCCATATTATTGGTAAAATTCGCCCCGAGATAAGCAGCTAACTTCATGACAATGCGTCGTCGGGGGTCGCGGATGACAACTCCTACACTTCCTTTTTTGCAGGCACCCCTGGACGCCCCATCAAAGTACAAGGTGTACGTCCATAAAGGGTTTACATAGTCTGCCATCCTGAACTCTACTCGTAATTATGGTAATCGAAATTCAGCATATTCAACGGGTGGACTGTAGGCTCCATCCCTCCATCATCATTGAATTCAACAGGGATGCTCGTCAAAAGTTGTAGGCAATGATGGCAGAAGACCTTGATTTCCCAAATGAATGTCCCGCCTTCTTGCTCAATCACCTTGTATCCTTTGCTCCACCAAATGAGCTTTCCCTGATGATATCTCTGTTCCAAATATGGGTGTTCTAAATAAGGGATCAGACGACCCATCAACCTCTATCACGATCTCCTTGCAGATGTTTGATCAATCTTGCCTAGACCTGCAAGGCAGTCATAGCATTAGTGCAATCAGAAGTAATAAGGTTTAATCTTATTAAGATTAACCTTATTTTTAAATTCTATCCCCTCAAGGTCAGCTAACAAAACAGTGGATTTATTCTTTCCTATTCTAACGATCTTATAGGGCCCACCCATTTGGGTTCTAGCTTGCCTGGGAATAATTCACGTCGTGCGTCATAATACAGAACAAGCTGTCCTTTCTTGAAGGTGTATTTCTTGGCTTTGAGGTCGTGTAGCTTCTTCATTCGGCGCTTCGCCACTTCTTGGTGCAATAAGCTCTGCAACTTAAGCTCGTCTAAATGGGCCAATGTCGTCAAGCGCTCAAAAAGAGCGTCTTCATCGCTCAAAGAATGATTGATGGCAAACCGAATAGTCGGCAGCTCAATTTCTAGAGGCAAGACACACTCCTCCCCATATACTAACTTGAACGGGGTATGGCCAGTGGCTCGTTTGAAAGTCGTATTATAAGCCCATACTGCCACGTATAACTTTTTATCACAATCCCGTTTCTTTTCCGACACAATTTTGGACAGGATGCCCACAAGCTGCTTGTTGGTGCTCTCAACTTGCCCATTGGCTTGCGGATTATATGGGGTTGTCTTGTTATGCTTAATGTTCCACAACTCTGTCAAACCTTTGATCACCTTATTCAGGAAATGAGTTCCGCGGTCCGACACTAATTCTTTCGGCGGACCAAACCGGCATATTATCTGCTCTAAAAGGAAACTAGCGGTTTCTTTAGCATCATCTTTCCTTGTTGCACGTGCTTCTGACCACTTTGTGAAGTAGTCAGTTGCTACAATGATGTACCGCTTTTGCGTAGTCGATGACGGAGTAATAGGACCCACAAAGTCTATTCCCCACTTCTCAAATGGAAGTATCGCCATAATAGGGGTGAGTGGTCGTTTCCTATTCTCTCGACTATCATGTCGTTGGCAAATATCGCATCTCTTAACATACGCAAACGCATCCTGGAAGATGGCAGGCCACCAATAACCTGCTCTCAAAGCCTTCTGTGCTGTAAGCCATCCAGCAAAATGGCCACCGCAAGCAGAATCATGGCACTCTTCCAAAATGAATGGCACCTCGTCAGGCGTCACACATCGGCGATAGATATCATCAACCCCTTGCCAATATAATGTACCTGCGATCAAGGCAAACTTTAATGCTTGCTGCTTAATTTTCCGTTTCTCAGCCTTAGATAACTCGGATCCCGCCTCTCCCGTTGATAAATAATGCGTTATTGCAGCATACCAAGAGGGAATAGATGCCGTATCTATTTTAAATATCATCTCCATGTCACTACCTTCAGCCACAGATTCTTTCGGCTCCCCAAAGTCCACTAGACATTCCACGATGCCTTGCAACCTTGGTGGCTTACTCTTGATTTCATAATCAAATTCCTGCAAAGTGATCAACCACTTCGCTAAACGATCAGGCGGCTGTAACTTATTCATCAATAGTCGAAGTCCCTCCGCCTTTGTATAAAGCACGACTTTCTCATAGAGAATGTAATGCCTGAACTTCTTGGTCCCAAAGACCATCGCTAGACACAGCTTCTCCATGTAGGTGTAATTGATTTCGGATACCCCCAGCTTCCGACTAGCAAAAGCAATCGGGTGGTACCACTTCTCTTCCCAAAATTGGGCTAAACAGCAGCTGATACTATACATGGTGGCTGCTGAAAATATATAGAACACCTCACCTCTTTTAGGTGCTTTTAAAACGGGCGCTCTTGCTAGCTCTTGTTTCACGTCCTCGAATGCTACCTTACAAGGGTCACCCCATACAAACGAACAGCTAAAGGACAATAAATTTGTAAGCGGCAACGTTCTTTCTGCTAAGGCGTTAATGAATCTACGGTAGTAACCAACCGAAGACAGAAAGCTATGAACCTCTTTCGGAGTGCGTGGTGGACCCATGGCAACTATAACTTTGACCTTCTCGGGGTCTGTCGCAATTCCTACCGAACTGACCACATGGCCCAGCAATAGCCCATAAGGTACTCCAAAAGCACACTTCCGCGGGTTTAGGGCAATGCAAAATTGTCTACAGCGCTCAAAGCATTTTCTCAAAATGATCAACTGCCTTTCTCTTACGGTGGCGGCCCCTAAGTCATCAATAAACACCCTCAACTCTTCAGGGGATATGTCACCGAATGTCTTATCGGCTGTTCGTTGCCACGAACCAGGCGCATTGCATAAACCAAAAGCCATCACGTGGTACGCAAAAGTACCAAATACAGTGATAAAAGTTGTTTTCAACTTGTCCTCTTCTGCAATTGCCATTTGGTTGTATCCTGCAAAGCAATCCATAAATGAATATATCTCCCTACCCGCTAATTGATCCAAAATCTGGTCAATAAATGGTAATGGGTAGTAGTCCTTAACTGTCTGCTTATTCAGCTCCCTAAAGTCTACACATAAACGGATCTGATTATTCTTCTTCTTTCTAATCACAACTGGCGAACACCATTCCGTGTGTTGCACAGGAAAAATCAAACCCGCTTTTCGAAGCTTCTGTAACTCTTCAAACAGCCCGTCCCTCAATTCGAAAGGCATACGCCTTACTTTCTGCCGTACAGGACGACTGCCCTCTTTCAACGGAATTGTATGAACAGCAAGACTAGGAGGAATGCCTCTCAACTCATCATAACTCCAGGCAAAAATATCACGGAACTCCTGGATCAAGGCCACATAGTCCTCCCTTTCTGCTGAGCTAAGCATAGAGCCTAATTTGATTGGCCGCGAATCATCAAGCGTACCAAGGTCTAGCTCGATAACATCTGCATCTCTTATACGATCTTGGGCCTCTATCGGCTCGTTCAAAGTGACCTGATAGATGTCCTCCGTGGTGGATCCCTCTTTGGACTCATCACTCGATGATGTCTCACTAGCAGATAAATCTTCTAATGTCTCCAATTCTGTAGAAGATAGAGGAGCTCTCTCACTCTGCGGGGACTCAGGATAAGCATCAACCACCACACGCTGGGCACCTCTGCCGAATATCAATCGACCGGCGGGTATATCCACTTGGCAATCCGCTTGCAAGATCCAAGGTCGTCCGAGTAATACTTGGTAACTTGGCCGCCCTGCAAAACGAATCACCCTAAAGTCCAACATGCATTCTACATTTGCAACAGTGACATGGACCTTAGTAATGCAGCCTTCCGGCTGTCTCAAACTATCATCTGCCATTCTGAGAATTGTGGAGGTATCTTTCTGAATCGCAAGACCCAACCTTTCCATCAGTTCAGAACTCATAATGTTGACCGATGATCCCGTGTCGACAATAGCATAATCTACTAATATCCCATCGACATAGGCTGCAACCCTTGGGCAATGCTTCTCAGCATGCTCGAACCAGTCATCACCAACTCGCGCAATACCCAAAGGTTCTATGATATACCCGGTACGTAGGATCTTTCTAAATTCCTTGCGTACTCCTGGGGAAAGCTTAATAAGCTGCAAAAGGTTCACATCCGGCTTGACTTCGCAAAGAGAGCTCGCCAAATCGAATTCATGATAGTTCGATAGAGCTCGCTTTTCACGCCAAATCATCCGCTCTTTAGGTCGCTGAACTGGCTTTATTGCCTCTTTCTTAACTTTCACCTTCTTCTTTGGTGCTTCCTTATCGGCTTTACTCTCTACGGGCTTCAAAGGTCCCCCTTCTAGGGCAGGATCCAAAACTTGCGTCCCTTTGTCGCCTTGTTTAGGGTTTCCGTCGACAGGCTTATCCATGTCGGCTTCTCTACCCTTTTTACCTCTTGTAAGAACAGCTCGTAGATTAGAGGTTTCAGCATCATTAACGCGTACAGCCTCAATCAAACTAACCCCACTACCACTTGGTAGCTCCTCCACTGTAGTCTTTGGTCGTTGAAGTATTTGTTTAGGCCCGTTTTCTGGCTGGGAATCATTTCCTTGGGCACGATGATTAACAGGCCCTGGTTGCCGACTACCACGCTGGAGGGAACTGATCTTACTCCAGCAAGTAGCTGCTAGATGGCCGGATTTTCCACAAATGTCGCACTTAACATTTGGGCAATTTCTTGGATAGTGCTGCCCGCCACACCATTTGCAACTAAACCTCGACGGTGCACCCTCCTCTGGGTATCTACTTCCTATCAAATTTTGTTGTTTTTTAAGGAAGTTGACATCAACGGCTATTTGTCGATACTGCTCCGTGATCATATCAGTATAATGCTTCATCATGTCCTTAACCTCGCCAAGAACATTGGAAGAACTCGACTCATAGCCTTGGTCATTACCATGTCGCTCCATCGGCCTAACAATTCGATTAGGCACTGGTTGTTGAACCACAGGCATGGGATTAGAATTGACCGCCTGGCCTCCACCACTTGGAGCCATTTGGCTGCCCGTAGGCATCGATATGCTAGGGGGAGCTGGTAATAAAGGAACATTCTGCATCATGTTTCCTCTCCCATTAGGGTTAGCCATCGCTATCCCTTGGCCACTACTGCCATTGGCCATTGCCACATTGTTTCCCAATACTAAACCCATATTCGCATTGCCGCGAGAAGCATAGGCTGCTTGTAGTCGGGATTCCACCTCTTGTGCTCGTGTAATGGCAGTATCTATATCCCCCAAGGGAACACTACTCAACTGCAATTGGATATTAAAGTCCAACCCATGTAGGAAATATTGTAATTGGGCAGCTGCGGGAATAGGGATAAAGGTGTCCAACTTACGGAAGACCTCTTTTATCTTCTTCGCATAAGCACGAATATCCTCGTGTGGATCTTGGCGGGTCACGTTAAGTACACGCAACCAGTATTGCCCACCCCTTTCAGGGGCAAACTCCCTTCGGAAAGCTCCATAAAATGCATCAATGTTCAATATGGTTCCGGCTTCTAAACCATGATACCATATAGCGGCTCTTCCTTTGAGAGTCATGTTGAAGAACATCATTAAATGTCCTTCCTCTTGAATGCGACAGTTAAACATCAACTTTTGAAACTCCCTAATGTGGAGTTCCGCATCTTCCTCAACTAGCCCATTAAAAATGGGTAGCGGGTAACCTAGAGCCGGCAAATCCGTCGTTCCTGCTGGAATTGCAATAGGCTGCGCCATGACGCGGATTGGATTTGTACTAGGAATAGGGGACGGTGGGGTTACACCTCCCGTACTTGACGTGGACTGGCTTATGGCAGAAAGGGGAGCACTAGAGCTTCCACCTTCTCCTAACTTACTGCTTGGGGTCCTAAGACCACTAGATCCACTCCCTCGTAAGGGTTCAGCACCGCTACGCTTAGGGGAATATCTCCTAAAAATTTCAGCACGTCGCCTAGCTCTTTCGTCTCTTTCTTGCTTTTGGATTTCTGCTAGACGATGCTTATCAATAAATAACGGATCAAGCTCAGTATCCTCTGGCATAAACTACTAGTTGGTCCTTAAACAACCAGGATTCGAGAACCGCCACTTTTGAGCAGCTCCCTGCAGACGCACCACTGATGGACCTAAAAACGAGCCGGCACTGGCTCATGCACTAGCCGGACCTCGTCACTATGCACAAGACAACCCCTCGGCCTCGCGGCCAGGAGCGTCTATCAAAATCTCTGCCTTCCTAAACATTGCGTTTGTAACACGTTGTAGTCCAACTGATCCTATCCCAGTATCACTCCTCAGAGGGAGTCCCTTTCACATAGCCAAAAGGCTCGAATCACATACACATGGGGTTCCTCCTACGGCTGAATGCCGTCAACCCTCTGCGACTCTCCTACACCTTAGGGATTGGCCCCCTCGATGCGTCGCTCCACATTTAGACATTTCGCATAAACGTCACTCAAGGTACCAAATAAGCGTATCCAGGAATGTACCATTTCCTCACTTGACTTCCCCTTTAACCCTCGTCTATCCTACAGCATAGGAACCTCACGCTCTCAACGGTGGGTCACAGGCCTACTGAAAACAATTGCTATGCATATCCAGGAGCTAACTCTGATACTTTTAATTTCCTCTAAATGATCATGCAAAGAGGTGGATGCCTAGTGCTCAAACATTTTAAAAACCAGCAGCGTGCAAGTGCAAAAACATCTCTTTCATGCTTTTCTTTCTAACCGCTTTGTGCTTCGCTGCAACACCTAGCACCGAAGTGATCTTCGTGCTACTAGGTTTTAATTTTTTATCATTATTATTCCGTCCTAGATGCGATGCATATAAAATCAGCAAATTATCCCTCATGCTCAGCGGCATTTAACCATTTTTCCCACAACTCTACCCTTCCCCGTTGATAGTGCATCATTGCATTCATTTCTTTTAGGGTTTCCTTGTCATTTTATGTGGAGAAAGGAAGGAAACACGCACCAAAACATATAAACAAGGCTGAACTGAAGCATAACTTCATGCCCCAGCCTTGCTATACATCAACAAACATAAATCCTATTTTTCTATATTTTTCGTAGCCCCAAATGTATTTTTCCCCTATTTTTCATGGTTTTTTTATCATTTTCCCCATTTTCTTCATTTTCTTGTATTTTTTAAATTACTGAAAATGAAAACCAGTTTGTGGGCTGTGGCCCTTAGTTCATTTGCCACAAAATTGAAAGATTAGTTGATGTGTATCGACGATTTTCCCCATTTATATGCCCAAAACCCTTGTTTTTCCCCCTTTTTCATGCGTTTTCGGGTTTCTTGACATTATTTCGAGCCATGAAATGCATGTTTTTCATAATTTCTGGTTATAAATAGTAAGAACTCAGAAGAATCAGCAGCATAATCAAATCTTAGTCCATATGAACGGCATTCCATCAATCAAAAGCATAAAACACTAAATTCTCTTTGTAATTTTTTGGTTTACCGCTTAAACGCGTGTTTCGGGTTTTTTTTTCCATGGCTGTAGATTTGGAAAACAGCAACACTTCATGTCCAACAACATCACAAATCACCATTCTCAGCCCGTGGAGCAATCCGGTCCATGCCGGACAAGCCTCCATCATTCTTTCTTCTTTCTTCTTCTCCCCACATGATCTTGCCTTTAGAAGAGAGAGAGGGAGGAGAGAGAAAGACTAGAATCAGAAATTTCAAACCAGGCCATCATTCCACGAGCGAAGGGCGGCGATATGATCAGCATACGGAGTGTAGGCAAGGGCCAATGTCAAACAGGAGGGTTGTTTGCAGGCAGGGAGGAGCCATGATCAACATGGGGCGCAAATTTCGGCGCCATCTCTAATCACGCTTTCTCCATCTTCATCACGATTTTTTTTCATCTCTATCTCCCAAAGTTTCATGTGACATTTTAATTTGGGCTCCCAAGAGTCATGCCCACTTGGCCAAACTCATGTCCACCTTTTCAAATCTTGACCGGTTTGTGGCCTTTCCCCCGTCCGGACTCGGAATCGAGCTCTGAAAAATCCTGGGCGTCCGGCTTAGCATCCCGCATTGGCCAGTAGCTTGTGTCAACCCGCACGACTCTCTGAAAAATTATGAAAAATCACCAAGTGTCGCTCGGGCGCCTTTAAAGCACCTTGACGCTTAAAATCGTCCTAGATCGAGCCGCCGCCTTTGACAGTGCATATTTTTCCCTTGATATTCATAATTTTTAGCTATTTTTAAGCACTTCCCGTCTCCTAAATTCCACTCTCAGGTATCCCCTTTTTACAAACCTCTATATTATATATAATTCAAACATATTTATCATTTCTCTCCTTTATTTTTATTAGGCTTTCCTAACTACCTCAAAACTAACAAGGATTCCTAGAACCAACTCCCTCGTAGACTAGTAGGAGAGGGTCACTAGGGCTACCTTCCAAGTCAAAGCTTTGCATGCCCAACAATGTCTTCATAGAAGGAAAACGCTACTCAAACCTCCCCAAACATGCCTTTCCTAATTCTGGGACTTCATGCCTTAACTCTCGGTTCCCAACAAAAAAAAAAATCTCCAAAATATACATAACACATTTTACTTAAGGGAAAAGAGCTTGAAAGGAAAGATATCACATGGACTAGTTGTAAAAAGCTTCTATGCAGCAATTTGCTCCCTCTACATGCTTCTTCTTGCTCCTTCAAACCTATCTAGTGCACAAAGCAAAGAACCATCAAATGCACATGCACCAAACAAACACATGGCTCTCTTAAGCTAATGAAATATAAAATTTTCCTACAAAAGAAATGACCTTTTTGGCCTAAGAGAATATAAACGTAAAGCACAAATTAGTAACCTACAACTGAAAGGAAACCCTTGGTCCCCACATAAACCCTATTGAAGTAGAAATCTAGACCAAGGGGATGGGCCGCTTAGGCCCTACATTAAATGTATCAAATTACTAGCTAAACCCCCTATATAAACGGCAAGGAGAGTCCAACAAATATGCCATTGAATGATTTGATGTATCCATGAAAAAATAGAAAGATGGTCAATCGCTACCTAGCTCATAACCTGTACTAACCATTTGTGGCCAAAATATGATATGTTAGCCAAGGAGTTCCCATAGTAGCCTTGAGATGATATCAATAGAAAATTTAAAGCCCCTTAGGACCACAATTGAGAAAGATACTTTAACAAATGCATAATTAGCGAAGGATTCTCCAAACCGATTCTGCCACATCTAGTAAGATCTAGCTCCATAAGCAAAGCCCTGTATTTTGCCATGTTACTAGTAAAAGTACTACCTAAGTACACTCCCATTTTCAAAACCACTGGACAATGGAAATATTTTATGACAACCCCTTTGTTCATATGCTTATAAAATCCTCAAGAACCTCCATCAAATGTAATGTAGAAACCAAGGTTTCATTGATATTTAAGTTGAATCCTAAAGGACCTGCAAAGGCACTAAGTTTGACTTCAGCCTCTACGCATAATAGGGCTTCAATTTATTGAAGTATACTTTAGTTTTGAGCTCTAGCCCTTGCAAATCCACTAAAAGGGATGTAGAGCCATTATTTCCTATATGGATAATCTTAAATGACCCCCACATGCTGAATCATGACATTCCTATAAAATGAATGGCACCTCATTAGGAACCATGCAACAATGATACATCTCATCCACTCCCCTTATGTACAAGACACTAGCTATAATGGAAAAGCAAAGGTCTTGTTTCTTAATATTCCTCTTCTCAGATTTGGAAAGAGTTTCCACCATGTTGGATGTGGAAAGATAAGGCATAATAGATGCATAGCAAGATGGGATTGAGGCTGCAACAATCTTGCATATATCCTTGTTGTCACTAATATCAATATTAGCCCATTTTTCTTAGGTTAACTAAAATATATGAAACATTCAACAGTTCCCTACAATTCTAGTAGCTTACTTAGAATCTCATAGTTGAACTCTTGTAAAGAGATTAACCACTTGGCTAGGTGTTCAAAGGGGTTGAAGCTTATTCAATAATAAGCGTAGACCCTTGGTCTTGGTGAAAAACATCACCTTCTCATAAAGAATATAATGTCTAAACTTCTTGTTGGAAAACACCATAGCCAAATATAATTTTTCTAAATAGCTATAAGGAAGCTCAAAAATGCCTAATTTTCGATTTGCAAAAGCAATCAAATGATAAAGCTATGCCTCCCAAATATGGGATAGGAAAAAATTGATACTATGCCTTGTTGTAACTGTCAAGATATAGAAAACTTTGCCCCCTTTTTAGACATTTAGCATTCGTATTTTAGGTAATTTCATCTTAGTATCCTCAAATGCCATTGCACAAGGTTCAATCCACTCGAAACATGACTGCGTGTCAAAAGATTTGTCAAAGGTAATGAGCACTTCGCCTATGCATTAATGAACCAAATATAATAGCTCACAAATGAAACAAAGTTTTGAATCTCCAGAGGGCTATTGGGTGGGCTCATGGCCATAATCACTACTATTTTCTCAAGATCAATGGCAATGCCAATTGTACTCACAACATGGCCCAACAATAAGTTGTAAGGAACCCCAAATACACACTTTCAAGGATTTAATGCTATGAAGTACTCATGACAATGCTCAAAGCTTATGAAAACCTTAAGTTATACAAGGGATTTATTGGCAAACATCTTGTTAGCCATTCTTTACCAAGACCCAAGAGCATTGCATAGACCAAAAGCCATGATATGGTATGCAAATATACCAAACAATGTATATAGATTGCAAAGCAATCCATGACTAAGTACATTTCTCACCCTGCCTCCACTGATCTAAAATCTAGTCAATAAAGAGCAAAGGATAGTAGTCCTTTATTGTCTGCTTGTTTAGCTCAACCTCCCATTGCAAGTCCACTTATATTAATAATGACTTCCAACGAAAAGAAGGAGTTTTAGTACTAGAGTTTTTGTTACACATTCGTTGAGGTTATCAAAGCTTTATTGGTACCCTACAGCATGATTTGGGTGTGTTTTTGCAAGGGATTAGTCACAAATACTGAGATGAGGGAGTAATCTTTGATGTAGATTTGATACTATCTTGAAACTCTTTGTAATCTATGGATTCCTAGAAATCTATCTTGGGGGACTCGTCAACCTAAGATATCCTTCATCTTTGGAGGATCAATTGATATCCCTTCAGTAGAGATAATACGTCTTAAGTATTTGATTTGGTCCATGAAAAATATGTAATTGCTCTTCTTGTCTGAGCAAAGAGTGCGGAATACAATTTTCAATTGGGGATATTAGGTTCTTTTTTGGCATTTGAAATGAACTAGTACATCATTTTGGGTAGGGGCAAGAGACATGTTGTATTAGTTGTAGTTGAATGTTGCTAGGTGATTGATCAATCCGGAGTGTAAGAACAATAACTCTTAATGGCCATAGGGCACAATAAGGATCATCTTTTGAATATCATTGATAGTATCCTAACCTCAAGCGTATCTTAGAGGAGGCTAGTTTTCTAGTTCTAGATATGAGATACTTCATGTTCTTAGCACATTGACTTCATTTAATCCCAATAGTCTAATTGATTCATCCTTCTTTTTATGAAAAAGGATATGTGCTCCCACTGCCTTGATTTCAATAGATTTAGTCAATTGTCTTAACTCTGCCTTATTTAGTCAATTGTCTTAACTCTTCCTTGATCTCAATAGATTTAGGTGTCGATATCTTATAAGGCCTTTTGGATAGTGTTTCGCTCTAAAGATAAACTCTTTCTCATGATCAAATCCTCTATTAAGAGGCAATTTGATTAACTTCTCAAAAACTGTATCATAAAGTCAGTGGTGAACCCGCAGTTCCTTCCTTGGTCTTTTTAGCTTTGCTCAACCAGATTAAGTAAATGAATTGTTCTATCGTTAACCCCTTCTAGAGTTGGTTAGGTTTAGCTAGATGTACCATTGTCCTTTTGGCTTTTCCTTATATCCTCATAATGTTACCTTCCAAGCCCTAAAATATCACTTCCTCTTTGGCATATAAGATTCGTGCCTTGCTTCATTCAGCGCAATTTGTGCTATAAGATACAATCATAGCATCTTAGTAGTAGAACTCAAATTAAGCATCTATTTGTTCCATCTACAATTAAAATTGAACTCGCATTACAATTTCAAAGGAGGTGATTTCTCCATTGCACTAGCTAATTCTATAATCATTTTCTTTGCAACCTTGGTACTTAGATGGAGCTCACATAAGTTGCCTATATTTGGAATAACTACAACTCCATTGTTCTCAACGATCACATAAATTGTTCCTCTCTCAAATTATTCTCCCAAGTTATACCTTTCTTCAAGTAACATTGTATCATAGCTGACATATTCAATGATGTCAGACCAGCAATCTGTGGAACCTTGATTAATAACGCTAAAAGCTTTCCTTAAGCTTTTCTAAGGAAAAAGCTATGAGTTTTTTTTACAGCCGCGTCTCGCGGAACCATTGGGAAAGGTTGTACGTGAGGCTTCATTTTCACTCTGTTTCCATTGCTGACATTGTCTTCAGCTCCATCGTCTTTGTCTTCTTCTGCCGTCCACTGCAGAAGTTTTGCCTTTGCTTTGTCACCTTCTTTTGCTTGTCGATGCCGTCGGTATCCTGATTTGTCCTGCGTCACTACTCCCCGTTTGATATGCATTGTCTCGTTCCGTTTGCCTGCCGTCTTCTGCTGCCGCGATCTCTGACTCCTTCTTCATTCAAGTGTCTCTTCTTCGTCTTTGTCTTTTTCCACGTGCTCCTCTGTCGTTGCAAGCTTCTACTTCTCCTTCGTCTTCAAGTCCGACCCGGTCAGCCAGCTTCGCTGGTCCATCATTTCCTTCGATGTTCGCCTTCTGCCAGCATAATGATTCCTCCACTCGGTTCCCCACAGTAGCCTTCGTTGTTCTTCTTCTCACCTTCGTCACCCTATTCACAGCATCATACGCCGAAGATTTGATGTAGTCTTCCTCTCGTAACTGTCCTCTGATGTCGTAGAGCTCCTCGATTCATTGTCTTCACTTTCGTTCCGTTTCAGTCGCAGCAGCGTGTGCGCTTTCTAGTTCCTCTGACTCAGCAACGTTGATTCCTTTCTCCCCCTCTTTATCAATATATGTAATTCATCGAATAAGAAAATCATGAATTCTTTTTGCTCCATGTATTTACCTTGAGTTGAGTGCTCTTCATCATTCTTTGCTTCCATCTTGCAAAGTGTCCCTCCGGCGAGCGGCTTTTCACAAACCCCCCCTCCCCCCCGCGCGAATCACATGCGACAATGTATTACTCCAAGTTTGTTTCACTTAAATATGCACCCTCCATGGATACTTCTCAACAAGTGTCCAAGTTCTACAATGGGCTAAATTCTTCTTTGAACAATCCTTTGGAATGCGACCAATAGACCTCCAAGATGCTTTGATTTGAGCTATTCCTATTGTGTGGAAAGTGCAATCAAAGCCTTTAAAAAATAAGTTCTGGAGCTACAATAACCAATACAAAGGAGGATTCAAAGGCCAAGAAAAAAGAACCCAAGGCCAATTTCACCAAGGTCAAAAGAAAAAGGTAAAATCCAATGCAGTGGGAAATTTTGTTTCTACCCAGGGAATTAGGGATGGTCTTAGGTGCTTTTACTGTAATAAGCCATGGCATTTCAGGAGAGATTGTCCAAAGCTTGGTGGAAATCATCACCAATGCCAATTTTGAGGTCAAGGCAGAGCTGCCCAAGGCCATGGTCAAGTAGCTATGGCAAGAGGAAGAATGTCAAATATTACTTTAAAGATATTAATAAGGAGGAAGACCCTACTATGGGAAAAGATATTAAAAAAGCAACAGTTCATGCTGCATTCCACAAGAAGGGTCCAAATCATCAATATTCGATAATATAAACACTAGCTAGTCATCGAGGTAAATCATTTAAAGTTTTAATTTTTCTGTGTAAGTACAAACTTATTTATTTTTCCCAAGTGTGCCAAAAAGTTAGGAATAGATATAGTAAATGCATCAAAACTGCTTGTGGAATTAGCAAATGGAAAGGAAGTACTTTCTACACATCAAACTCCTAAGGTAGAGTTTAACCTAGGAGGAAACCTTTCAAGTATTAGATTGAGAGTAATGAGCTTAGGAGCTTATGAATGTTTACTAGGAATTGATTCGTTGATTCCCAATTATTCTCATATCCATTTTAGAAAAGGTCAAGTCACATTTCAATATTTGATCACTGAAATAGCAACTACACAAGGTGAAACAGGAAAACCTAAAGTTCAATTAGCCAAATCTTCTCGAATTATGAAAGGCCTAAAGAAAGGATTACGAGTTTACTTGATCAAGCTTAACAACCTAAATCAAGATGGTTAGACAAAAGAATAACCATCCTCGTTAAAAGAATACATCGACGTATTTCCTGAAGAGCTAACTAAGTTACCTCTAGAAAGAGAAGTTAATCATGAGATCAAACTTGTTCCAGGAGCCGCTCTAGTGGCAAAAAGACCTTACAAAATGTCTATTCTTGAAGCCATCAAACTAAAAGAGCAATTCAAATAACTACTACTAGAACAAGGGTATATTCAGCCAAGTAGTTCACCATGGGAAGTCCTAGTATTATTCCAAAAGAAGAAAGATGGAACTCTCGACTATCAAGGGCTAAACCAGGTAACAATGAAGAATAAGTACCCAATCCCGAGGATAAACAAGCTTCTTGATCATCTACAAGGAGCAATGATATTTTCTAAGATTGATCTTTGGTCATGATATTATTAGATCATAATCAAGGATGAAGATATTTCTAAAACTGCCTTCAACACAAGATATGATCATTTCGAATTCATTGTAATGTCATTTGGATTGACAAATTCCCCAATTACCTTCAATAGGTTAATGCAGGACATTTTCAGCCTCATCTTGATGATTTTTTTCTTCTATTCTTTAATGACATCCTAACTTATTCTAAGGAGGAAGAAAAACATGAACCACATCTTTGCATTGTCTTGGAGACGATGAGAACTCACAAATTGTATGCCAAGAAGAAGAAGTGTACCTTCTTCAAAAGAAAGATTGAGTACTTGGGATTCATAGTGTTTGTTGAAGGTATATTAGTAGATCTTGCCAAGGTCAAAGATGTTCAAGATTGGCCACCCCCAACCATTATCAAGGAAGTGAGAAGTTTTCTAGGTCTAACATGATGGTGTAGGATATTCATAAAAAATTATGCCCAAATTGTAGCACCTCTTATAGACCTACTCAAAAAGCAAGTTGCAATTATGTGGATGCCAATTGAACAATCTAGATTTGAGCAACTAAAGCATAGTTTGATAATTGCTCGTATCTTAAGGCTGCCTAACTTAAACAAGAAATTTGAAGTTGTCACACAGATGCCAGTTCTCTTGCATTAGGATGCGCACTAATGCAAGCAGGTCATCATGGAGCTTATACTTCCAGAAAATTGAAAGCCCATGAAAAGAGATATGCTATTCATGACCTAGAGTTGTTAGTTGTGATTCACACTCTCAAATTATGGAGACGTTACTTGCTTGGAAATAAATTTTCCTTGTTATAGATCATAAAAGTCTTAAGTGGATTTTTACTCAACCTGATCCTAATATGAGGCAATGATGGTGGATTGAAATTTTGCACGAGTATGACTTTGAAATTAATTTCAAACCTAGTAAAGAAAATGTAGTATCAGATGTCCTTAGTTATAAAGTCTTCATTAATGCTCTTATTGTTGAAGAACCATCTAGGGCAGAAACTTTGGCTACAATGTTATCAATACCAACTAATCCTATCATCGAGTTGACTAAGGATAAAGTAAATAAGGACTAAGACTATCAATAAATTGTTTTGGGAAGTTCAGAATAAGAAATAAGATCCCAAATTCAAGACTAACTATCAAGAATTCTCTATAGATAAAGACAAAGGACTTGTTTATTTCAAAATGAGAATATGCATTTCTTCAAGTCAAACTCTCAAGAGAAGGATACTTTGGGAAGCACATGACTCTCCTTTTGTAGGACACGCGGGGTATGCAAAAACTCTTAATGTTGTCAGGAAAAGCTATTATTGGCAAAGACTCAAGGGTGATGTACTTAAATATGCCATTGAATATCTTAATTGCCAAAGGGAAAAGTTTGAACGTTGTCGTGATGTTATGAGGACACACTATGAAAAGGTATGGAATGCATCATCATCCGACTTCTCTATTGATTTAGAGAGTCAATGTGACCTGAACCATTAGTACTAGTGTGAGTTGCATGGATTATCCGAAAATACTAAATTTTTGGATAATTTTAGTCTATTTTTTATATTATTTATTGTAAAAATCTGAAAAATTTAGAAAAAGCTTCTAGATTAGGATGGCATGCAAAAAGCTAGTTGCTTTTTTAGCCAGTTAGGAGATTTTTTATAAAAAAGACAGATTGATGAAATCACATGCATCGCGATCGCTGTAAATAGGCTAAAAACTGCAGATTGAACTGAAAGAAGAAGGAGTGATCTGAGAGATCCGTGATCAGGTGTCCTGGGGTTTTACTCCCCTTTCGGAGCCAACGAAGCCATCAGATTTGGATTCCGGACAGCAGAGAAAGGGTTGATTTTTCTGATCCAGGTTTTTTGTCTACGAGGAGCTCCAGGAGAACTAATGCCTAGAGATTGCTTCTGAGTAGTGCAAAGATTCCAGGTTCTTTCAATACATATTGAATCAATTCATTGTGATTTTTTTTTGTCGTGTTTACCACTTGGGTATTCTCTATCTTCTCTTCCATCTCCTATCTCTACTTCCTTCTACTTTTGATCCCCGATGGATTCGACCTTTCGACAAAAACCCCTCCGACATTGGTGAACCCGACATGAAAGGTCGACATAGAAGAAGGAAAGATAAGATGGGAGAATCTTCGAATACATTCTCTAGTGATGTTTTGCAACAGTTGGTGCAAAATATGAATATGCTTGTACAGGTACAACATCAACAACAACAGTGATGCAAGCTTCAGCTCAAACAGAAAGTGTTGTGATGAATGCTTTGCAAGTAGTTGAGCGTGAGGTGAAGTTATTCAATGGCAGGAATGTATCTACATATGTACATACCTATGCTCAAAAGATGGAATTCTTTGGAGTGGCTCAAGCTGTATGGAGCCAGTATTTTGTACGTGTTACTGTTCATGAAGTGAAAGCACACATTACTGAATTATACTTGTAGGATGCTGACTAGGTAGCCTTCAAGAAGACACTTAGGGAAGAATTTTACATTGAGGATACCAGTTTTATTACGCGCAAGACTTTTCAGGAGTGGGTTATACAACCCAATAAGGGTCTTGTGGCTACATAATTGTTAAGAGAATTTGAAAGTCGATTTGAGCAGTTGGATCTTGCAGAACAACAAGCTCTTGCAAGTCAGAAAATTGAATTGCTTCTACAGGCAGCTGATCTTGAGCTTCAAGAGAAGCTTGATGATTTGCTAGAGGATCAGACTACAGAGACATGTTTGAAAACAGAGTGGAGACATGTCAAGGAAGCTGTTACTGCACTTGTGAAGAAGCATAGAAGAAGAGAAAGATTGCGTGTCTCTAGCTTGCCCATTGTTATGGGTAAGACAGTTGAAGTATCTAGTAAGCCATCCGCTTCTATGGCTAACCCTATGGCTATACCTGCTATTGTTCCCTCTGTTATGGAAGATGTCTTGGATGAATTGGTCAAAGGGATATGGGATCTTCAATTGAAGGTTGCGAAATTGAATGAAAACGGACAAGAGGAAAGGGGACGGGTAGCAGCCCCTAAGCCTGGAAAAAGATGTATGTGGTGTGACAGTTTGTAGCACGAGAGAAAGGATTGTGCTGCCTATCAGAAGGCCTTGGCATGACAGCTTATCTTTTGGAAAGATGGCAAGATCCATGCATAGAATCGGGATTGCCTCTTGCTTTGATTTTTGGAAAGGGAGGTATGAAAAAGTTGCTAGAAGACTTGGCTGTCCGAAATGCTTATGTGGTGGTACATGCTTCTACTTTTGGTCTAGAGTTGGATAGAATGCATGGCCAAGTGATGGTTGGTCCAAAGGCTGAAATATGGACACATGCTTTACATGGAGCTGAAAAGAGAAAGGTCATTGATAGTGAAATGTCTCATGCAGGGCAAGACATTCGTGGCATAACTGGTTGGGAATCACCGGTAGATATTGGAAGAAGTCTTTTGTAAGTATGGTTGTGTTCGTAAAGTGGTTGTAGATAGAGGAGAATTGGATGCGGATGAGGCTTGTGACTTCTTTTGAGGATTGGGTATCAAGCTGGCTTTAACTTCAGCTTACAATCCTGAGGAAAATGGAAAAAGTGAAAGAGGTCATGAGTCTATCATTAAGGCATTAGCAAAGTCATGCAAGGGCAAAATGAAAGAGTAGCCAAGAATATTACTAATTGATTCATTGGCTGATAGAATCACTTATAGTGTAGTTACAGGGTATATGGCAACTAAATTAATGTATGGACAATAGGCCATCATGCCTATTGAAGAGACTATTCCTAATTGGAGTGTTCTACCATGGGAGGAGGGTTTGAATAGAGAAGAGTTGCTAGTCCTATGCATTAGACAGTTAGAAAGAAGACCTAAAGACATTGAGATATCCATGAAAAAGCTGAAGACTACAAGGATTGAGAATAAGAAGATGTTTGACAAGCAACACAGACTTCGAATCCCTTCTCTTTCATCAATTGCTTTCTCTGAATCTCCCTTCACCCTATTGTCTCTTACCCCCATGGTAGACTTTCGACCCAAAACACTTCGACAACGAGAAATTTGTATATTACTTAACAACATTGAAAGATTTGTACTCAATACTTCTTTATGGGAAAGAGAATCATTGTTAGATGTAAAGTTACCTTGGGTTAAGGATCTACCTTGGCTATGTGAAGCTGTGAACTACATCATGGTGTCATTGTGATTGTTTGAAATGATTATTTGTGTTTGCAAGAATCTAGATCTCCGATTAAAAACATTGACAAATAGGATAAAAGGAAATATCATGCTAGGCTACCCCTAGGCTAGATGCAAGATCCTACTCCAAGGGGGTTATGATTATCGCTTCGAGAGGCTTAGACCAGCTCTGTAGTAGCGGAAAGGTCTTTGTGACCAAGGATGGGATCTTGGAACCCTAATAATAGTTACAAGGGAGGAGCCTTGGTGGATAAAATACCCTCGTGGAATTTCGTATATTTACAGTAGGATAAAAAATATGGAAATGATAATAAACTTTCAATATAATAAAGGATTTTTTAAATTTCAAGGGTTGTTTGAAATTGTATGCATGTCCATGAAATAAATTGCGTGAAGAAACCTGTGATTAAACGGACTAATTAAGGAAGTGATTTGTATATGTTTTAATAAATATTTTGTAGGTAATGAAGAAACTAAATATGATATCGTCATCAAAGGAAAGTGGGTGAGCGTGACCCCTGACAGATTTGTCCAATGGTAGGGTGGTCTCGATTAGTTGGGACCTTTTCTAAATCAGTGATAGGAATAAGAAGATGATAAATTGACCAACTAGCCATTAGGTGGAACTAAGTTGCATTGTTTTAGGGAGCCGGAATGGGATTTCGCCTTATGAGAATGAGGACTGACGTATCGCACTCCCCTCTGTCTCCCATTCTCTTTGAACCAAGTGCGATGGCAAGTCTGCTTCAGTTAGAGTAATCCTGTAAGAAGTGAGAACTCAAAATTATTGACTCTAGCTCGCTGTTTGGAGACCCATCTAATCTTAATACCTAGAAATTCAGGCCAATCCTAGTAGGTTTAGCCTGAACTCTTTCGTTGCAATGCAGACTCAGTAGGGCCTAAGTGACAAACCCATTGATACTCCAAGGGAGTGCCGGTGGGTGACATTATTTTAGAAAACCTACTGATGGATTACCAAAAGGTGCACCTTGGATAGAGACTAGCAGACACCTCACAGATATACAAGAGTAAAACTAATGTATGTGTACACAAGCATGTTGCATGACTAGTGTGTAGTGTGTATAGTAGAAGGATGCTTTGCTAGTGCCTAATGTACTCTTAGCTGTGACTTGATTATGTGTAATTGTATAGTTACCTAATTATTACAATTGAGTATGCATGGGTACACCCTACTAGGCATGTACAAGTGAGTTGATTGGTCTAGTGCATCCTATTTGGTGGTATGTTCCTTGCAAATATATGTATATCTTATGGATCCAATCAAGTGCAATGATTATTAAATGTCCAATTTTGCAAGGTCTTTGTTCTAAGGTTCAAGATATTTTACACCTTGAGGGGTATCTGATGCCAGGAGGCATATTTCACGGTGGATTCCGTGAGGTTTTACGGTGGATTCCGTAAACTTAGATGACCGGGGCTCATACACAAAGTGGATTCTTTGTGCGAGAAGTTGATGGGGACGCCTGTCCTTTTTGGGCGTTTCATTAATTTAGTGTGTACATGGGTGATTCCATAGCGGGTGATTCCGCAAAATACATATTAAATTAATAAACATTTATGAGTTTAGAGTGCGCACTTGTAATAAATTAAGGTTAGGATTTATTTCTAACCAGTTGATATATTTATGTAGCTGAAGACTGCTATGTATTCACTTTTGTCGGTTTAATTGTATTATTTTACTAACGATTGTGAATGCTTCAGTTGATGTGTAGAGATAGCAGCAGTGGCGGAGGAAAGCATTGGAGTCTAGCGAGTATTCGACCTATGGATTATATTTTGATAGGCGCCACGCCTATATTTTGTTATGTCTATTGAGGCATCGATTATTCATTATTATTTTGTATGCGCCTATGCGCACGGATATGTTATTTCTATTTGGGACATTGTGTTGGGTGTGCCAGACTCTATGGGCACCGTCCATTAGCTTTATTTCCTATTTTTGTAAAAGGCAAACTCAAAAGCTAAAAGCTTGTCATATTTTTGTAAATTGGGCTATTATTGAGCATGAAGATGGAAATATACATAAAATACATGCTTTGTGAAGTGCTCACACAAGGCATGGGGGAGATTGAACCCAATTGGTCTCTTGCTCTTGTCGTTCATGCTTTTTACATTGTAATTTGTGCAAAAAGGTAGAGTTCATTGTTCTTGGGGACCTTCCGGGATTCACTACGTGAGCATACAGCGATCGATCTGCGCACCAGTGGTATCAGAGAGGAGCTGAGATCAGGAGCTTCCAATCGCTACCCATCTCATGCGAAGGCCGAGCTCTTGGAACGATCGGGCTCTACAGTCAATCTCATCGCGAACCGTCGATACAAGCAAACTTCTGGCGATCAAGAACCCTGTTTCTGCTATCAGATCGCGAAGGACCAGGCTGTACAGGCGGAGGACCACGCATTCATCTCCTTCACCAAAGTCGTGGATAAACAGAGTAATTTCTTGTCAACAAGCTTCAAAGCTTAATAATAATAATCAATAAGCTTATTAGAAGCTTAACAAAGCTTCAATTTCAAAAATCCTAGCAAGCGACAGCCTTCCGAAAATCTCGCGACGTGTAGAAAACGCCCCCCCCACGATTTGCGCCGTTGCTGCTCCATTAAGCCTCCTTTCTTAAGCTTAATCTATTAAGCTTAACTCCTTAAGCTTAATCAAGTCAGACAAGGCAACCAAATCAACAAACTCTAGGTCCTGCACTCCAGAAATCAAGTTCTGCAAGTCAATCGTGATCAAGTCCTGCAAGTTCACTAAGTCGGCTAAGTCTGCAACTCTGCAAGTCACCTAAGTCTGCAACTCTGCAAGTCACACTAGTTAATTGAAGTTAGAACTGACTAGTGCTCAAAACTCCTAGAAGGGTTGTTCCTGTGCAGAAACTCCGAACTGCAAAGTTGTTCGTGGCAAGGTATTCTACCCATACGCAGGTTCGTTGAAGAATTTTCAGCATACGAAGAAGGAAATATCGCAGATTTTCTGAAAATTGAGAAAGAAATACAAAAAAAAACATAGCCTTGTAACCCCGAATTTGAGCTTTGCTCATCCCGCTAACCTGATTTTGAGTGAGAAAGGCCTTTTGAGTTTTACAGGATGACGGAACCACATATGGATGATCCTATGGCTGAAGACGACCTACCTGAGCCTACGATTGAGCAAAAGTTGGACCTAATCATGATGCAATTGGAAGAAGAATGAAGGGCTAGGCAAGCATTGCAAGCGCAATTGGAAAAATTACAAAGAGTGTCTACCGACAAAGAAGAACCTCAAGCTGAAGATTTGATTCGACGTACCATCGACGCCACTCTTGAAGCTCAAACCATTCGCAAGGAATCAAAGATAAGTAAATGAAGTTTCAAATTTCGCACTTTCAATGGCATACGAGAAGGAAAGACTGTTTTATCATCATTAGCCAATTTGATGACTATTTCCATGAGGAAACCTATCCAGAAAAAGATAAAATCAAGCGTGTTACTAATCATTTGGTAGACAGAGCATCACTTTGGTGGACTGTAGTACGCAAGAGCATAGAATGTCCTGCTACTTGGGAAGATTTCAAGAAGAAGTTCATGCAGAATTTCCTTCCACCGCAATTTCATGAGAAGGCTATCAAGCAATGGGACCTACTTCAACAACAGGATCGTGAGCCTATACCTCAGTATACAGAGCGTTTTTGGAATGCACTCCTACAGCTACGCATGCTTGAAGACGTACCAGAGATGACGCATAAGCAGAAGTATATGTCTGGACTTCTTAGACATTATTATGCTGAAGTGAACATGTTCAAGCCTGCTACCCTTGAAGACGCCATTTCACTAGCTCACAACACTGAAGATAAGTTATGCGGTAGAGACAGACAACCACGGCAATTCCAAGCCAATGGTAATTATGGATCTAAACAATTCAATTCCAATTTTAGAAGATTTAATCCAGGTCGTTTCTCTTCATCATCTTTCCGCAAGAGTTGGGCTAAACCACCTGCATTACCATCCAATGTCAATCCAAATCCTAAGCCTATTCCACAAGAAAATCCAAATATACCTAGACTTCTAGCCATTGCAAATAATGTAACCAAAGCCAAGCCAATAGTATGCTATAAATGTCACCAGCCTGGACATCTCGCAGCAAATTGTCATTCAAAGAAGCCACCAGCACATATCAACTATCTTGGAGCCATGGACGAAGATGAACATGAGGATATGCATGATTTCACTGAAGATGAGGACGACACTACTACTACTTCCGACACTTTACCAGGTATGCCTACTCAACATTCATTATTGACTATGAAATGTTTGGTGCATGGAAAGGAAAAGACTATTTTGCATGATGATGGTAGTACTCATGATTTTATTTCAGCAAAATTGGTAAAGGAATTGAAATTACAAACTGTACCTACGCACTATCACATAAAAGCTGCATTTTTAGGTACTAGGTATAATGGTACACAAGAAGTCCAAGATTTAGAGATTCAAATTGGTTCATACACTGAAAGAAGAAATTTCTTAGTTGCTTCATTATAGTCGAGTGACATTATTTTAGGAATACCTTGGCGACACTAGCATAATCCAGATATAGATTATTCCACACACACAATGAATATTAATTTTCAAGGAAAATCTATTACATTATATGGTATGCGTGCATCTAATGTTTTTCCACTGCTTTCGCATACTCAAGCAAAACGTGCATTACGCAAGAGTAGTAAATCATATCTCATTTGGGTGAATTAATTGCAAGCAAAGGAAAATCATATACACCCTAGGCATAAGGAATTTCTTGCATATTTTAAGGACTGTTTTGCAGAAGACCTACCACGAGGTTTACCACCTTCACGTCCAGAAGACCATAAGATTGATTTGATCCCTGGCACACAACCACCTTGCAAAGCACCATATAGGCACAACCAAATAGAGCAAAAAGAAATCCAAAGTCAAGTTGAAGAATTACTAAATAGAGGTTTAATTTGACCTAGCAGTTCTCCATTCGGTGCACCTGCACTCTTAGTCAAGAAAAAGAATAATACCTATCGTATGTGTATTGACTACTGAGCTTTAAATAAGATCACTGTAAAGAATAGGTATCCTATACCTAGAGTTGATGACCTTATGGACAAACTGCAAGGATATTCTATATTTAGTAAAATTGACCTTAAGTCTGGTTATCATCAGGTGAGGCTAGATAAATCTGACATATTTAAGACTGCATTCAGAACACAGTTTGGTCACTACAAATTTTTAGCCATGCCATTTGGATTGACTAATGCACCTGCCACCTTTAGTAGAATGATGAACCGTATCTTTTTGAAATATCAGTACTGTGTGATTGTTTTCTTTGATGATATTTTGGTGTTTAGTCAAAATGAGAAAGAGCATTATGAGCATTTGTCATTAGTTTTTCAGTTATTGAAAGAAAATCAACTGTTTGCAAATCCTGAAAAGAGTGAATTCTTTAAGACAGAAATTGAGTATTTAGGTCATATTGTATCATCTGAAGGAATTAAAGTTGATCCTAAGAAAATTGATGCAATATTGAATTAGCATGTTCCTAAAAACGTGCATGAGTTACGCTCATTCCTTGGTCTTGCTAGTTTCTATAGGAAGTTTGTATGTAATTTTTCATTACTTGCTTTACCATTAACCAAACTTCTCAAGAAAGGAATTGTTTATCAATGGACCGAAAATCAACATAAATCCTTTGACTTACTGAAGCATGCATTAACCAATGCCCCTATTCTACAGTTGCCTCACTTTAATAGACCATTCTTTCTAGTTGTGATCGATGCTAGCGGATCAGGAATAGGAGCCGTACTAATGCAAGACAACCATCCTATAGCATATTCCAGTTGTAAGCTAAAACCCTCTGAGCTGAAATATTCAACATATGACAAAGAACTATTAGCAGTTGTACAAGCATTAAGACAGTGGAAACACTACTTAATGGGTTCAGAATTTATGATAAAGACCGACCAGCAAAGTATTAGACATTTACTTAGCCAACCCCAAATCTCTGACCGTCATATCAAATGGGCTTCCTTTATTCAAAGTTTTCATCCTATCATTCAATACCAACCTGAAAAAGAAAATATAGTGGCTGATGCATTGAGTAGAAGACCTGCAATTCATAATATTTCTGTCATATCTTTTGATTCTTTGATTGCTATGAAAGATACATATCACCAGGATATTACTTTTCATTCTGATTGTAATAAATTAGTTCAAAATAATTTCATTCTTGTTGATTCATTGTCATATAATGATGGATTTATGTTTTATGAAAAGAGACTGTGTGTTACTATTCCATTCCGATCTTTTGTTTTGAATGAAATTCATTGTCCCCCATATCAAGGTCATAGAGGTATCATATCTACATTACATATGTTAACTGGAGATTTTTATTGGCCGCATATGGATGCAGATGTATCTAATTTTGTTTCTGAATGTTTGATTTGTCAAAGAGTTAAGAGACATCATGATAAACAGTATGGATTACTCATGCCTTTGTCTATTCCATCTAAACCTTGGGAACAAATTTCTATGGATTTCATTACTGGTTTACCAAATACTAAATCTAACCATAATATGATTTGGACAGTTGTAGATAGATTTAGTAAGCAAGCATATTTCATTCCATGTAAGAAAACTTTAACAGCATCACAAGCAGCACAATTGTTTTTGAAAATTGTTTTTATTAACCATGGATTGCCCAAAGTTATCATTTCAGATTGTGATTCTAGATTTTGTAACAATTTTTGGATTACCCTGTTTGCTAATCTAGGCACAAAGATTGATTTCTCATCTGCATTTCATCCAGAAACTAATGGACAAACAGAAGCCACAAACAGCACTATTCTAGATCTTTTACGTGCATATACTATCTCTAAACCTCAGACATGGGACACTCATTTGCATTTATTACAGTTTGCATATAACAATACACCGCACACATCTACAAAGAAAGCACCGTTTGAAGTCATTTTTGGATACAGATTATCTAAACCTGTTGCATCTTTGTCTAATAGAATTCAGAGTGCTGATGATATTGCTAGTATGCATAACATTATTTTTGATGAGGTTAAGGATATGATTGCTAAAGCCCAGCAATCATATACCAAACAAGCCAACAAGAAAAGACAAGCCATGAATTTCAGAGTTGATGATTATGTTTGGCTGAGAATAGAAAAACGTAGACTGCAAAGTGTAGATAGACATCCAATTGTCAAACTAGCTCCTAGATTCTATGGACCATTTAGAATCATTCATAAAATTAATGACAATGCATTCAAATTAGAATTACCATCTCATTGGAAAATTCACAATACATTTCACATTAGTTTATTGAGACCATTTAGATGCCAATTACCTGTCCATCATGTTTATGAAAACCCACCTTTATTAGGGGAAGAGACTGAAATACTTGAACAAGAAGCTATCATAGACACTGACTTTATGACCACTAGAACTGGCCGAAGGTATTCTAGATATCTAGTTAAATTTAAGAACCATCCTGTAGAGGAAGCACAATGGATGTACGCTAGAGACTTAACTGCTTTCCCCACTCTGTTAGCTCCACATTGAGCTAATAGCAATTGAGGTCAATTGCTATCCCACCCCGGGGGTATGATGCCATGAGAGATATTCCACGGTGGATTCTGTGAGGTTTTATGGTAGATTCCGTAAACTTAGATGACCGGGGCTCATACACAAAGTGGATTCTTTGTGCGAGAAGTTGATGGGGACGCCTGTCCTTTTCAGGCGTTTCATTAATTTAGTGTGTACATGGGTGATTCCGCAAAATACATATTAAATTAATAAATGTTTATGAGTTTAGAGTGCGCACTCGTAATAAATTAAGGTTAGGATTTATTTCTAACCAGTTGATTTATTTATGTAGCTGAAGACTGCTAGGTATTCACTTTTGTCGGTTTAATTGTATTATTTTACTAACGATTGTGAATGCTTCAGTTGATGTGTAGAGATAGTAGCAGTGGCGGAGGAAAGCATTAGAGTCTAGCGAGTATTCGACCTATGGATTATATTCTGATAGGCACCACGTCTATATTTTGTTATGTCTATTGAGGCATCGATTATTCATTATTATTTTGTATGCGCCTATGCGCATGGATATGTTATTTCTATTTGGGACATTGTGTTGGGCGTGCCAGACTCTATGGGCATCGTCCATTAGCTTTCTTTCCTATTTTTGTAAAAGGCAAACTCAAAAGCTAAAAGCTTGTCATATTTTTGTAAATTGGGCTATTATTGAGCATGAAGATGGAAATATACATAAAATACATGCTTTGTGAAGCGCTCACACAAGGCATGGGGGAGATTGAACCCAATTGGTCTCTTGCTCTTGTTGTTCATGCTTTTTACATTGTAATTTGTGCAAAAAGGTAGAGTTCATTGTTCTTTGGGACCTTCCGGGATTCACTACGTGAGCATACAGCGACCGATCTGCGCACCAGTATCTAATTGAGAGAGTTGAAGTTCCTTGTAAGTATTAAATAGGATATGTTCAAGCCTAGGTTAGGGTATCTTTGAATGATGATGGTTATTGGGCCTAATGACCAAGGTTAATGGCCTCAAGGTATCATTAACAATAATTTTTTGAGGTTATCCAATAATACCTAAGATAGTTATCTTCTCATGAGCTATTTCAAGATCTCCTCAATGCTACAATAGAGTTGCTCCAACCCACCCACACTAGGCAATGGTATAGTATCTTGATTTTGAGAAAGCACTATAGCAAGAGATACAAATCATCAATATAACATTCATAGTAATGCTTGAGGTTGTTTAATCAATGGTAAACATGATCTCTCCACAAGCAAGGGATGGTGTAATACTTCCAAGTAAGTAAGGTGCTCTTGATGAATGAGTGAGGTAATCCCCTTGATAAAAAGGCTCTCTACTAGATGTCAATCTTATGTGCATATGGCCTCCAAACAAAACCTTGCACATGTAATGCAAGAGAAAATAGTATTTCATGGGTAATAGTGAATGAATGTGTGTACATTGACTGTTGAAGTAGGGGACTAACACTCATATACTAGCATACTAATGTATGGGGACTAGTGAACCAGAGGGCTAGCGGACTAGTGGTTCTGGATCAATGGACTATGGAGTTGTAGAATATTGGCCTTGTGATTGTATGTGCAATTCAACAAGAGGACTAACAAACTAGTGGACATTATAAACATGGGTGCATACGTGGGATCTTATTAGTGAAGTTTTTGTGGGCTAATAGGCAACCCGTGCCTATGGACTAATGGACAATCTCTTGTGAAAAAGTGGAATACTTTGTAATTTGTTAATTGTAAAATGAGAAAAGGAATGGAATTGGGAAAGGAAGATATTGCAAGTTAGCTATAAGCAGGGAAAAGACCAAATCCTACAAAGGTATAGTGGACCAAAAAATTTTAAAAACTAATTTTGACATGCATATAGAAATTTTCAATGAATATTTGTGGTAATAATATTATTGTGAGAACTAGTGCAATGCATGTGTGAGTTATAATATTTTCCACTAGGAACAAATATCCACAACCTAGCAAGGGTACAAGCACTAACATATTTTACAAGTTGTTCTCCACCCATTGGCCTAGCCAAATTGTGGACAACGGAGAAAGCAAAAAGCATATTGTTGGCATCTTATCAAAGGGAGTGTTATGTTGAGAAGGTAAGAAGAAGAATAGGGAGAAACAACCTATGTGTGGGACAAAGGATTGATGCATGAAGAAGCTCACTAATGTGGACCAATTTAAATAGGAATTATATTTAGTCTAGTGTTGTTCATAGAGTTTTTTCTGGAGTTCTATGTCTGAATATTACTCTTTGCTATAGTCATGGCTATAGTCAATCAAGGGGTCTTTATGGATTGTCTTGATGTATCTTGCTCTATTGCTATTATGGGATAGAACATTGATGTTGAAAGTTAAAAGTAGAATGTTTTGGTGACCTAGAATAGGACTATGCATGTCTATATGGGTTGCATAGGTTTGAGTTGTTTTCTTGAATATACAATATTATTTTTGAGGTGTAAACACATTATTTGTTGTCTTAACTCATGTATGGTAATTCAATGCATATGGATTGAATACATTTAGTATAATATCCCTACATAGCCTTGCACGGGAAGCACCCCCCAAAACAAATTAAATAATTTCAAATGCTTTTACCTTTCCCCCATTGTTATCACCAAACAGGTGGCAAGGAGGGAAAGGAAGAGGACGACATGGGGAGGAAGGGCATGACAATGTGGATGAGGAGGCTCTCAATGATGATGGTGGTGGTGCAGGCGAAGATGATGAGCAGGGAGACGACAATCACCATGAGGTGGTGATAAGATTGACAACAAGATGGCACACATATGCCACTTCTCTTCCCCCTCACTCTCTCTTCTCCCCCAAGAGTGGTGTCTAAATGGTAGGGGGGCCAAATTGGCCGCCCAGGTGGAGGGAAAGGCCTCCAACACCCCTAATAATACCTCACCCTTCCCCTATAAACCCCTCCCCTCATTGCAAGGGGCATAAGAGGCCTTGAAGGGCTCGACACACTCACAAAGAGAGAAAGAGAGAGAGAGAGAGAGAGAGAGAGAGAGAGAGAGAGAGAGAGAGAGAGAGAGAGAGAGAGAGAAGTTTCTTCTTCTATTCCCTTCCTTAGAAGGATGGCAATCCCACAACGAAAGAGTCAAGCAAGGACATCACTACCCATCTAGTTGCCGTACCGGTCGTAAGTAACATATTTTCAAATTGATGAATGCTTGCCTTGATTCCCGCATGAGATGCATTAGACCCATATTATGCCGCATGGGAATAGGACATTTAAAAGGATAAACTGTATCACAAGTATTCGAAGGATTGAATTTCCCAAATGCGTGTATCAAGAGAAATTAATTGTATTTAGATGCTATGCAATGAATTCATAAACAATATATAAGGCTTCAAGCATTGATAACTTCCCGTCCTCGCAATAATACATGTGCTTTCATCAATTTGAAGGTTGAATGCCTGAAGGATTGCATGGCAAGAAACTTAGTCTAGAAGAGATTCATTTTCGAAGCTCTAGACCTTTACCCAAGCTCTGGCTAATAGTTCATGTTTGATAGATTGGGAAGCTTGATGTTGTGCTGACCTAGTAGAAACAATAAGGATTAAAGACTAAGATGCCTTGGGATCCATCCTATAACCACTACGTTTATCAATCCAAATTCGGGGATTGGACTAGATACAAACAACTTCATGCCTCAAAGGCAAGTAGAGAGCTCAAGGGGTTAGGAAAACCCATGGCAAAGGAAAGACCGATGCTTTCGTACTTGCTAACAAGAAGATTAGGTTATCAAACAATGTAAGTGACCTATAGAACTTACGTCATGTATAGTGTTTAACCCCTAACATATGCCTTAGCCAAAGGAATGGAGTGTTGAGTAAATTTTACATAGAACTGCTCCTGATCCCAAGGGGGAGAGCAAATACACGATGGAACGGTTACCACGACTATTCTTGCAATGTTTGGAAAAGAATACCACTATTTTTGTTTATTGATCAAACAATGTCCTAAATGATTTTGCATTAAACTGATTGTTGGGATGTGATTGGATGACTATTCCAAGTGCTTGTGATTGATGGTAAATGCATGGTAGGGATATAAGTATCCATGGGAATAAAGGAATGTTTTCTGAAAGATGATATTAGGGCCGATTGCCTTGATTGTGATTGATTCTTAAATGAATTAAATAAGAAAATTATATTTTGCACGGGTGGATCATCTCCAAGGTCATGCCACATTTCAACCCGAGAAGGGCACTGCTCAATTCATGGGATGAAGGTTGAGTGGTGAAAAGGCCAACCACAGAAATTGTGTCTCACTCCTAGGCCGCTTGTGGTCAAGTGGAGCTCTAGACACCACTTGCCTAGTCCGGAACGGAGTTGAAGATTGATGTGAGCCCAATGTCTATGGAATTGGAAGTTCCTATTCTAGATAAAGGATGGAATTTGTGGTGCCATGTGATTTGTACCAACGTCTATGGCATTGGAAGATCCTATTCTAGATAAAGGATGGAATTTGTGGTGCCATGTGATTTCGACCAAGAACTTTTGCAGGGGGTAGAAGGGCAATATAATTTCTCCTGTATGGACAAAAGACAAATATTAATTGGAGGATAAGTTAAGGAACTTGTTTGTCAAAAGGATTGCTTGCTCTATTTTTGTGTCTGATGGGACCTAAAATGGACCGGCACTAGCTATAGCACTAGCCAGGACCTCTAACATACACAAGACAATCCCACGGCCTTGCAGTCAAGAGCGTCTACATGACACAATGCCCTACCATCGTACATACATTTTGCATTTGTATCGTATTTGTAGTCCAACCCTTAACCTTCTCAGACTCCTCAGAGGGAGACCCTACACATTTTGGTGTAATTCACCATGTAGAACAACATAGGAGGCACCCCTCGGTTGATTTCCATGGCCCCACTGCGACCCTCCTACACCTTGGGGATTGGCCCCTCGATGCATCGCTAACACATATAACACATACAAAATAGAATCTGCTCTTGGTACCAATATTATATCCTTCTAGGAATGTATCAGTCCTCATGTAAGTACCATAGCCCGCCTCCTCCACCAAATAGAATAATAGTGCCTTCTTCTGCCTACACCGAAAAAAAATGACACAACTCCCCCTCCCCCACGATTTTCATTTTTTTAGGGGCTCTTAAAGGGAGCCCCTAAAAGGCACATATTTTGGGCTCTCTTAAGTCCTTTCCCACTTGCCCTTTTGGGTCTTGGCCTCCCATGCACTCCCGTTTCTTCATCCGATACCCGATTTGCAGTCCAAAAAACCTTGGACGTCTGTCTTGAAGTCCTCCACTGCCAAGCATCTACCAGTGTCTCATCTGACATGCCAAAAAATTATGAAAATTCTCCAACTATCGTCTAGTGGGTCTTTTAAGCACTTTTGGGCATTGTCGCTTAAAATCGTATTGATTGCAATCGTCGCCTTTGACGAAGTCTATTTTTCCTCTGAAATTCAAAATTTTTGGCTATTTTTAAGCACTTCTCGGCATCAAAAATCATCTGTCATTGGCAACCATGGGATAGGGTGACTCGGCCCGTCAAATCCCATGAATAGATCTACAAATAAACACAACCACAAAGAGCATCAAGCTGATACAAAAAATAGACAACAAAACACATCACAGCTCTCACCCTATCCCCTGACAAAACCAAGGTATAAAATCCACGAGGAGTAGGCCTAGCATAATCTGACAGAAAGTCTAAAGCTAGTCACTAACCAACTGCTCCAACATAGCCGAGCTAAAAAGAACAAGCAAAGAGGTCATCCTATAAGTGGTGGTCTGAACTACCTATCTAACTAAGGGCAACTCAACTAGGAGCTTCTACTAGGCGAGAACTCCTATAGCCTGATCAAGAAATAGTTTCTTTTAGCTATTTGCTCTTTCAACCTCTTATTTTCCATACTCAGGCATGTAAAAAGGAGGGAGCTGAGCGTAGTGACCCAAGGAGAGCAGGGCATCGGCCTCAGGTCCTGTCTCTGTACCTAAGAACCTACCAAGCCCTCGCAAGGAGACATTGAATCCTTTTCTAATGCTTATTTTTATTTTTGCTCCAATCTTCTTGTATTCTTTGTTTTTCAACTAGATGCCACCCCTTGGAAGACAAGGCATCAGCCCCTCCAGGTCTTGTCTCGTCCCCAAGAACTTACCAAGCCTTCACAAGGCGATAAAAAACAGCTCAAGGATTTTTTTTTCTTTCCTTTTCTATTTTTATAGAGATCAGAACCCCTTTTTACACACCTCCATATATTCATATATTGTCTTTCAGATATTTAGGATTTCTCTCATTTATCATTTTTAACAGGCTTCCCTAATAGCCTCACAACTAACAAGAACTCCTAGAATGGCCGCTTAGCAGGTCAGCAGAACAAGGTCACTAGAATTGCCTTCTAAAACAGGTCTTTCAATGCCTAACAATGCCTTGGCAGGAGGCAATGACTACTCAGACCTCCCCCAAACATACAGAGCCTAAACCTGGGACTTCGTGCCTCGAGTGTCGGTCCCCAACAAACAAAAGAAAATAACCCTTACACGCACATATATCATTAATTTCTTAAGAGAAAAGAATCGAAAAGGGGACGAAACCATCTGGAATGGGCACAAGAAGCTTCTTTGCAACAAAGGCTCCCTCCAGCGACTTCGTCAACCTGTATGATGCAATCACTACAACAAAAAACCGTTAATTGTACCTGCACCAAACAAACATGGGGCCCTCTTGGCATAAAGAAATAGCACATTTCATTGCAAACTAGCTCATATAGATCCCTTCTTGGAAGAAAATAGCACATATAGAAGGGATCTATATGAACTAACAGGCCCTCTTGGCCTAAGAAAATAAATCATTAAAACCTTAAAACAACTGGCCCTCTTGGCCTAAAGAAATCAAACAAACCAACTCATATAGATCCCTTCTTGGAAGAAGGCCGATATACGAAAATACACTCCATTCAAAGGGGAAAAATAGGGCTCTGAGCCCTAAACTAAATGCATCAAGTTGTGACCTATACCTCTTATATATATATAGCAAGAGGTGTATGCATAACATGTCGTCTGATCAACCTATGGGTCCAGGATAATAGTGGTAGATGGGTCTCGACCACTCTTCACATTACCCATATCAACCATCACCTGTCATATAACGCGTGGTCTGATAACATTCCCCACAAGTGACCAGGTCCCGTCTCATTATCAAGAGAGACATCCGGACTAGGACCATAGTTGAAGAAGAGGTCCTCTTCATAAGCAAAATTAGCTAAGGAATCTGCAAACTGATTCCAATAACATGGAATGAGGTGAAGAGATACGCTCTAAAATTCATCAAGTAGGGTTACAGCAGTGTGATGATAAATACAAAGGATGGGATTCCGAACTGTATATGTCCCATTGAGTTGATTTAAGATCAGCCGGGAGTCCCCCTTTACCAACAACCGCCCAATACCACCTTTCTTGGAAATATTCAATCCCATAATCAAGGATTTATACTCTGCCATGTTGTTAGTGAATCCCACCCCGAGACAAATAGCTAATCTCATTGCAACTCTACATCGGGGATCTCGGATAACTACTCCAACACTCACTTTTTTATTAGGCCCTCGGGATCCTCCATCAAAGTATAATGTGTACGTCCATAATGGATTTACACACCCAACCATCAAGAACTCCCCTATTCATAATTATGATAGTCAAAATTCAACATATTTAGAGGATGAATTGACGACTCCATCCCACCTTCATTAAACTCAACAGTGATGCTTGTCAAAATCTTCAAAGAGTGATGGTAGAAACCTTTGATCTCCCATATAAAGGTACCGTCTTCTTGCTCAATCACATTGTATTCTTTGGTCCACCAGATAAGCTTCCCCTAGTGATATCTTTGCTCGAGATATGGGTGCTCCAAATAAGAGATTCACTGCCCCATCAACTAGTTTAAGCTCTCCTACAGTTCTTAAATCAACCCCAGCATAGACCTACAATATAGACCTACAATGCATTTAGCGCGTTTAGCATATTCAAAAATAATAAGGTTTAATCTTATTAAGATTAACCTTATTCTTAAATTCCACTCCATGTAGATCAGTTAATAAAGCCATGGACTTATTTTTACCTAACCAAACTATCTTGTAAGGGCCATCCCATCTAGGTTCCAACTTTTCTGGAAATAGCTCCCTACGCGCATCATAGTATAGAACTAATTGTCCTTTCTTAAAGGCATATTTCTTCGTTTTTAGATCATGCAACCGCTTCATATGACATTTAGCGACTTCCTGGTGCAACAGACTCTGTAATTTAAGTTCATCCAAGTGGGCTATAGTCATAAAACGCTTGAATAGGGCATCTTAATCACCTAAAGAATGATTGATTGCAAATCTTATGGTCGGCAACTGAATTTCTAAGGGCAAGACACACTCCTCCCCGTAAACTAATTTAAATGGGGTGTGACCAGTGGCTTGTTTAAACGTCGTGTTATATGCCCAAATCGACATATATAATGTTGTATCCTAGTCCCGCTTCTTTTCGGAGACTATCTTGGATAGGATACCCACAAGCTACTTATTGGTACTTTCAACTTGGCCATTTTCGTGTGGATTATAGGGGGTCGTCTTATTATGCTTAATTTTCCATGCTTCAGTCAGGATTTTAATTACCTTGTTCAAAAATTGGGTTCCATGGTCCGATACTATTTCCTTTGGTGGACCAAAACGGCATATGATCTGCTCAAGTAGGAAACACCCTGCTCATATAGTGTTCTTGTGATCAAGGAAAATTTCAATGCATGCTCTTTAATTTTCCTCATCTCTGATTTTGATAAAGTAGCTCCAGTCTCTCTCATAGAAAGATAGTGCATTATAGCAGCATACTAGGAGGGAAAAGATGCCTTATCAATCTTGAACAAAGTTTCCATATCAGTTCCTTCAGCTGAGAACTCTTTTGGCTCTCCAAAATCCACAAGACACTCAACAATTCCCTTGGCGGTTGGCTCCTAATCGCGTAATCAAATTCCTGCAAAGTGATTAACCACTTTGCTAAACGATCAGGCAATTGTAACTTATTCAACAATAATTGAAGTCCTTCCACCTTCATATAAAAAACCACCTTCTCATAAAGAATGTAGTGCTTGAACTTTTTGGTTGCGAATACCATCGCAAGGCACAACTTCTCCATATAGGTGTAGTTAATTTCCGATATGTCCAACTTCTGACCAGCAAAAGCTATCAGATGGTACCACTTCTCCTCCCAAATTTGGGATAAGCAGTTTCACTGATACTATACATGGTTGCTGCTAAAAATATATAGAACATTTCGCCCCTTTTAGCTGCTTTTAAAACAGATGCTTTGGCAAGCTCCTGCTTCACATCGTCAAAAGATACTTTGCAAGCATCACTCCCTGCAAATTGACAGTTAAAGGACAATAGGTTTGTTAGTGGCAACGTTCTTTCTGCCAAGGCATTGATAAACCTCTGATAATATCCTACCGATGATAGAAAGCTATGCACTTCCTTTGGAGTACGTGGCAGACTCATGGCGACTATGACCTTGATCTTTTCAGGGTCTGTTGCAATCCTTACTAAACTAACCACGTGGCCTAAAAATAGCCCATAAGGCATCCAAAGACACACTTCCGTGGGTTGAGAGCTATACAAAATTTTCTGCAACACTCGAAACACTTCCGCAAAATAATCAACTGCCTTTCTCTTACAGTGGCTACCCCCAAGTCATTAATGAATACTTTCAACTCCTTTAGGGAGATGTCACCAAAGGTCTTGTTAGTTATTCTTTGCCACGAACCAGGTGTGTTACATAATCCAAATTCCATCACATGGTACGTAAAGGTACTAAAGACAGTGATAAATGTCATTTTTAGCTTGTATTGCCCAGTAATCGCCATTTAGTTATACCTTGCAAAGCAATCCATGAACGAATATATTTCCCTACCCACCAATTGATCCAAAATTTGATCAATAAATGGCAATGGATAGTAATCTTTAACAGTATGTTTATTTAGCTATCTAAAGTCTACATAAAGAAGAATTTAATTATTCTTCTTCTTTCTAATCACAACTGGCGAACACCATTCAATATACTGAATTGGGAAGATCAAACCCACCTTCTACAACTTTTGGAGCTCTTCAAACAGCCCATCTCTTAGTTCAAAAGGCATACGCCTTACTTGCTGACGTACAGTGCAGGTACCTTCCTTTACAGGAATGGTATGCACAGTGAGTCTAGGAGGAATACCCCGAAATTCATCATAGCTCCAAGCAAAGATGTCACAGAACTCCTGAATCAGGGACACATAGTCCTCTCTCTCTTCCAACTGAGCATGGAACCCAATTTGATTGGCCGCGAATCATTAGGCATACCAAGGTCCAACTCAATAACATCTGCATCTCTTATTCGATCTTGAGGCTCTATCAGCTCATTCAAGGTTATCTGATAAATATCCTCTGTGGTGGACCCTTCTTTAGATCCATCGCTCGATGATGTCTCACTACCAGATGGATCATCTACTATTTCTAGTTCAATGGAGAATAATGGAGCTCTCTCACTCTGAGCAGACTCAGGGTAAGCATCCACTATTACACGATGGGAACCTCGACCTAGAATCACTCGACCAACGGGTATATCGACTTCACAGTGTGTTCGTAGAATCCATGGCCTGCCTAGCAAAACTCGATAGCTAGGATGTCCTACAAACCTTATCACCCTAAAGTCCAGATAGCCTTCCACGCTCGCAACTGAAACGTGGACTTTAGTGATGCAACCTTTCAGTTGTCTTAGACTATCATTAGCCATCCTAAGAAGTGTGGAGCCATCTTTTTGGATCTCTAGACCTAACCTCTCCATCAAATCTGAACTCATGATATTGACAGCAGATGATCTAGTATCCACGATAGTGTGCTCCACTAATATTCCATCCACACGCGCTGGAACCCTAGGGCAATCCTTTTCAGTATGATCGAACCAATCTTCTCCCACTCTAACTATATCCAAAGGCTGTACAATATACCCTATATGCATGGTTTTCTTTAATTCATTGCGTACTCCTGGAGAAAGTTTAATCAATTGTAGGAGATTTACGTCTAGTTTAACTTCACAAAGAGAACTTGTTAGGTCAAAGTTATGGTAGTTAGCAAAAGTTCTCTTATCGCGCAAAACCATTCTCTCCTTTGGTCTTTCAATCGGCTTTGGTGCCTCTTTTTTAGCCTTTACCTTTTTTCTTGGCAATCCTTTATCCTTCTCGGGATCAACTCTACTACCAATAGGTCTTAAAGGTCCACCTTCCATATCAGGATTGAGGACTTGCTTTTCCCTAACATCTTTCTTAGGGTTTTCCTCAACAGGTTTTACAATTCCTTTGTCACCCTCTTTGATCTTTTGATCTCTTGTTATGGCTCGTAGATTAGAATTTTTAGCATCATTGACACATATGGCCTCAATAAGGCTGACTCCACTGTCATGAGGCAACTCCTCTACGGTAGCCTTTCCTCATTGTAGTATTTGTCTTGGTCCCTCATCTTGTTGGAGATTATTGCCTTGTGCATGATGGTTAACTGGACCTGGTTCTTTACTCCCTTGTTGGAGAGAACTGATCTTACTTCAACAGGTAGCAGCTAAGTGGCCATACTTTCCACAAATATCGCATTTGATATTTAGGCAATTCCTAAGGAAATGTTGGCCACCACACCACTTACACCTGAATCTTGAGGGGGCACCCTCTTCAGGCATCGACTCCCTATCAAATTCTGTTGCTTCTTAAGAAAATTGACGTCCACAACTATTTGTCTGTATTGTTCAGAACTCATATCGATATAGTGCTTCATCATGTTCTTAACTTCACCAAGGACATTAGAGGCACTGGACTCATAGCCGCAATTATCTATCTGTTGTCCCATCAGCCTAACCACTTGATTAGGAATTGGTTGCTGATCTACTGGGACAACATTTGGATTCATTGTTTGGCTTCCACCACTTAATGGGCCCGTCAGACTAGCCATAGGCATAGTCATACTAGGAGGGGCTAGTAACATAGGCAAATTCGGCATGATACTGCCTCTCCCATTCGCATTTGACATGGGGTCCCTTTGACTCCCATTGGTCAAGGCCAAATTATAACCATTCCAATTTATCCTTGCTACATAAGCCGCTTGCAAGCGTGACTCTACTCCTTCTACTTGGATAATAATAGTGTCAATGTCGGCGAAAGTGACAATACTAAGCTACACCTAGATATTAAAATCCAATCCATGTAGGAAATATTGCAACTGTGTAGCTGCTGGAATGGGGATATAAGTATTAAGTTTGTGAAAAAATTGCTTTAGTTTCTTGGCATAGGCCTGGACATTCTCATTTGGTTCTTGAAGTGTTACATTCAAGACACACAACCAATACTGCCCACCCCTTTCAAGGGCAAACTCTCTACGAAAAGCCGTAAAGAATTGGGCACTGCTAGTTATGGTTCCAGCTTCTAGACCATGATACCACACTGTCGCTCTTCCTTTTAACGTCATATTGAAGAACATCACTAGGTGTCCTTCGTCTTGGATCCGATAGTTGAACATGAGCATTTGAAACTCCTTAATATGGATTTTTTCCATGTTTTTATGCTAACCCATGGAAAATGGGCAACGGTGCTTCTAATGCTGGTAAATCCAGTGTACCTGTTGGAATTGCGATGGGTTGTACCATGGCTACAATCGGATTGACAACGTGAGTTTGTGTAGGTGCAACTACACCCCCACTTGTTGTGGGTTGATTAACTAGAAGTAGCGAAGCACTAAGACTTCCACTTGCACTTGAAGAGCTACTCGTAACACTTAGATTACTAGAACCATTGCTGCTTATGCGTACCTGGTTGCTCCTTTGAGGAGCATAGCATCTTACAATCTCCAACCACCGTCTCACCCTCTCAGCACGTTCTGCTTTTTGTGTTTTGGCTTGATGGTCCTTGTCAGAGGACATAAATCAAATATTTGGTTCCTAAAAACCCTAGATTCAAGAACCACCACTTGTCGGCGGCTCCGGACAGCAGACCCATCACTGATGGGACCTAGAATGGGCTGGCACTAGCTATAGCACTAGTCAGACCTCTCACATGCACAAGACAACCCCATGGCCTCGCGGTCAGGAGCGTCTATAGGATACATTGCCCTACCATCGTACCTACATTTTGCGTTTGTATCGTATTTGTAGTCCAACCCTTAACCTTCTTAGACTTTTCAAAGGGAGACCCTCCACATTTTGGTGCAATTCACCACGTAGAACAACATAGGAGGCACCCCTCGATTGATTGTCATGGCCGCACTGGGACCCTTCTACACCTTGGGAATTGGCTCCTCGATGCGTCGCTAACACATATGACACATACAAAACAGACTTTGCTCTTGGTACCAATATTATATCATTCCAGGAATGTACCAGTCCTCACTTACTTGTCCCCTTGGACCCACCGTCTAGACCTACAGCTTGGGTACCTTACTCTCTCCAGCGTGGGTCATTTATACTTCAACCAATTGCTATGCATGCCAGGAATAGATACCATGTGTATGATTTATGCAATGGTGGATATCTTATTGTGTACAAATAATTATGGTTTCAAATCAACCTATGTGTCATGCAAAAACAGTCCTTTTAATGAATTTTCTGCTAATATGTAATACTTCATTGCAAGAACCTAGCACCAAGGCAAACCTCGTCCTACTACATCCATTATTTCCAAATAAACCGCATCCTAAATGTTATGCATAAAGAGAACAATCAGACTTTGTATTATTTTAGCACTTAAACTATGGTATAACATCATCCTCCCCCTCACCATTTAAATTTTGCTGCGATGCATAGGTGTAGAGGTTTTTTAATGTCGTTTTTTGTATGTAAAAGCAATAAATACACGCTTTAACATAGAGGACAAGGGCCAAACTAAGGCGTAACGTCATCCTTCAGCCTCATTAGACATTCACATACATAAATCTCATTTTTTCTTTTTTTTAAATACAAGAAATCCATTTTTTTCCATTTTTCTTTATTTTTTTATTTTTAATATAAAATAGATATTTTTTGGTTTTTTTTCTAATGACTGATCATTGGAACTGAAACTTGGTATTTTTTCTTATTTTATTCCATGTCCACTTATTTTTTCCCACTGAAAATTAAAGAGACTATCAATTTCCATCAAAATTAGTGTTTTTTCAGATTTTGAAAATTTATAATTGCTGTTAATCAATACGGGTTTTGCATAACAGTGATTTCAGTCCTCAAACATAATGCAAGGAAAATTCAAATAGAATTTCAGTCCATGTGCACACCATTTAGACCATGAACGATAAAAAACAAGAAAGACTAGATCTACGTTAAACAATATCAAGTGTGAAAATTTGTGAGGTGCCTGCCCATTGACTCTCTAGGCACACTTTTAGCGGTCTATCAGGAAATGAATCTAAGCGTCACTACCCGGCACTCCCATGGAATGTTCCGAGTTTTGTCACCTAGGCTTTCCAGAATCTGCCTCGCAACGTAATGTTCACGGCCGAACCCACTAGGATCGACCTAAAATTTGGGCTCCTAGTGGCCAAGGTCTCCTAACAGCATTCTAGCATCGGATCTTAGACATCCTACTTTACGCAGAGATACCCAAGCTGAAGCAGACCCAAGCCGCACTTGGTTCAAAGAGAATGGGAAACAAGAGGGATGCACCGCTCAACCTCTCTACCCGTAGGGCATAGTCCTATTCCGGTCCCCTAAAATGACATGAATCGGGTTCTAACCTAACAATAGCTAAAGGTCGAACGACAGTAAAATCTTGTGAGAAGCCTCCCAGTTCTCTGCGACCACCCTGCCATAGGACAAACCCGTCAGGGGTTCTACCCATCCACTTTCCTTAATAGCTTTAGTTTTCTAATTAGGTCCTACCACATTTATGTGTGACACTTAAAGTCAACGTCATTAATTAAGCCTTTTAGGGAATAGGGTTCGTTCGCGTAACTTACAGCAGAGACACAAAAACAGAGTAAAGCAATCTATTGACAAACAAGTTCAAACAAGTTTCTTAACTTATCTTCAAGTTAATCTTTGTCTCCCGCCCCTACAAGAGAAATTATGTATCCCTTCTGTCCAACAGAAGTATCCCTTCTGCCCTGCAGAAGTATCCCTTCTGCCCTGCAGAAGTATCCCTTCTGCCTTGCAGAAGTAACTGGTCCAAATCTCATGGCACCACAAACTCAATCCTTTATCTAGAATAGAATCTCCCAACATGCCTAGATGTTGGGGGCCAGGAAGGTCTTCAACTCCATTCTAGACCTAGTAAGGGGTGTCCAAAGCTCCAACTGACTCGCAAGCTATCTAGGAGTGAAACATCATTCCCGTGGTTGGCCTTTTCACCACTCCACCTTCGTCCCATGAATCAAGCAGTGCTCTCTTTGGGTTAATCCACAGTGAGATCATGGAGGTGATCCACCTGTGCAAAATATCATTCCTTAATTAAATCCTTTAAGAATCAAGCACAAACAAGGCATTTAGCCCTAATATCATTTTCCAAGAAAACATTCCTTTATTCCCATGGTGACTTGTCATCACAGACCCTTGCCATGCATTTACCATAAATCACAAGCACTTGGAATAATAATCCAAACAACAACTAACAACTAGTTGAATGTAAAAGCATTTAGGATGTTGTTCAATCAACCGACAAAACCAATTGCATTCTTCCCAAACAATGCAAGAACAGTCGCGATAACATTTCCATCGCATATCTTCTCTCCCCCTTGGGATCAATGAGAGATTCTATATAAAATTTACTTAACACTTGTATGTACAATTTTTAATGTCATGATTATGCCATTCATAACCCTTGACCAATCCTTCCTTGTAAATGCTCTATCAACAAATAAGTCACGTGCAACTAGGTCCAATTTTTCAACATTTGATCTTATTAATCAGTCTTTGGAATACATCATACAATCCAGCCCGAAGGCTAATCCATAATCCGCCCAAAGGCAATCCATAATCCTCAGGGATTACTAATCCAAGTTTCCGCCCGTAGACTAGTGTGCGGGCCTCGAGATCCAATCCCGAGTCTGGTCGGCCTCTTGTGCAGGACCCGGAGGCAAGGGATTTACGGCCAGAGCCCCCCTTGGCACCCAAGCGTCCTTTTGCTCCAAGTAGCACCCATGGAGAGACCTCTCACGGTGGGTTCAGTCCACGTACCCTGCGTGGCTAACAACCCCCTTGGATAGGGTTAGGCAGACAGTCGGGGATAACTGATGCTGCCTCTCCCTCCAAGCCTTCAACCTGAAGAATTAGTTATTTTTCAAGCATTAGATTCTTTGAGCAAAGAAGAACAAACAATGCTCCTAACTGTACAAACACAATCAATCCAGTGGTCATTTGTTTGGCCAACTGCTAAGGTGTGAATCCTTCTCTCTGAATGCATCCAGCATTCGATCTAGGATCGATTGTGACTTGGCAAGATCCCCAAGGGTTTTGTTGTTTATTAACCCTTTTATCCTGGGTTAGGGTTTATACCCTAATAATCCAAATTAACCAACACCCTAGGTTCCTTAAATTAAGATAGTAAATCCTGGGCAACCTTGTCGCCCCAACTTGATTGATCAATTGCTTGCTAGGCAATACATAACTTCCCTAACTTGGAAAACCGGTCCAAAGAAGGGTGATGTAGCAGGATGTCTACTCATCCTCTTGCAAATTAGACTTGTAGTAGAATCTGCCAACCTTGTTCCAAGGAGTGGCAAATCTATCTTGTGATTTAAACACAAAGCCATGCGACGTTGCAACTTGTTGTACGAGACAAGTGTCGCACCTAACTTGTGGGATCATTTCTCCCATCAAACGGCATTTCCTGGTCAAGAAATATGTTTGGTCAAGATGTAGGGTTTGGGAGTCCTCTTGACCCAACCCAACCCTAACCATACTAGGCCAACAACGTTTGGCCCTAGGGTTTCTAAACTCAACCGGAAGTCGAGTATTAGGCCAACTTTCCCTAGGGTAAAAACCCTAGATCGTTATTATATGGGTGACTAACTAACCCTAACATTCCGTGAATGTGGGTAGGACCTTTGGGTTCGAAAGTCTTGACTTGGCGTCCCAAGTGCGATACTAAGCAGAATTTTAACGCGGCTTAGATCTACCTAGCGCATTGAAGTGGTCATCATTTGAGTTACACCCTTACAACGAATTACCTAACTGATCCAATTGTCTAGCGACAAGAGGTGATCTTTTCTTAGAAGAGATGCAAATCCTTTTCCTGAGAGATGTAAATAATTGCAAAACATAACATTCCATGCAAATATGTGATTCATAGACTTTTTCTTCTATGCAGCTAAAAGATTTTAATGATTATTTCTTTTCCCTTGCACTAAAACTATAATGATGCAACGGAACCAAGATTTAATGATTGATAATTTAGGACTAACTTGTATAGAAACCCACATTGAGTTTCAACAAGAACTATACATATAAACCCTTTGTCCAATGCATTGAATTCAAGATTTAATATGAAATGCATATTTTCCTAAAACAACTTCGATAAAGAAGTTTATGCAGGACGAATGTCATAATACTATTGTTGACTTAATCCATTCAGCGGCACTCAACCCGACTTAAAAATACAAGCATCCTTGCATGCAACACGTAAGTTCATGGTTTCCTTTTCATGCAATGCAATTCTTTGGACAATATTCAATGGCTTCTAAAATTAACCTTTATACGAATCACATCCATGGATTTAAATCATAAGTACAACATGCGACAAGCTCTATCCTTCCTAGCATGATCCATCTCTAATTTAAGCATCATACATTCAAGGGGATTGCAACTACCCTTATTGATGGGAGTGCAAGCAATTTCAATTAATTGGCATGCACTAAACATTGTAAATCGAAGGGATGAGTGCTTTTAAATTTTTCTAAAAACCATGTACTTAAACACATTCCTTTCATGCAAGAAATACAATTTGGAACCTGGGCATTGGGAGTTGCAGCGATGTCCACGTGTAAACTTGGGTTGGAGGCTCCCGCATGTGCACCTTGCGTCTTTTGTTTGGGGGCCATCGATGATGTAGGTTCTTGAATCCACAAACTTGTCCTTGCCTTTTTGCGATCTCCGAACTTTCTCCAGCCTTTGGCAAATCAGTCTCAAAATCTGCCTACTCCCTCCACTTGCGCAAAAATTATCTTTACAAGGCATGGTTATAAAAATCCGGGGAAGGCCGTGTGCACAAGGCTTATGGAAGCCTAACTTTAGAAGCTTCTAAAGAAGCTTCTATACTTCTATCTTAGACAAAAAACGTGAAAAAAAACATGATGTTGATGTGCCTTGAATAGGTTGTTGCATGTGAGGTAGGTAGGGAGGTCACTTCTAGAGGTAGTAGGAATTGACATTGAAGGAATGATTGGTGGAATTGTCTCTGCTACACGCTTTAAGCGCTTCCATTGAATGACCAACGGAGGAGGGGAGTCAGTATCCTCTATGACAATGGGTTCTGAATCTTCTAAAGGTGGAGGGGGAGGGACTGGATCAGATGGAGGAGGAGGTAAAATACCCTTCTTAACGCCTGAATATGTCAAGAAAGCATATAAATATGAACCATAGGTTACATTAGTAGTATTCCCTCTAGTCACATTGACAAAATGTTGGTCCATTTTCGTAAGAAGGTAAGTACTCCAGTCAATGGAAACCCCTCTTAATGCCTGAATATGTCAGGAAAGCTTATAAATATGAACCATAGGTTACATTGGTAACATTCCCTCTAGTCACCTTGACAAAATGTTGGTCCATTTTCGTAAGAAGGTAAGTACTCCAGTCAATGGAAATCCCTTTTAAAACCATATTGGAGGTTGTGAAGAGCTCCTTGGACAAATAGTGAGATGGTGTCTTGGCAGGCATGAATCTGTATTGTATAAATTGGCAAACTAGCTTCCAGAGAGGATCAGTGATGAGTGATCATTCAGAAAGACACTCCTGAAGTGTTAATCACCTTCTGAAGTGTTAATCACCTTCTTGACATCGAGGACCTCTTTAGTCTACTTTTGTAACAGCTTGAGGATATTTTCATTTGAGAATAATTGTCTGGCTGTGACAAAGGGTTCTCCTTTGTAGGGAAAAGACAAAGCCTTCCTTAACCCTCTAGGTGTCAAGACCATGGAAGTACCACGAACCAAGCCCGATTTCTTACTGTATGATGCGAGAAACTCATCACAAAGGGTTGGATCATCTAGAATCAGAGGGAGTAGAGCAGCTATAAAAGATGCAAGGGGAGCTTTTGCAATAGGCTCAAAAGTCAGTAGGGAAGAATAATCCCTACTGACTAATGGGACATACTGAACAGGAGGAGGAGCTTGAGGCGCCATTCAGATGGAATATACACACACAGACAATCACAGTGTGAATGCGTGCTAAACAATGGAATATCTATCAAAAAGAAATTGACCAGAATAAACACACACAGACGTGACGAACCCACTGACCACCCCAAATAATCCACATCCTAGAAAAAATTCGGCATGACTCCTACACATATGCGACCGAAAGCTTCATGCTATGTAACAAACATGCACTGAAAACCCCATATCGGGCACAAATAAAAACTATAGACCGTACCTATAATTGTATCATACAATCAAACCATAATACCTCAATAACCCTCTCAGGACATAACTAGACCTTCTATAAGCAATGACAACTTGAAAGACTGCACGTTGTCGTACTACTGCACATCCGAGGTGTGGAATCCACCAAAACGTTGTGTGTGTGACATTTGTTACTTTGTACATATTTAGTTGTTATGTTTGTATTTTGTTTTGCGTGGGCAGTATAGTGGAGAGGGGTCTGGAAACATGAAGGGGCTGACCAGTTAAATAACTGTTTCTAGATCACCCTTTTGGTGGATTGGGACTCATCATAGGTCTATGGACGTCTTCCAAAGTGGATTTTACAAACATGGTGACACCAAATCCATGCTCTCGCTTGTTTTGTTTGGCACACTGTTGTGCTTGATTGCAGCAATGAGTGGGCACATGCAGAAGGCTTATCTTCAAAGAGAGAGTATGGGTCACAGATTGCATGGCTTATTGCATGCTTTCAGTTCTGTTTTCAGGAATTGTTGCAAAGCAATCTACTGTCAGGTTGCTGTTCACAGAGAAATTTCTTTTCAACTGTGTGTTTCCAATTCGTTGCCTAAGATGGATATTGCAGTTTGCAGTACTCTGTTGTCGTGCACCTGGTCATAGTATTGACAAGAATGGATTTAGGAAAGATGTCACCTGGCAGCTTATCAATGTTTGGGGAGGAGAACACTTCCTTCAAACTACTGAGATGCAACAGCAAATTTATATAACTGTAGCTATAGGTCTTTTGCTAAGATCTATGACAAGAGAGAGGATTTTGGATCGCCTGATTTAGAAGTTCAAGCTAATTATGTGATCTGGGGAGCTCTTATCCCATTTCTCATGGAGCTACACAGGTTTAAGCCGCCACATGATATCAAGAGCGTCGACACTGCAATTAATGTGCTCGTGTCATTTCTAGATCAAGATAGTGCCCAAAACTGCATCTATTAGATTTTGGATGGGCTTGCATATGGATGTAGAACAACTCATGTCATTCTTGTGGAATGCCCGTTTACAAGTTCATATCCCTATTTGGCTCTGGCTTGCTACTTTCTTCACAAGCAGGACATTTTAATGCATTGGTGCAGTTCAAATGGATTTGAGTTGTGCATAGAAGGGCTCCTTTCAAGGAAGGGACCAAACAAGTACGACCTTGAAGGATTGATGCCAACTGTTTGATGGCCAGGCCTACGTGAGGATTTTTGTGCCGAAAATAACATGAGGTAGACTGCTTTGGCTTTATCATAAGCAATTGGCAAGGTTGAAGAGTTGTAGTGGGAGCCCTGCCAGCATCTACTTGAATTTGTCCCTTTTTCAACAGATAAAGATATGGGTCTGTCTGCATCTGAGAGAGTGCACACATCAGGATCTGTGTTTATGTTATTCTTGAGACACCTTGTGGCTAAGAATAAGGGTGCTACAAGAAATATGCCACCCCTTGGCTTGTCAAACAATTCTGTGCTGGTCACTGCATACACTTTTCTACTATGATTTTTGTCAGAAGGATTTGGTCCAGGAGGCTCAGGAAATGTAGGAAAGGAACAAGATGCATCCATTGGCTTCCTACACAGAGGAGGCAATAGAAGCTTTAATGTACAGTTGTTTCTGAATTCGGATTTGTATGCAAATGATTTCGCAAGGCTTGGGGGAACCTTTAGTCATCTTCTCAAGACAATTGTCCTGACTCTTGAGGATTAACAAAGTTGCTGTGAAACAGGGGAGAAGGCTTTCAAGCAGGGCATTGTCAGCAAGAATGAAGTGGTTGTCTGCTCAAAGGCAGGGTTTCTTGAATTTGATTACAGGGAATCTATCGATCCTTACACATACATAGATGAGACATACATCAAGACCAAGCTTTTTGAATGTGATGAGTTTGTTGGTAGATGCCACTGCTTCACACCTGCATATTTGAAGAATCAGCTAGAATTGAGTAGGAGGAACATGGGACTGGATTGACCATGGGGATAAACTTCATTGACTATGCATCAAACTTCTGCACTATGCGCAGGGAGCTTCTTATTGGCCAGTGTTTAGAGAAGGCCGCTTTTCTGGTTTAAAAAAAAGGGGGGTTATTGTAGGCCGCCTGGGAGGGAGAAGAAAAAGCAATGAACGGCTTTTTGGGGACCTGCTTTTATTCGGTGGAAGGAAGCTCGAATGGGGAAGAAAGAACAAGGAGGTGACTGATGCTCTACACAAGGTTGCTGCTGCTTATGACTGCAAGATTGCTGAGGGTGGTTTGAGTCATCAAATGAAAGACTACTATTTCAGAAAATGACATAGTCAAAATTGACCTTGGGTGCCACATTGATGGTTTCATAGATGTTGTTGCTCATACACATGTTATTCTAGAAGGGCCTATTATGGGAAGAGTAGCAGATGTTCTGGCTACCACAAACACAGCGGTAGAAGTTGCTCAGAGGCTAATCAGGCCTGGAAAGAAGAACAGGGATTCATGTCCTGGACTAGACAATCTGAAAAACATCTCCTTGGGCACTTTGGATCAGAGAGAAGGACACGCAATGGGCTTTCACGAGATCGGTCGAGCTCTTCTCGAATTCTTATAAACCTTGTGAAGTAGAAGCTCGTGAAGAAGCGCATCAAGAAGTACAAGCGGCCTCAGAGCGACCGTAAGATCTCTGTCAAGCCAAACTGACGTAGGCCGAAGGGTATTGATTCCCGTGTCAGGCGGAAGTTTAAAGGATGCATATTAATGCCCAATATTGGTTATGGAACGAACAAGAAGATTCGACATGTCCTTCCCAATGGATTTAAGAAGTTCTTGGTGCACAACTCTGCTGAGCTAGATTTTCCGATGATGCATAACAGGAAGTTCTGTGCTGACATTGCCCATAATGTCTCAACTCTCAAGCGGAAGTCAATTGTTGAGCGGGCTGCACAACTCAACATAGCTGTGACGAATGGTTCTGCCAGATTGCAGCAGTTACCTCCAACCACCTCGAACGTGAATTAAGGCACAATTGGAATCAAAGGAGTTGCTTACATTCTGCATTAAACGACTGAAGAATCTGAACACAGTAAGGCTTGTTGACGCTGGGTTTATATGGACACAGCCGCACTCTAAGAGACTAAAAGTCAAGTTAAAGATTCAAAAATAAGTGATGAATGATGCTATATTGGAACAAGGGTATGTTGTTGAGTATGTTGTGGAAGATCATATGTGTGATAGCTGCTCTAGATCTGCAGCAAATCCAGACCAGTGAGTTGCTACAGTGCAAGTGAGGCAGAAGGTTGACCACAAGAAAACATTCTTCTATCTTGAGCAGGTTATTCTGAAGCACAACTGAGCAGCTCTGTGCGCAAGTGCACTGGATGGCAAGACATGGCATGGGACCCAACAGGAGATTTGTCTGTTTGCTTGCTACTCTGTAGATGGAAATGATAGCCAAGTTGCCAAAATTGGATCTTCTGGGAAGAAAAAGGAACAGTTTTTGGAAGTCATAATCTCATGTGAAAGGTATACTGTATAGTATTGTCTTTATACCGTGGTATGAGAACACTTTTTTTTTCCTTAGACTCACTGTGACAGCATCATTCCGACATCGTGAGGAAACAGCCATAACCTTTCCCAAAGCCACATACAGGCCTCTAACAGCAATAGCTAACCTCACCATCATTTCATGATTCAAGGTATCTACAGAAACATCTATAATCATATTCTTGAAAGTAGTTTGGAGTTGGATCTTTTCGTTGGAGGTGCTCTTGTTGACATGTATGCTAGATGTGGGAGCCTAGAGAACGGACAGGTTGTCCTGCATAACGTGATCTTGCTTGATTGATCTTCTATCCTGAAATTAGTCAAGGTCCTCTGTGGTCGCGACTTTGCTTTCGAAACCCTTCGATATCTTTGGTGAACCCGACGTGAAAGCATTGCATAAATTTCAGGATGGGAGATACTTCAGCATCAATTTCAGTCTTTTCTACAATACCTGCTTTGTCTTCTACTTCAGCTCCATCATTGACTGCTGCTTCAAGTACTTCAACGGATGATTTAAAGCAGATTTTGCAGAATATGTCTATGTTTATGCAGCTTCAAAATCAGCAAACACAATTGTATATGCAGCAGCAACAGCAGTTGCATCAACAATAGTTGTCTTAGCAAAGGCAACTATATTCGAAGCAGGAGAATGCAATCAACGGAACTAAGGCGATTGAACCAGTTGAGAATGAAAAGAAGCTATTTGATGGCCGTAATGTTTTGGCTTATTTGAAGACGTATGAAATCAAGATGGGATTTTTTTGGAGTATCAGCAGGACTTATGAGTAAGTATTTCCTTCGTCTTGTCACACCCGCCTTGAGGGCAAAAGTGACTGATCTTTTTCTTCAAAATTCACATTGGCAAGATTTTAAGAAGGCCCTGAAAGAAGAGTATTTCCTTGAGGACTTTGGGATGGCTACATGGCGGTCATTCCAAGAGTGGGTCTACATGCCAAACAAAGGTCTAGCTGCTTCAGAGTTGATACGAGAATTTGAAGAGAGGTATAGTCAGCTTGATGCCATTGAACAAAGAGCATTGGATGTTGAGAAAGTTGAGCTTTTCTTGCAAGCTGCAGATCCTGCTCTTCAGGAAGAATTAGGAGAGCTTCTTGAAGATCGCACGAAACCTATGGGTCTTAAAACGAATTGGCAAGATTCCCAGGATGCAGTCTCGACTTTGACCAAGAGGAGGATATGGAAGACCCGCCCACAGAATGGATCTATGACACCGACGCCGTCTTTTGCTCCTATGCCTGCTTCTATCCCTGTTATTTCTTCTCTTCCTTAGCCAGTTTCTTGGCCTATGCCAGTGCCTACTGTTTCTACTCCTCCCGTTCCTCCTGTTCCAAGACCGATGCCGACTCCTTCTGCTCCAAAACCATCCGCTCCATCGGTGCCTTCCTCTCTTGATGACATAATCAAAGGCATAACGGATTTGAAACTGGAGTCAGTTAAAGCAGAATTGGTGGGAAAATTGAAAGAGCAGTTTGCTTCGACCATGCCTTCTGGTGCTTCTATTGCACCTAGGAGTGCTCCTAGTGTACCTAGGAGATATCGAAGATATATTTGGTGTGATAGTATGGACCATCAGCATTGCAGGGATTGTGAATCTTTTAAGGATGCAAGGAGGAAGAATTTGGTATTTTTGGGACAAGATGGTAAGATCTGGTTGACAAAAACAGGAGCTCTGCTTGCTACCAATTTTGGGAAAGGTGGAATGAAGAAATTAGTGGATGACATGGCTGTGCGTACTTCTTATGTGGCAACTAGAGGACATGCTTTTGCATATGGAGTCCAGATTGAGAAAGGATCAGAGAATCAGTCAGCATTATGGACTTATGCTATGGAGACGGCAAACAAGGGAAAAATTCAGCAGACTGTTTTGACTAGTGCAGGTTCTAGCATCAGATCTGAGACAGGTTGGGATTCACCTGTTGACAGGTACACTATTTATGCCTACTTGGCTAAGTCTCAGGGAGCAGATGTACTTGTTGAGGAGAAGCGTAAGAGGGATGAAGAAAATCCAAATGCAGCTAAAAAGACTAGATGGGGTGAGTTTGTTAATCCACCTACTGCAGGACCGTCTTTGAGACCAGGGCCAGAACGACAGATGGAAGATGCTCAAAAGAAAGAAAAGAGGCAAGAGCCTAGAGAGAGAAAGCAGCCAGGGTTTAGATTGATGTCTGATATTGAGACATCTACGGATATGAAGAAAATCTTTAATGACAAGATACTTGGCAATGAGGTGACTTTTACTATTTCTGAGGTTTTGGGCATCTCGAAAAGAGAGTTTCAAGATCACTTCCAAGAAGACCTGAAGAGGAAAAGACATGCATTGCCTACTACTGATACACAGGGAGTTTTTATTGGGGAGTTGGATGAGGATGAGGATGAGGTTATGGTTGAGAATGCTTCTCTTTTTCCATAGATAGAGAAGAGGGTTCAACCTATGCATTATGCTGAAACTGATGAGCCTGTCTTGATACCGCGTAGTCACTTTTCGCGGAGTCATTGGGCTAGGGCAACTACAGAAACGATGGTAAAAATTGGAGAGAAACAAGTGCCTTATGTTGCTTTGGTGGATCATGGTTCAGAGATTAATCTCATGGTTCGTGGATTTTATGAAAGTAATAGATGGCCTATGGATGTAGAGCATGGGTGGTGTATGAGAGCCGCCAACAATACTGCAGGTGATTTGTATGCTACCTGTCCTAGTGTCAGGGTTTCTATTAGAGATGTAGAGGAGGATTTCCATTTCTTTGTGCATGATTCATGCTCTTATCCCATAATTCTTGGACATCCATTCATCACACAGATGCGCATGGAAACAAAAGTAATGGATGACGGATCTGCTTATGCACGGATTCGCAGTAAAGATGGTATGAGAGCTGTTCAGTTTATGACTATGTGTGTGAACCATCATTAGGGGAGTTTTGAGGTCTGGAAAATGCCTTTTAGGATGTGGAGAGAGAGTGCTCTAGACCAATAAGAGCAAAGCCTCCGTAACAGAACTTCTATTAAAAAAATTTTAAAAAATCATTTTACAAAAATATATAAATATAATAATATTACGAATTTGTATTTTTATTATGTATTTTTAGTCTCTTATATTCGTGATTATGACATCTTTTGCATTAATGGCATAGAGTCTCGGCTACTTTTATTTAATGATGTTTCTAGATTAATGATAATGACTAATGTAATCGAAATTCAAATTGGTGAAAAGCATGGCACTCAGTTTTTTTCCTCCTTTCTTTTATTCCTCTATTGTTTTTCCCTCCGTTATGGTAGCCTAGTCCTCTCTCTCTCTCTCTCTCTCTCTCTGTGTGCATGTCTCTCTCTCTTCTACCATGGATACAAAAATTTGACCTTCAACAAGGCGTCCAAGCTCCCAAATCACATCCATATCAGTGTTTAACTCATTCCAAACTGATGGAAGATGAATTCCTACTATCATTAGCAAAGGTAGTTGAATCACCATGCAACAAGCAAAACGTGGAAAAAGGCAAAGACATGAGAGCTCGTTTATCTCTGCTTGGAAGGGCAGAATCCGAGATTTTAAGCTTGAAGCAAATAAGAATAGCATCAAAGAGGTACTAGTGCAACATGTGTTCATGCATAGAGAGCTGTGTTTGAAACATGGATCTTCAAAGCTTCCAATGCATAGACCAAATTGTAAGAATTTGATTCTTAAAGTTTTCCCTTTCTTAAACATGGTTTAGGTTTTTCCATTATAATATTTGTTTGTCTTGTAGATGTCTATCCCTCTAATATTGAGGAATGGCAACCAGTGGAATCTATTATTGATGTTATTGATGTTATACATGGTTCAATTGGAGAAGAAATGTATAGAGGCAGAAAGAAGACAGAGCTTGCAGAGAATGGAATATTCTTTTATGACCATTCTTATGTTATTCCTATGCAGCGTTGCCAATGGGGATCAATAAAACTCCTTCCTTTGCCAGATTTTTCAAGCTTTGAGTGGCCTTTGCCAAGTCTAGCTACTAGTGAGGGCTATAGATGTAAGATATTTTCTGAGATCCAGAAAGCACTAAAATCTAATATCTCAAGTAGGCTAAGAAAAGTTACTTTATTTATGCCTATTAATATATTTATTGATTTCTTCTCTAATATGGAGATAAGAATAACAAAAACCATGCTTTCAGTGAAGAGACTAACATATGATCATATCATACAATTTGTTGATGAAGGATGGGATACAAGGATAGAAGAAAAAATTATATGTAAGATAGATCAAGACTCTATAGCTTGCAAATATATGATTGCTACTCAAAATTTTATCCTTAGCTTTTACTATAGTCGATGACATTTTGTTGGTAGTAGTCTAGTTGCTTTAGACCAGAATCTTAATGATTTCAGCAAAGATCCTATAGTGGATCTTGATATTTGGTTCAACGAGGATATTATTGCAATCTTAAAGATCAGAAAATCATGTACGCTACATCAAGTGAGGATGGATTTACAAAATGAAGACATTGAACTACCATGCTCCTTTGTATTCCAACTTGACAAGAAACGAGTAAGTTTTCACATCATATTATATCTACTTAGATGTATATCAAGATCTCACTTTCTAACTAACAAACATTTATAATTTATTTTTTGCAGATATCGAAAAGGAGAGAAAATAATATACACTACAAGGACATTCAAGAAAAGATATCTTTACTATCAATATAAAATATATGTACAAATTTTGTAGCAGATGTCTATCTGCCATCTCTATGAGATATACAAGGGCTGAAGGGTAAATTTCTATATATGAAGGCTTACAAGGCGATATGGCAAAGCTATTTCTTTTTTGGAGAACTATCCTTTCTAGAAGTGCTTTTTCCTTTCTTTGATGTCTTGGGTATAGAAGGTATTGAAGCTGTGGCTTCGCCTTCCGTGGTTATAGGCACCGCATCTCCTTCATGGTGCAAATCCCCACCAATCTCTGTTGTTGGTTGTATACAATTGACCATTATATACTTCAAGAGCTTTGCTCTGACGTACCAAACATGCTCAGATGTATAGCAATCCTTCGAAAACTGTCACACATTTATAGAAAAAAGAGTTTTAATTCATTATTGTTCTTACAATAGACTATATTTTTATCATCAATGGACTATTTGCAATTAATATCTATCTTAAAGTTTAGCATCTTTCATATTACCTTTACATGTTTATCATCATTAAGATAAACAAAGTTAACCATTCGTCTAGCATTTGCAATCACCCTCCAGCCACAAGAATGGCTATCATCCTGATGGGGACACTGCAACCACCAACACAAAGTAAAACTATAAAGAGGAGGGATGGTAGTTCATAGAATAAACTCATGTTTCAATTATTTTAATGAATAACTTACCACAACTTGTCTATATTGCATTGTTGCAAGCAAATCAGATGGCATAGGGGGTCTTTTCTCTAGCTCTTCAATTAATCTTTTGGCACCTCTATATATAAAATATATTGAAATTTAGAGTACTTACAAAAAAAAGAATTGAAATATCAAGGAGCCCTTGGATAATATAACTTACAATTTAGCATTTCCATGGCTTCCTTTCATAGAGTTGATTAAAAAACATGGCTTATCCACAAGGTCTATTACAATCAAGCTCCAATGAGAACTAAAAGCAATCATATCTCAACAAATTAGTAGGATAAAATCTCAAAAACTCTAATAGAATATTGAATCACTTACTTTTCATTATATGGAATTATAAGGAGCTCCAAAGTATTGAAGTCAATCAGATTGAGCCAGTGCTCAATAAAACTTGTATCAAGCTCATTCCTCATAAAGAATGACATAGATGGATCAAGAACCTCAAATTTTTGTTGTATATCCAAAGGAAACTCATGCATTATACACCTAGAAAAGGCATAGAAATAGTAAGTATAAATAAGAAAAATCTTATTGTTAAAAAAATATCAAAAAGTATAAGTAATTATGGATGGATATACCTTAGGCCAACAAGAATAATACTGTCAATTACTTCTCTTCTTTTATCCTTAAGAATCTGAACACATACAACATCAAAGGAGATAACCTCAGTTCTTTTGCCTAAGTCACCAGGTAAGAAACAAAACACACTGAATCGTTTTGGATTAGCTGCTTCAAGAAGGGTGGCTAGCTCATTTTCAAAGGACTCTAGTTGCTCTGTTTCCCTTTCTTCAACCCTTTGCCTCCTATACTCTCTCCATTTATTTGCCTGTTCCTCTTTAGCTTTCGCCTCTTTTTCATGTTGCCTTGTATTCCTCTCATGGGTGACATCCTCAACCCTGAGACCAGAATCGTCTTTCTTTCTCCTAGCTGGGGGCACATTAAGGATATTAAATGTCTTCACATCAGTGAGGGGAATTGGCTCAAGGACCTTTGAAAATCTATATCTTAGCCTCCTAAGAATTACCATGTCCTTGTCCATGAGTGTGAGCCTATGAGCATGAGCAGCACAAATATAGGCATCTTGAAAAAACTCAACTAAAAAATCCTCTGTGGCTTCTTGTATACAATTACGAGTTGTTCTTGTCCATCTGAAACTATCCAAATTATATTTGTCACAAATTTCCCTGACAAGCCTCTGAAAAGACAACTTTGGAATTGCATTGTCAAGATCCTTTACTGCCTTCCTAATCTCCCTTAAGCACTTGACATTTTGAGAAAACTTTCTCTTTGGCTTTGATTTTCTAGAGAGCTTTTGAGGCTTTGAAGACTAATGAATCTTTGATGTTAAATCCCTAGGATCAATCTTCTCCTTTCTTGCTGTTGCCTTAGTCCTAGCCATCTGCCAAAAAAAGACATGTTACTTCTTCTCCAGCATGTCCAGCGAAACGCGAGTTTTAGACAAGAGGTATCCATGCTGCATGTCGTTTTCGCGTTTCAGCTAAATTTTTCTCGAGCGTGTCTAGTAAAACGCGAGTGTCAAGCAAGGTGCCTCCTTACAGCTGCTTCTTTTCGCGTTTCATCGGACTTATTGTCCATTTTGTCCATTCAAACGCGAATTTAAGATAGGAGGCCTCCTTGAAGCACGTTCTTTTCGCGTTTCACCGGACAACTCATGAGAAGAATTTTCGTCTTCAAGGTAGTGTCCGGTGAAACGCGATTTCTTCACAGTCATTTGCCTTGGACACTATAATTTTCGCGTTTCACCGATCAACTAAAAAAAATTCTCCTTTTTTGATTTTTTTGACTTGAAAAATGCAATTTTGGGCCCTCTTTCCATGGTTCCATCTTGTTTATTTGGATATTGTTTCTATTATGCTTTGTTTTCAGGGATAAATCTTTTCCTGGTCAAGATGACAAAGAGGAAGCTATCTCTGGAAGGAATGGATGAGGAGGAGATAATTGAGACATCTGATGATAGGCTCTTTGATTTCTTACACACCATTGGAAATTCTTCCAAGTTTGGCTATATCAGGGAAATTTTCAATGTTCCTTTTGATTTGAAGGAGTTATTGGAGGATCTTGAAGATAAACTTAAGGAGTACAGATGTTTTTATAATAGACATGTACAAGGTTTGGAAGTCAATGGATTTGTTCATTATAGTGATGTCATGGGAGCCACCAGTACATCCAAGTCAACTTTGCTAGGCAGGTTCAACCTCATTGATGAGGAATTCAGAAAGAAAGAAACATGTTGCCCTTTCCACAGGTATCAACACCAATGCCTTCTGATCCACAAGGACGTTGGATTTATTGTGTATCTTCAGTACATGGAAAATTCTTCTCCAGATATAGACCAACAGCGAAAGCTAGAGGATATTGCAAGTATGGATAAGGAGGTCGAAGAGAAGGAGGAGATGTTCCAAGAAGATGTTGAGAATCAACTTGTCCAAGGTTTTGATGTAGGTTTGTTCAAGAGTGACAATATCACAATGGTGGAAGAAAAGGAGATCAAGCCAAGTGCACAGGTTGATGAAGAAGGTGCTCTTGCATGTGTTCCAACATTTCCCATTTATCTTATCAACAAGAAGAGATATGTGTTGCTAAATGATATTCAACATCTTTTTGATCTTAGAGAAGATTATTGCTTAGCAATCCTTGCAGGTTGGGGCAAAAATGACATGAATTTTATAGGTTATGAACAAAAACCACTAGCAAGTCTTGATGTTGAGGGAGAGAATTTCCAAGATAGCTCTATAGCCTTACATACATGTATTAATCAGATCATAGAATACGAAAAGGGGGGGCTACCTACAGAAGAAGAGTTCTTGCAAGTCCAGAAGAAACTTCATATTGATGATGTAGGGTATGAAGAGAGATTGAAGTCTCCATCAGATGAGAAGCCCAAGAGTTCAATAAATCTTTATGATGATAGTCTTCTTGAAGAAGACGAACACCCTAAGGTATGAAATATAATTCGAAGTTACCCATTGAGTTTATGTTAGACTTTATTATGCATTATAGATAAATACCTTATATCTTGTACTGTTGTGGTTTGTTCTGTAGATTGAGATTGAAGATCTGGACAACTTTCTTGGAAGGGCCAAGGGCTCTAGGCCAATGAAGCTTGGAAAAAATCAAAGCCTTGGCCGTTATATTGGAAACTTAAACAATCAAACAATTGTAATATATCATAGTAGATTGTCAAGCTCTCCAAGTCTACCAATGATGACTTTGAGAGCTATCTCAAAGGTAATTGGATCTCAAGTTTTCAGCAAAGGTTTGGACAAGATCATTGTAGTGGAGAAGGAAGAAGCCATAAGAGTTTTTGGCTTCATGCCTGGATACAGTGGATCTAGAGCTGGATATTTTGGAGTTCTTGGCTCTTATTTGCTCTCTTATGTAGGAGATAGTAAGAATTTGAAGCTTCTTCCAGGCTATCGGAAACAAGAGTTTTTGAAATACAGAGGTCTTATTGAGTGGGATGAAACAAAAGATTCCTCTAGAGGCCCTGTCGAGCTACCTGAAACCAAGGACTCCTCTGAAGGCCCTGTTGAGGTGCCTGAAACTAAGGACTCTTCTGCAACACAATCAGACTAGAAGATGCCAAAGATTAAGGGTTTCTTGAAACCCATCTTTTCTCAACTCTTTGTTTGGTTTGTAACCATTCTGTAAATCTTTGCTTTGCGCAAGAATTTAAATATCTATATTTTCTTCTTTGGGTAACAATTTGTATAGTCCTTGCTAAAGATGATGTATTGCTTGATGTGGTTGTATCTTTAAGCTTGAATTTATGCCAAATTTGTCGATAGAACCATTGAAAGACCTCTAATAAACTGTTGGCTTTGTGTCTTCCACCTCCATGTCTTGTGTGTCTGAAATATTTTGTTCTTGCTTGATAATGTGATTTTTCCATACCTTGGGTTGACCAGGTAGATAGAGATCCATATTTTTTTAATAAAGTATGGAGCATGGTTGTATAGAATTTGCTGCATAGTCAACAAATAAAGAAAGTTATTAAAAAACATTATATGATTTCGACAATGAAGAAACAAACATATGCAAACTTCTTACCATATAGTGAGTAAAGTGTTGATCACCCCAAGCTTCTGTCATCGCCTTTTTGAAAAGGTTCAATTGGTTTTTAAAGTCTTTGAGATCATCATCATTCCATTCAGTCTTATCACAATAAAAAAACACTTTGTCTAGTGTTTCCCAAACTTTAGCTTTTCTATTTCGAGCTTGTCCATTATCAGTGTGATCCTTAACTGCATTATGTAGGGATTTCCACTGATTAAATTTAATAGTTGAGCCACCATTTCTCAAGTTTATCTTGCCAAGTCTCCCATGAAAGCCTAGAAACCTTCTAGCCTTCACTCCACCAATAGATGGTTTTTTTGGGACACAATTACCATCCTTAGACTTTTGAAGATCTGGTTCAATAACAACATTGCCACCATGCAAACCAATTGCAGAGAGAACTTTTTCAACCTTTGTTATAGCATCTGTTCTAGTTGATAATGGCTTCAGCTTCCATGCAAATCCTATATAGAGATGAACAAGCTTTTCAATTATCCTGCAAAGTGCATGAGGTGTACAAATATGGGCATTCGCTAAAGGAATGTCCAAGACTGGTTTAAACTGTGGATCCTTATTGTGCCAAGAGGGAGCTCTATTCCAATTGCTTGAATTTAACTCTGCAGCTGGTGATATGCAGTATTAGCAAGGAGATCTCGAGTTAGCTCCCTTTAATACATTATACATACATTTGAGTGTCTTTAGGTTAGCAGCTATGTGCCACTCAATCCTGTAGTTCTCAAATCCTTCAACAAATAGCTCTTCTCCTGCTTGTTGCCTTTGAATAACATTAGGTATTGATGTTTGATGAAAAACCCAATATAGTATATCAAAATTCTCAGTATCTACCTCAAACGCTCCTAGCCACCAGATGTTATATTCAGATTGAACACTAAATGATGTTGAGTGATTGCAACGACCTGACGAAAGTGCTCTATTCATCAAGGTGATAGAGATTCTCTCCAATTTTTTACATTTCAAAATCTCACTTTCATCAAGTTTAATCACAAATCTAGCCACTCCTTGTGCCTGTACTACTGACAAGTCATAAAATTTGATCATTAAGCATTGTAGGGTGGGCAAGTCAAGGAAAATATTGTTAAATTCATTGAATGTAACCTCCTTTTTCTTCCCCTTGAAGCTAGCCTTGATATGAAAAGTCTCACCTAGAATCTCCATCACTTTGTTATTAACTCTCTGTCTGATAGTCCTAACCACAAATGGCTTCGGAAGTATGCAATTGCGTACCTGTCCTTGCTTCATATTTGATTGTAAAAGCTGGAAAAGTTGCATATAAGCATCTCGACTGATACCAATACTATCCAGTGTCTTCTGTACTAACTCAAAATCCAAAGAATGGTCCTTTACAAATGACTCCAAGCATTGTTTCTTTGCCTTTTTAAATTTCTTCTTCTCCAAAATATCCTTTGAAACTACTGAAGGAAGAAGATGATAATAAAACTGAGCTGTTTTTAAAGAATCTCTTTCACTTGCATTTGGTTGTAGAAGAGATCTAAGCAAAATTAACATCACAAATGAATGCAAGTAGTTTAAATAAAGCCATATTTAAGATTTTTCAAGTGAAAAAAGATATACATTGTTGCTTGGATTCTTTTACCACAGCCTCCTCCTCGTTTGAGATTCTCAATATTTTTAAGAGCTCTTTGTCGATCTCGAAGGCCTAATAAATTTTGCTTTCATTCATAAGCTTTGATACGCTTTTCCAATGAATGAATTTTTTGTTGACAATCCTCTAGCTTCTGCAATCACTCTATATTGTGTTTCATCAAAAGATGATTCTCTAGTCCAAGGATATCCTTTTCTGCAACAAGATTAAGTGTATAACCTAAAAATCCATTGTAGCCATCACCAATAAACCTCATTAATGATGAGCTATTATAGAAAGGAGGAGTGCTATTTCTGCTAGGATCTTTGGGATATAGCTTTCCATCTAACCAAAGATCAACATTCTTCTTTCCTTCAAACCTCAGTATATGTTTCATAGACTCTGTAACCGTGATAGATTTTGTTCTCTTTCTTATTGATTCATACTCACTGTCCAACTCAATATGAAGATGATAGAGAGGTCTTTTATGAGAGCTAGAGAGATCATTAGATGATTGATGAGTTACAGAGATCATTGGGTGATTGATCCATAGCTAATGATATGATTAGAAGCAAGAACAAAAACAAAGAAGAGACTACTAAGGAGGAGAAAAAAAGAAGAGAGAAACGATGGAGGGAGGCAATCGAGTATCCACCAAAATTCAAATTGAATATTACTTTTCACTTTAATGAGGAGAGGTAAGATCATTATGACAACCTTGCCAACTTTATGGCGACCTAGATTTCTAGATTCGATGTGACTACGAGAATATCACGACAATGACTTATTAACGAATTTTAATATTTTAACTTACCAAAATATAAACCTTTTAAAAATTTTATAAAATGATTTTATTTCTTAAATTGTTTTCTCTCTCTAGGATCTCTTACAGGGCATTTTCAAGACCTCAAAACTCCCCTAATGGTTAGAAACAGGGATACTCTTAGGGATGCACCTTTGCCCACTGTGAGGGATTCGGGTTTTCATTAGGTACTGCTGTTTCGTGAGACGATAGTGGTACAGAGCAGAGGAGATTGGAGTTCTCGCCTCCTGGCAGCAGTGTTTTCTCCTCCAGTTTTGTTGGAATTTCAGCAAACAGTTCGATGAGTTATCAGAAGACTTCTAAGTTGCCTAGAGATGCCAGGCAGTATATATGCAGGAAGGAGAAAAAATTAAAAATGCAGGTGTTTTACAGGATGATGAGCATATAGATGGGATGTATAAAAGTATGGTTTGTGCAGATACGATGACATAGATGGAAAATATGCTGAACACTGATATGCAGAGTTGTCATAGTAATGTATCAGTGCAATCCCTGGATATGTTTCATGAAATTGCAGATTTTGTGTCACAGATAGAGTCACAGACTGAGGTGACTCAGCAAAAAGTGTTGAGTGCTGAAGAAATTCAGCAAACAGAGTTTCTGGCTGATTATGATCAACCTACAGAGACACAGAGGGCTGAAAACTTTCAGTCAACAGAGTTTACTGCTGAAATATTTCAGCATCCAGAGTTTAGGGCTGTTCTTATGCGGTCCATAGAGCAGAGGGCTGAGGATATTCAGCCCACCAGAGTGCAGAATTGCTCATTTACAACAAGATTTGAGTAATGCAGAGGATCATAATGAAGCCACGGTTGACACGAAATACAAGACTGTGGATAAGAAGGTGAAGCCAGTGGCTGTACCGCTTCCACCTGACAGTGATCAGCAAATAGAGAGGGCTGCCAAACAGCCAATTTTGAGGAATCCAGAGCATATAGGCTATAAATTTTCAGCAGAGACTCTTACTGAATTAAAAATTAGAAATGGTGATTTCTTGCTACCGTCAGAGAAGAAATGCTTTCAGGAAATGCTTGAGTGACATGGAAGGGGGTTTGCTTTTTTCTCGCATGAGATTGGATGTGTGAATCCAGATATTGTTGCCCCTATGGTGATCTTTACTATTCCTCATATTCCATGGAACCTCCGACCTATTCCAGTGCCTAAGGCACACCTGCCAAAGTTAATTGACTTTTTGAATGAGAAAATCAGGATGGGAATCCCAGAGCCATCATCTGCACCATACTCAAATAGGTGGTTTACGGTTCCAAACAAGAATGGTACTCTTCGATTTATACAGGACATGCAACCAGTAAACAGAGTTACTATCAAGAATGTTGGTATAGGTTCAGTTGTGGATGAGTTTAAAAAAGCATTTGCTGGACGTGCCATCTATTCTTTAGGTGATTTGTATTCGGGATATGATCAGTTTCAGCTGGCTTTGGAAAGCAGGGACATAACCACTATGAGAACTCCTATTGGGCTTGTCAGGATGTGTACCTTGCCTCAAGGTGCCACTAATTCTGTTGCACATATGATGAATGCCATGCATAAGGTCCTTTGTGATTACATACCTCGGCTTACCATGCCTTTCTTGGATGATGTGCCCATTAAGGGGTGTGTAGAAGAAGAGAAGAATAAGAGTCTAAACGAGCAGGGATGCATATACTTTGTGGCTGATCATATTTCAGCTTGTGAGAAGATTTTGGCCAGGTTAGAAGAAGTGAACTTAACACTATCATGGAAAAAATATGTTTTTGGAGTAAATGAGGTTGTCATTGTTGGACATATGTGTGGGTATTATGGCACGAAACCCTCACCTGAGAAGGTGGATGCTATAGGCAAGATTACGGAGTATTGTTTTACCACTTCAGAGGTACGGAGATTCATTGGAGCTTGTGTGTTTTATATGATTTGGATACGCCATTTTGCACACATAGCAGATTGTTTATATCATCTGCTTCGAAAGGGGCATAAATTTTATTGGGATGAGAGCCACACTAGAGCCATGCGGAAATCAAAGAAATTATTGCAGATTGCTCCTACTCTCAAGAAAGCAGATTATAATTGTGGAAGGCCTATTGTATTGACAGTTGATATTAGTCCAATTGGCATAGGTTGGGCTGTGGCTCAAGATGATGCAAATGGAAACAGGAATGCTATTCGGTTTGGGGCGAAAGTCCTAAATGAGAGACACAGGAGATATCCGCAAATAAAGAGGGAGTTACTAGGGATTGTTACGGCTCTCAAATGTGACAAGGAGTACTTTATTGGAGCCTCAGTTGTGGTAGAGACAGATTGCTTGCCATTGATAGGTATGATTACGAGTTGCTCTACTCCGGATATAGCTATGTTGAGATGGATTGCATACATCAAGTCATTAAATCCAGAATTTAAACACATAGTAGGGAAGGATAATCCAGTGTGGCAGATATGCTGTCTAGAGCTAGATATGATGATGAGGAGACACTACTTGCAGAAGAGGATGATGCAAAAATTTTAGCCCGCTATGGTTGATCATGTTTGCCATGTCTATGATATTGTGGCTTTCATAGAAGAACTCTATGTTGGAGATTGGTTGCAGATTGGCAAGTACCTTAGTACATTAAGCAAAAGAGATGAATGGACAGATGAAGATTTCAAGAAGATCAGAAGAAAAGCCTATGGTTATTTTCTCAAGGACGGATTTCTTTGGAAGCACCCGAAGAAAAGAGGTGGATTACCCTTGCGGGTTGTTTGCGATAAAGAAACCCAATTACAGGTGATGAGGGAGTTTCATGAGAGTCCTTGGGCTGGTCATAGAGGAGTGTGGGCTACTTATGAGAAAATCAGGGAAAAATATTGGTGGAAAGGCATGTACAGAGATGTTTCTCACTTTATAAAGACTTGCAGAGATTGTCAGATGTATTCCGTAGTACGTCATCGAGATGATCTTCATCCGACCTATCCGCTATGCAATCATTATAAGTGGGTAGTTGACTTGGTTACTATGCCTATGGGTCTATGGCAGATGAGATATATTGTTTTGGCTAGAGAGGATCTTACCAATCACGTTGAGGGCAGACCTTTGAGAACGAAGACCACTAGTGTAGTGTGTAAGTTCTTATTGGAAGAAATTTTATGTAGGTATGGCTGTGTGGGTAAGATCACTGTAGATCGCGGTGAACTGGATGTAGATGAAGCTAGGGAGTTTTTCTCTCAACTAGGAATCAAGTTGGCTCTAACCACAGCATACAATCCAGAGGGAAATGGGAAGAGTGAAAGAGGGCATTCGCCGATAGTGAAAGCATTAGCCAAAGCATGCAGAGGACGGATTGGAGAATGGCTGAGACTTCTACCATTTCCTTGTGGGCTAATCATACGACTCACAGTGTTACCACAGGATATATGCCCGCAGAGTTGACGCATGGTCAGAAACCGATTATGCTGACTGAGACTTGTGCTAACTTGGTCAGTTTTACCTTGGCAGGAGGATTTGACGAGAGAGGAGCTCTTAGCTCTTCGGATCCGGCAGTTGGAGAGAAGACCAGAGGATATTCAGCTAGCTATTGACAGGTTGAAGGTTGCTAGACTAAGAAATAAGGACAGGTTTGACAGCAGGCATCGCTTGCGGCCTAGAGCAATAGAAGAGGGAGACTGGGTATTAGTCTTTGATAGCAGCCTTGAAAATCAGCATACTGCACTTCGAAAGATGGTGAAAAGATGGTTTGGGCCGTACATAGTTAGACATGTCTTTGATAATGCAACATATGAGCTGACAAAATTGGATGGGACAGTGCTTAGAGTGCCTATTGTAGGAAAAAGAATCAAGATTTTCAAGAAAAGAGATGATGAGGATTATGCATTGGAAGAATTTGCAAGAGAAGAGCAACGAGAAGAAACTCCAATAGAAGAGACAGATGATATGACATATAATCTTGTTGATATACCGGAAATACACAATGAAGAGATTGATCTATTCATGGATCTTGACGAGAATGATCATGGATAGTTGGCCCATCCAGAGGTTGTGTAGGATCAGAGGGGGTGGATGTCGTACTGCTGCGCATCCGAGGTGTGGAATCCACCAAAAAGTTGTGTGTGTGACATTTGTTACTTTGTACATATTTAGTTGTTATGTTTGTATTTTGTTTTGCGTGGGCAATATAGTGGAGAGGGGTCTAGAAACATGAAGGGGCTGACCAGTTAAATATTTGTTTCTAGATCACCCTTCTGGTGGATTGGGACTCATCACAGGTCTATGGACGTCTTCCAAAGTGGATTTTACAGACATGGTGACACCAAATCCATGCTCTCGCTTGTTTTGTTTGGCACACTGTTGTGCTTGATTGCAGCAATGAGTGGGCACATGCAAAAGGCTTATCTTCAAAGAGAGAGTATGGGTCACAGATTGCATGGCTTATTGCATGCTTTCAGTTCTGTTTTCAAGAATTGTTGCAAAGCAACCTACTGTCAGGTTGCTGTTCACAGAGAAATTCCTTTTCTGCTGTGTGTTTCCAATTCGTTGCCTAAGATGGATATTGCAGTTTGCAGTACTCTGTTGTCCACCTGGTCATAGTATTGACAAGAATGGATTTAGGAAAGATGTCACCTGGCAGCTTATCAATGTTTGGGGAGGAGAACACTTCCTTCAAACTACTGAGATGCAACAGCAAATTTATATAACTGTAGCTATAGGTCTTTTGCTAAGATCTATGACAAGAGAGAGGATTTTGGATCACCTGATTTAGAAGTTCAAGCTAATTATGTGATCTGGGGAGCTCTTATCCCATTTCTCATGGAGCTGCACAGGTTTCAGCCACCACATGATATCAAGAGCGTCGACATTGCAATTAATGTGCTCCTGTCATTTCTAGATCAAGATAGTGCCCAAAACTGCAGCTGTTAGATTTTGGATGGCCTTGCATATGGATGTAGAACAACTCCTGTCATTCTTGTGGAATGCCCTTTTACAGGTTCATATCCCTATTTGGCTCTGGCTTGCTACTTTCTTCACATGCAGGACATTTTAATCCATTGGTGCAGTTCAGATGGATTTGAGTTGTGCATAGAAGGGCTCCTTTCAAGGAAGGGACCAAACAAGTACGAGCTTGAAGGATTGATGCCAACTGTTTGGTGGCCAGGCCTACGTGAGGATTTTTGTGCCGAAAATAACATGAGGCAGACTGCTTTGGCTTTATCATAAGGAATTGGCAAGGTTGAAGAGTTGCAGTGGGAGCTCTGCCCAGCATCTGCTTGAATTTGTCCCTTTTTCAACAGATAAAGATGTGGGTCTGTCTGCATCTGAGAGAGTGCACATATCAGGATCTGTGTTTATGTTATTCTTGAGACACCTTGTGGCTAAGAATAAGGGTGCTGCAAGAAATATGCCACCCCCTGGCTTGTCAGACAATTCTGTGTTGGTCACTGCATACACTATTCTACTACGATTTTTGTCAGAAGGATTTGGTCCAAGAGGGTTAGGAAATGTAGGAAAGGAACAAGATGCATCCATTGGCTTCCTACACAGAGGAGGCAATAGAAGCTTTAATGTACAGTTGTTTCTGAATTCGGATCTGTATGCAAATGATTTTGCAAGGCTTGGGGGAACCTTTAGTCATCTTCTCAAGACAATTGTCCTGACTCCTGAGGATTACAAAGTTGCTGTGAAATAGGGGAGAAGGCTTTCAAGCAGGGCATTGTCAGCAGGAATGAAGTGGTTGTTTGCTCAAAGGCAGGGTTTCTTGCATTTGATTACAGGGAATCTATCGATCCCTACACATACATAGATGAGACATACATCAAGACCAAGCTTTTTGAACGTGATGAGCTTGTTGGTGGATGCCACTGCTTCACACCTGCATATTTGAAGAATCAGCTAGAATTGAGCAGGAGGAACATGGGACTGGATTGACCATGGGGATAAACTTCATTGACTATGCATCAAACTTCTGCACTATGCGCAGCGAGCTTCTTATTGGCGAGTGTTTAGAGAAGGCCGCTTTTCTGGTTTAAAAAAAAGGGGGGTTATTGTAGGCCGCCTGGGAGGAAGAAGAAAAAGCAATGAACGGCTTTTTGGGGACCTGCTTTTATCCGGTGGAAGGAAGCTCGAATGGGGAAGAAAGAACAAGGAGGTGACTGATGCTCTACACAAGGTTGCTGCTGCTTATGACTGCAAGATTGCTGAGGGTGTTTTGAGTCATCAAATGAAAGACTACTATTTCAGAAAATGACATAGTCAAAATTGACCTTGGGTGCCACATTGATGGTTTCATAGCTGTTGTTGCTCATATGCATGTTATTCAAGAAGGGCCTGTTACGGGAAGAGCAGCAGATGTTCTGGCTGCCACAAGCATAGAGGCAGAAGTTGCTCTGAGGCTGATCAGGCCTGGAAAGAAGAACAGGGATTCATGTCCTGGACTAGACAATCCGAAAAACATCTCCTTGGGCACTCTGGATCAGAGAGAAGGATAGGCAACGGGCTTTCAGGAGATCGGTCGAGCTCTTCTCGAATGCTTATAAACCTTGTGAAGTAGAAGCTCGTGAAGAAGCGCATCAAGAAGTACAAGCGACCTCAGAGCGACCGCAAGATCTCCGTCAAGCCAAACTGGCGTAGGCCGAAGGGTATTGATTCCCGTGTCAGGCGGAAGTTTAAAGGATGCATATTAATGCCCAATATTGGTTATGGAACGAACAAGAAGACTCGACATGTCCTTCCCACTGGATTTAAGAAGTTCTTGGTGCACAACTCTGCTGAGCTAGATTTTCCGATGATGCATAACAGGAAGTTTTGTGATGAGATTGCCCATAATGTCTCAACTCTCAAGCGGAAGTCAATTGTTGAGCGGGCTGCACAACTCAACATAGCTGTGACGAATGGTTCTGCCAGATTGCAACAGTTACCTCCAACCACCTCGAACGTGAATTAAGGCACAATTGGAATCAAAGGAGTTGCTCACATTCTGCATTAAACGACTGAAGAATCTGAACAAAGTAAGGCTTGTTGATGCTCGGTTTATATGGACAGAGCCGCACTCTAAGAGACTGAAAGTCAACCTAAAGATTCAAAAAGAAGTGATGAATGATGCTATATTGGAACAAGGGTATGTTGTTGAGTATGTTGTGGAAGATCATATGTGTGATAGCTGCTCTAGATCTGCAGTGTGATTGTTTTTTTTTCTGTGAGTTTTTTTTTTTTGTTGGGGGGGTGGGAATGGGGGCTATGGGGAAATTGGGGGAGAATGAAGATTGGGGGGGGCTTAGGAGGGGCATATGAAGGGGGGGTTGTAGAGGAGGACAGAGGTGGAGGAGGTAGGTGGTGGAGATAAGGGTGAAAGGTGGAGATGGGGGGTGGAGAAGGGAATGAAGAGGGAGGTGAAGAGGGAGGTGGAGAAGGAGGTGAAGAGGGAGGTGGCGAGGGAGATGCCGGCGGAAGGAGGTGGTGGGGGAAGGCGGTAGAGGACGAAGGGAGAGGAGGGCGAGTCGGGAGGAGGAGGGGGCGGTAGGGTAGGGAGGAGGTGAGGCGAAAGAAGGGTAGGCATAGGGACGGGGTGGTAGGGTAGGGATGAGGCAAGGCGGAAGGAGAGGAGAAGGTCGAGGTGGGGGAGAAGGAGGTCGAGGTGGGGAGGGGAGAGGAAGGTGGAGGAAGTGTAGGAGGAGGGAGGTGCGGGAGGAGAAAGAAGAAGAAGAAGAAGAAGAAGAAGAAGAAGAAGAGGAGGAGGAGGAGGCGGTTGGCCGTGGGGGTGAGGGCCAACCGTTTGTTTTTTTTTTTGTGAAAAAAATGGGGGTTTGGTTTTTTTTTTTTGTTGGTTGTATATGTGTTTGCTTTTTTTCTATTTTTTTAATTTTGATTGTTTTTTGTTTTGTTTTCTTTGTATATATTTTTTATATGTGTTGTTTATTGTGTATGGGTGGTTTTGTGTGTGTCGATTATTATTATTATTTATTTATTTTTATTTTTTATGAATTAAGTGTGGTTGGTTGTGATTTTGTTTTATTAGTATTATGATGATTTGTTGTGTTTTTTTGTTTTTTTATTTGTGTGTTTTCTTTTTTTTTAAAATGAAATAAAACATGTGATTTTGTTGTATTATTATTATTATGATTTGTGTTGTTGTTTTTTTTTTGAAAATGAAAGAAAAGAAAGGCCTGAAAAAAAAGTAATGCGCCCTCGTCCCGTGCATATGCACGGGCGGTGGGGATTCTTTTTTGCAGTGATGGGATTGTATATGGCCGAGGCATCGGGACAAAAGGGCGTGAAGACAATGCGGCGTCTCGAGGCGCGTAAATTCAAAAACGTGTGCATTCACACGCAAGGCAAATCACTCGAAAACACGGCAAAACAAAGAAAATTTAATAATGCACAAACCATTCATCAGAACACAATGCCGTAAAAAGGAAAACTAGGCCAGAAGGCGAGGGGGGACTGGGGAAAAGTACAATGGGGTATGTTCGAGATCAAATCAGGGTGTTCCCATAGGAAAAAGAAAAAAAATAGGCACGAAAACCCATACGATAATTAATATCAAAGAATCCAATTCGCTGAAATGAAACATGGGAAAAAGCAAAATTGTGGGAAAAGTTATATTGGACATTCCTATCGTATCAAAACACAGTTTTGACGGAGATAAGACCCGTTCACATGAAAAAAAAAACCCAAAAATCAACCTCGATATGGGATATAGAAATGAATAGAAAAAGATCTAGCCACTGAAAGGAAGGGCAGTAAAAAGGAAAAATGTCTACGGGAAGGGGATTCACAGGGCTAGCACAATAACATGCATATTCAAGGGAATAAGGAGAAGCTTGCATGCGAAAAATGTGAAAATCGACCCCAAATACGCATGCAGGAATTAATAGCAAAAAATCGATTAGCCAAAATGAAGTGAAGGAAGAAGAAAAAATGTGCAAACAATTGTGACCGACAAGCTTATCACATCGAAACATAGTGCTGAGCAAAAGAAACCCCATTCGCATGGAAAAAACCCAAAAATCGTATCCGAAACCGGATTTAGAAATTAATAGCGAATGATCCGTGCACCGGAAGGGAGGGCGAAAAAAAGAAAAAATGTCAAAACATATAGAATATTTAGGGTTGTCACATCAAATTGCAGTTCGGATGGGGGTAGGAGGCATTCACATGGAAAAAACAATAAAATGGAGCTCCATAACACCAATAAAAATTAATAACACAAAATCGAGAGGTCAAAACATGGCAGAGGAAAAAGGAGAATTGTGCAAAAAGGGTGGCCGGACAAGGAAATCCAGCCAGAATATAACTCTCAGGAGAATAGGGCATGCCACATGGAAAAATGTCAAAAACATACACGAAAAAGACACGAAACCACACAAAAATTAATAATGGACAAACTGTACGTCAAAATGATAGGTGATTAAAAGAAAAAATATCCAATGGAAAGCCTAGGATAGGGGTGGTATGTTAGATCACTGTTCCAAAGCGATAACGGCACATTTGCATGAAAATACATCCAATTATGCAAGAAAAACTTAAAAAATGAATAACACAAAAACGGTAAACCGGAACAAGGGGATGTAAAAAGGAAAAGTGTGTCATTCCAAGGGATGAACTAGGCTATAAGGTTGGCTCAGGAGTTTGGTGAACGCAGGGGATGTTCACATAGAACATGAAAAATTTACGCAATAAAAGCAACCACAAGGGAAACAGTCTCGACGACAAGGGGTACGAGGGTGGGTGGGTGAGGAAGGGACCCCATCAGAATAGAAGTAGTACGGAGTAGACACGCATGATTGGGTAATGACATATGCAGGGGGTATGCACATCAGATGCGTAGGGACGTGTCCCCACACTTAAGACCTTACCGGTTAGAGTAGATTGATCGACACAGCCACGGACGTGTCAACCGACTCGATGCTGGCATCCCTAGACTTAAGACATAACATACACTTGCAAACAGAAAAGTAGGGTTAGGAACACTTGGCCCATTTCGTAGATGGTTGAAGGGAACCGCCGTTGTTAATGCAGAAAGATTGAAACCGTCGTCGGGTGGCAAGAGGGACCAGGGCAAGCCACAAAACATGTCCAACACGGCAGGGACTATGCAACAGCACCCAGGGAGGTAGTTTTGTCCATAAAGTTCGTCAATTCAAGTGTCGATGACGAAGAATAGAACTCTCAACTCACGGGCACTCAAGAGGATGATAGAATAGTAGCTCACCCCATGACCCACATCACTCAATGAATAAGCATGAGATCCCATAACTCACGTCCGGTTTAGAATTGAACAAGGGGAAAGTGATTGGGAGGGAGTATGCCAGTGTGCACAATTGATAGTGCATCCGTGCATTCCACCCATTTGGCATAGGTGCAAGGTTACGTGTCCTGTGCTGATGGAAGAGGCCCATCCCGTGTGTGCATAGGGAAATGGAGATGTACCTGACTCCAATTGTCGTAACGTCCCTCAATCTCACTCTCGGAATTGATTAAGGAGAAACACCAATCACACTCAACCCACCCTCTGTCTCACACTCTGTTGAAAGATACAAAGGGCAGCCCATTCTTGAAACCCATTGATGTAATTCTCACATTCACTTGTGTAGATGTTATACCCCTTGTGCGCATTTGATGGTGCAGCAGTGCATCCCGCTCTGTGCCGGCATACAATGCAAGAAGGAAGGCTAGGGAGCCTTATGGTGCAATGCACAAGAACAAATCGTGCGTTGTGCATTGAGAGGCCCAACCCGTGTGTGCAATACTCCATTCATATATCTGGCCTCTCATTTGATTTGAAGGGAAAGACTTGTCACTCATCCCACCCTCTCTCTCACACTCTTTTGATATATATAGAGGGCAGCCCATACTCAGATTCCCATCCTGTTAGGATGAAAGCTGGCATCATTCAAGGGGTTGGTGATGAAGATTGCGTCGGTTATTATTGTCACTAGAGTGTTGAAGATGATGGGTACCCACGGAGGTAGCTGACACGTCTGGTACTTCAACGATTTGTATGAAAGATCATTTGTTAAAGAGGGCATACAGACTGATATGCAGAGACAGTGCACCAAGGAAGGTGGATTCGAATTGCTTGCGGAAAGGTTTTGCTAATGAATCAGCTATCCTGAACTGGGGGGTTTTACCACCTTTTCCATAGTCAGCTTCTCACCCAAGGGTATTTCCACCTTTTCTTGGAACGAGGCCTACTATGACATGGAATTTCTTCCTTTTCTCCCACAACAGTTTGTTTGTTTGTTTGTTTTTTTTTGCTTTTAATAAAGAGAATGGTAGAAATACCATGCAGCATAACCATCCACATTACCACTACTGGATCAGATGAGAGGAGAACAAAGTAAGGATGGGAGGTGTCTGGAGTTAGCAGAACAAGACCACCTTATGAGGAAGATCATAAGGGCTATCAGAAGCACAAGGAGAAGGACAGTGCGACGCCCACAAGGAAAAGGGTGTGTTGATTGTGATTGTTAGGATCCCCAAGGAGGGAAGTACTTCTTCAGATGATAGCCATTGATCAGAAAGGGATCATGAGAGGTATCAATGGTCTGCACCTGAACAGAGCCATTAGGGTTGACAGCAAGTACCTTGTATGGGCCCATCCACCATTGTTGAAGCTTGCCAGGAAACTTACCAAATCTCGAATCATAGGCCAGGACAAAATCACCTTCTTTGAACTCCTTGTGCTTGATGAAATTGTCATGATAGGCCTTACATCGCACCTGAGTAGTTTCCATGCACTGCAAGGCCATCCACCAAATCTCATCTAAACATTCCAAGTGCTGGAGGTGGCGTTGAGTGACTTATCATCTCCCAAGCATTCTTTAACTGCCACTCACAAAGAGGGCAATTCCAAATCAACCGAGAAAATAGCTTTTGTATCATATACCAGTTGGAAAGGAGTTTGTCTTGTAGTAGCCTTATGGGAGGTTCTGTATGTACAGAGGGCCTCTATAAGTTGATCATCCCAATCAGACGATGTGTGGCAATCATTCTTATCAAAATCGAGTAGAGGATGTGGATAGTGACTTCAACTTGGCCGTTGGCTCTGGGGTAGTAAGAAGTGGACTTGCGATGGCGGATCTTATATGGCTCTGTCAGTTCTTCCATGATTTTGTTAAGGAAATGAGTATCTCTGTCACTTACCAGCTTGAGGATACTGCCAAAATGGGTGATAATATTCTCGTACATGAATAGGCTACGATGTTACCATCGTTCTACTTCAGAGCTTTATCTTCACACCACTTTGTGACATAATCTATACATACTAGGATGTATTTGTTCTGCTTTCGTTTGGTAGGCGGATCAATGGGACCCAAGAAATCAATCCCCCACTTCTCAAACGGCTTTAGAGGAAGAATAGGTTGCATTAGCATGATACTTGTTTTGGTGGGTTTCCCCATTCGCTGGCAAGCATCACACCTCTTGAAGTAGTCATATACATCCTTGTGAAGGGTCAGCCACCACCAATATCCCGGTAACAGAGCCTTCTTAGCTGTTGCTTCTCCTGCAAAGTGTCCACCACATGGTTTGTCATGGCATTCTTTTAATACTATGCCGATTTTGTCTCCTACAACACATCGTCACAATACTTGATCTTTGCCTTTCTTGTACAATGCACCGCCTAGCAAGAGGTAGGGGGCTCATTCTAACAGAAGCTTCTTCTTCTCATAGCTTGAGACTTTCGAAAGTCCACACATATTTGAAGTTTCCCGTTCTTCTTGGGTACAACCACAATGGGCAAAAACCATTCATTGTTAGCCACGGGATAAATGAACTCGGCTTCAAGAAGCTTCAATAATTCAGAGCATAATAATTAGGATTCATACGCCGTTGTCTTTGCCTTATAGGTTTGGCATTAGGCTCTAGGTCAATGTGATGTTGGCATACTATGGGATCAATTCCCTTTAGATCTTTATATGACCAAGCAAACATGTCTAAGTTCTCATTTAGTAAGTCTCACAGGAGGATGCCAGGAGGCATATTCCACGGTGGATTCCGTGCCACGGTGGATTCCGTGAGGTTTTACGGTGGATTCCGTAAACTTTGATGACCGAGGCTCATACACAAAGTGGATTCTTTGTGCGAGAAGTTGATGGGGACGCCTGTCCTTTCCGGGCGTTTCATTAATTTAGTGTGTACATGGGTGATTCCATAGCGGGTGATTCCGCAAAATACATATTAAATTAATAAACGTTTATGAGTTTAGAGTGTGGACTCGTAATAAATTAAGGTTAGGATTTATTTCTAACTAGTTGATTTATTTATGTAGCTGAAGACTGCTAGGTATTCACTTTTGTCGGTTTAATTGTATTATTTTACTAAAGATTGTGAATGCTTCAGTTGATGTGTAGAGATAGCAACAGTGGCGGAGGAAAGCATTGGAGTCTAGCGAGTATTCGACCTATGGATTATATTTTGATAGGTGCCACGCCTATATTTTGTCATGTCTATTGAGGCATCGATTATTTATCATTATTTTGTATGCGCATATGCACACGGATATGTTATTTCTATTTGGACATTGTGTTGGGCGTGCCAGACTTTATGGGCACCGTCCATTAGCTTTATTCCTATTTTTGTAAAAGAAAACTCAAAAGCTAAAAGCTTGTCATATTTTTGTAAATTGGGCTATTATTGAGCATGAAGATGGAAATATACATAAAATACATGCTTTGTGAAGCGCTCACACAAGGCATGGGGGGAGATTGAACCCAATTGGTCACTTGCTCTTGTCGTTCATGCTTTTTACATTGTAATTTGTGCAAAAAGGTAGAGTTCATTGTTCTTGGGGACCTTCCGGGATTCACTACGTGAGCATATAGCGACCGATCTGTGCACCAGTGGTATCAGAGCGGAGCTGAGATCAAGAGCTTCCAATCACTACCCATTTCGTGCGAAGGTGGAGCTCCTGGAACGATCGGGCTCTACGGTCAATCTCGTCGCGAACCGTCAATACAAGCAGACTTCTGGCGATCAAGAACCCCTGTTTCTATCATTAGATCGCGAAGGACCGGGCTGTACAAGCGGAGGACCACTCATTTATCTCCTTCATCAAGTCATCAAACAGAGAGATAAGCTTTATTATTTCCATAGTTAATTCCTTCAAAAAGCTTAATACTCAGCTTATAAGCTTTAAAAGAAGCTTAGTAACTCCACAAAATCGGTCCGCGAGGTATCGAAAGATCTTCGTTTTTTATTCGCGACGGTTCAGAACGGCCCCCCCCTACGAAATCCATCGATTAAGCTTTTAAAGCTTAATCCATTAAGCTAAATCAATTAAGCAATACAAGTCATCTCCTGCGAGTCATCAAACTCCAGGTCCCGCGCCCTAGAAATCAAGTTCTACAAGTCATCTGTGATCAAGTTCTGCAAGTTCACTAAGTCGACCAAGTTCTGCAAGTCTGCAACTCTGCAAGTCACATAAGTCTGCAATTCTGCAAGTCAGACTAGTCAACTGGAGTCAGAACTGACTTGTGCTCAAAACTCCTAGAAGGGCTGTTCCTGCGCAGAAACTCCGAACTGCAAAGTTGTTCGTTGGAAGGTATTCTACCCATACGTAGGTTTGCTGAAGCATTTTCAGCATACGAAGAAGGAAAAACCGTAGTTTTTCTGAAGATTGAGAAAGAAATACCCAAAAACACATTAGCCTTGTAACCCCGAATTTGAGCTATGCTCATCTCGCTAACCTGATTTTGAGTGAGAAAGGTTTTTTGAGTTTTACAGGATGACGGAACCACATATGGATGATCCTATGGCAGAAGACCACCTACCTAAGCCTACGATGGAGCAAAAGCTGGACTTAATCATGATGCAATTGGAAGAAGAACGAAAGGCTAGGCAAGCATTGCAAGCGCAATTGGCAAAATTACAAAGAGCGTCTACCGACAAAGAAGAGCCTCAAGCTGAAGATTTGATTCGACGTACCATCGATGCCACTCTTGAAGCTCAAACCATTCGCAAGGAATCAAAGATAAGTAAACGAAGTTTCAAATTTCGTACTTTCAATGGCATATGAGAAGGAAAGACTGTTCTAGCATTCATTAGTCAGTTTGATGAGTATTTCCATGAGGAAACTTAACCAGAAAAAGATAAAATCACGTGTGTTACTAATCATTTGGTAGACAGAGCACCACTTTGGTGGACTATAGTACGCAAGAGCATAGAATGTCCTGCTACTTAGGAAGATTTCAAGAAGAAGTTCATGCAGAATTTCCTTCCACCGCAATTTCATGAGAAAGCTATCAAGCAATGGGATCTACTTCAACAATGGGATCGTGAGCCTATTCCTCAGTATATAGAGCATTTTTGGAATGCACTCCTCCAGCTACGCATGCTTGAAGACGTACCAGAGGCGACACATAAGCGAAAGTATATGTCTGGACTTCTTGGACATTACTACGCTGAAGTGAACATGTTCAAGCCTGCTACCCTTGAAGACGCCATTTCACTAGCTCACGACACTGAAGATAAGCTACGCGGTAGAGACAGATGACCACAGCAATTCAAGCCAATGGTAATTATGGATCTAAACAATTCAATTCCAATTTTAGAAGATTTAATCTAGGTCGTTTCTCTTCATCATCTTTCCGCAAGAATTGGGCTAAACCACCTGCATTACCATCCAATGTCAATCCAAATTCTAAGCCTATTCCACAGCCAAATCCAAATGTACCTAGACTTCCCACCATTGAAAATAATGTAACCAAAGCCAAGCCAATAGTATGCTATAAATGCCACCAGCCTGGACATCTCGTAGCAAATAATGTTTGGTGAATGGAAAGGAAAAGACTATTTTGCATGATGACGGTAGTACTCATGATTTTATTTCAGCAAAATTGGTAAAGGAATTGAAATTTCAAACTGTACCTACGCATTATCGCATAAAAGCTGCATTTTTAGGCACTATGTATAATGGTACACAGGAAGTGCAAGATTTAGAGATTCAAATTGGCCAATACACTGAAAGAAGAAATTTATTAGTTGTTCCATTACAGTCAAGTGACATAATTCTAGGAATGCCTTGGCAACACCAGCATAACCCAGATATAGATTATTCCACACACACACAATGAATATTAATTTTCAAGGAAAATCTATTACATTATATGGTATGCATGCATCTAATGTTTTTCCACTGCTTTCGCATACTCAAGCTAAACGTGCATTACGCAAAAGTACTAAATCTTATCTCATTTGGGTGAATGAATTGCAAGTAAAGGAAAATCATATGCACCCTAGGCATAAGGAATTTCTTGCATATTTTAAGGACTGTTTTGCAGAAGACCTACCACCAGGTTTACCTCCTTCACGTCCAGAAGACCATAAGATAGATTTGATCCCTGGCACAAAACCACCTTGCAAAGCACCATATAGGCACAACCAGATAGAGCAAAAAGAAATCCAGAGTCAAGTTGAGGAATTACTAAATAGAGGTTTGATTCGATCTAGCAGTTCTCCATTCGGTGCACCTGTATTGTTAGTCAAGAAAAATAATAATACCTATCGTATGTGTATTGACTACCGAGCTTTAAATAAGATCACTGTAAAGAATAGGTATCCTATTCCTAGAGTTGATGACCTTATGGACAAACTGCAAGGATCTTGTATATTTAGTAAAATTGACCTTAAGTCTGGTTATCATCAGGTGAGGCTAGATAAGTCTGACATATTCAAGACTGCATTCAGAACATAGTTTGGTCATTACGAATTTTTAGTCATGCCATTCGGATTGACTAATGCACCTGCTACCTTTAGTAGAATGATGAACCATATCTTTTTGAAATATCAGTATTGTGTAATTGTTTTCTTTGATGATATTTTGGTGTTTAGTCAAAATGAGAAAGAACATTATGAGCATTTGTCATTGGTTTTTCAATTATTGAAAGAAAATCAACTGTATGCAAATCCTGAAAAGAGTGAATTCTTTAAGACGGAAATTGAGTATTTAGGTCATATTGTATCATTTGAAGGAATTAAAGTTGATCCTAAGAAAATTGATGCAATATTGAATTGGCCTATTCATAAAAATGTGCATGAGTTAGGCTCATTCCTTGGTCTTGCTAGTTTCTATAGGAAGTTTGTACGTAATTTTTCATTACTTCCTTTACCATTAACCAAACTTCTGAAGAAAGGAATTGTTTATCAATGGACCGAAAATCAACAGAAATCCTTTGACTTACTGAAACATGCATTAACCCATGCCCCTGTTCTACAGTTGCCTGACTTTAATAGACCATTGTTTCTAGTAGTGACTGATGCTAGTGGATCAGGAATAGGAGCCGTACTTATGCAATACAATCATCCTATAGCATATTCTAGTTGTAAGCTGAAACCCTCTGAGCTGAAATATTCCACATATGACAAAGAACTATTAGCAGTTGTACAAGCATTAAGACAGTGGAAACACTACTTAATGGGTTCAGAATTTATGATAAAGACCGATCAGCAAAGTATTAGACATAGCCAACCCCAAATCTTTGACCGTCATATCAAATGGGCTTCCTTTATTCAAAGTTTTCATCCTATCATTCAATACCAACCTAGAAAAGAAAATGTAGTGGCTGATGCATTGAGTTGAAGACCTGCCATTCATAATATTTCTGTCATATTTTTTGATTCTTTGATTGCTATGAAAGATACATATCACCAGGATATTACTTTTCATTCTGATTGGAATAAATTAGTTCAAAATAATTTCATTCCTATTGATTCATTCTCATATAATGATGGATTAATGTTTTATGAAAAGAGACTGTGTGTTACTATTCCATTCCGATCTTTTGTTTTGAATGAAATTCATTGTCCCCCATATCAAGGTCATAGAGGTATCATATCTACATTACGTATGTTAACTGAAGATTTTTATTGGCCGCATATGGATGCAAATGTATCTAACTTCGTTTCTGAATGTTTGATTTGTCAAAGAGTTAAGAGACATCATGGTAAGCAGTATGGATTACTTATGCCTTTGTCTATTCCATCTAAACCTTGGGAACAAATTTCTATGGATTTCATTACTGGTTTACCAAATACTAAATCTAACCATGATATGATTTGGACAGTTGTAGATAGATTTAGTAAACAAGCATATTTCATTCCATGTAAGAAAACTTTAACAGCATCACAAGCAGCTCAATTGTTTTTGAAAACTGTTTTTACTAACCATGGATTGCCAAAAGTTATCATTTCAGATCGTGATTCTAGATTTTGTAACAATTTTTGGATTACCCTGTTTGCTAATCTAGGCACAAAGATTGATTTCTCCTCTGCATTTCATCCAAAAACTAATGGACAAACAAAAGCCACAAACAGCACTATTCTAGATCTTTTATGTGCATATACTATCTCTAAACCTCAGACATGGGACACTCATTTGCATTTATTACAGTTTGCATATAACAATACACCGCACACATCTACAAAGAAAGCACCGTTTGAAGTCATTTATGGATATAGATTATCTACACATATTGCATCTTTGTCTAATAGAATTCAGAGTGCTGATGATATTGCTAGTATGCATAACAGTATTTTTGATGAGGTTAAGGATATGATTGCTAAAGCCCAGCAATCATATACCAAACAAGCCAACAAGAAAAGACAAGCCATGAATTTCAAAGTTGATGATTATGTTTGGCTGAGAATAGAAAAACGTAGACTACAAAGTGTAGATAGACATCCAGTTGTCAAATTAGCTCCTAGATTCTATGGACCATTTAGAATCATTCATAAAATTAATGATAATGCATTCAAGTTAGAATTTCCATCTCATTGGAAAATTCACAATACATTTCACATTAGTTTATTGAGACCATTTAGAGGCCAATTACCTGTCCACCCTGTTTAGGAAAACCCACCTTTATTAGAGGAAGAGACTGAAATACTTGAACCAGAAGCTATCATAGACACTGACTTTATGACCACTAGAACTGGCCCAAGGTATTCTAGATATCTAGTTAAATTTAAGAACCATCCTGTAGAGGAAGCACAATGGATGTATGCTAGAGACTTAAATCCTTTCCCCACTCTATTAGCTCCACATTGAGCTAATAGCAATTGAGGTCAATTGCTATCCCACCCCGGGGGTATGATGCCAGGAGGCATATTCCACAGTGGATTCCGTGCCACGGTGGATTCCGTGAGGTTTCACGGTGGATTCCGTAAACTTTGATGACCGCGGCTCATACACAAAGTGGATTCTTTGTGCGAGAAGTTGATGGGGACGCTTGTCCTTTTCGGGTGTTTCATTAATTTAGTGTGTACATGGGTGATTCCATAGCGGGTGATTCCGCAAAATGCATATTAAATTAATAAATGTTTATGAGTTTAGAGTGCGCACTCGTAATAAATTAAGGTTATGATTAATTTCTAACCAGTTGATTTATTTATGTAGCTGAAGACTGCTAGGTATTCACTTTTGTCGGTTTAATTGTATTATTTTACTAACGATTGTGAATGCTTCAGTTGATGTGTAGAGATAGCAGCAGTGGGGCGGAGGAAAGCATTGGAGTCTAGCGAGTATTCGACCTATGGATTATATTTTGATAGGCGCCACGCCTATATTTTGTCATGTCTATTGAGGCATCGATTATTTATCATTATTTTGTATGCGCCTATGCGCACGGATATGTTATTTCTATTTGGACATTGTGTTGGGCGTGCCAGACTTTATGGGCACCGTCCATTAGCTTTATTCCTATTTTTGTAAAAGCAAACTCAAAAGCTAAAAGCTTGTCATATTTTTGTAAATTGGGCTATTATTGAGCATGAAGATGAAAATATACATAAAATACATGCTTTGTGAAGCGCTCACACAAGGCATGGGGGGAGATTGAACCCAATTGGTCTCTTGCTCTTGTCGTTCATGCTTTCTACATTGTAATTTGTGCAAAAAGGTAGAGTTCATTGTTCTTGGGGACCTTCTGGGATTCACTACGTGAGCATACAGCGACCGATTTGCGCACCACAGGATCACTAGTTCTTCTTTCAGAATATTGAGACCCACTTTTAGGTGACGTTCAGTACCATCAGTATCTAAGAATGTCACTTGCCTGTCACCTTCCACTTCGCAGATAAATGTCCCATGGATTGCTTTCGGATAGAGGTCTGACTCCTTCAAGGGAGCATTGTCATCGTCTGATGTTCCACTCGAACCAATGTCCTCCTTCTAAAGAAATGACTCATTTGTCTGTTGAAATTACTGGAAGGGTATTAGAACTTTGTTTGTTTATGTGTGAGTAGTGATTTCTTCTGGACTTAGGGATTCATCTTCAGAGGATACGTCTAGGAATGTCACATAGCACATACCTTCTATAAGTTGTGGCTCTGATGGCTTTGGCTTCTGTTGACAAGGGGCATCATCATCCTCTTTTCTCTAGAATGTCTGGTCAGGGTGACAAGAGCCACTAGTGAACTTAATTTTTATACATTTGATCTAGTGCTTATGCAGATTGTGCATACTTTGTGGTCCATTGGTCAACCCAAATGGAACCATGGTCATTCCATCCAACACCGCGAGATCTTTGGCCTCCGAGGTCCCCTATAGGGACATCAACAAGATTATCCGCTATCAGAGAAACGTCTTCATCTGCACTTTCATAACCTGACTCGTTTTCTTCCTCATCATTTTCATCCTCTTCCTCTGGAGGCTCTATCTCTACTTTTGTAGAGGCTATGTAGGAGAAGAACAGATCTTCAACCTCTACATCTCCTTCTACTTCTGCTTCTATCTCTAGCTCTGTCTCTGCGACGGCCATGTAATAGGGAGAGCAATACATCCATGCTTCTATCTTGCTGTTAGAGGTGATTTCAGTAGTCACTTCGAGTTGAGGCAGGAGGTATTCTCCCATGGACAAAGACTCTGCTTCCTTCGATAGTTGGCTTACAATGCCCACTGTTAGGGACTATGCCTCTGTTTTCTTGGGAAATATCTATTTAACAGCCTCTTGGTCTCCTCATGTACCATCTGTTACTTCATTGTAGGAGTCTATTATGACTTCGATGGATGTGGATCCATTGCCTTTTTGTGATCCATACAATTTCAGCACCACTTTATGGGGTCCTCTACCTAGTGTTAGGGTTCCTTTGAACCAGTTCATCCTAGCTCTTGCTTCAAAAAGCCAAGGTCTTCCCAACAACAGAGGGTCCGAGGTCCCATAAGAATTTGGTTTGGCCATCAAATATGTCAGCCAATAGTATCTTCTTGCAAGGGTTCTTTTTACGTATGGGAAGATGCCCAATGATTTAATTCTGCTTTGGTTTGTTAATCTGATAAGCCATTGTGTAGGTTAAATTCCTTGCAAACCTAGATCCTTCATTGTCATATCTGTCATTATGTTTACTGATAAGCCTCCATCAATCGATGCATCTGAAATAAAGCATCCTTCTATCCATACACTAATATCTGGGGTTCCAGGATCTAGGAAGACGTTAGCTACATCTACTTCCTTCATAGGTTCTGAGGCTCTGTTGGACTTTGTTGTTGTTGGGGGAGCAATCCTTAGTCCGCGTCTTTGTGTCAAGATACTTTTGAATATTTTTTGGCAACTAGGAGATAGCAGCAGCAACTGTCGAAAGGTTAGGTTTGGTTTAAAGGTGTCTAGGTCTTTGACCACAAGTCATAATCTTTGATAGGATCCACACGCTTTTCCAATCGACTGGGACATAGGGCCACACCCACTTTTATTTTCCCATTTTCTTCCAGGAGTAGCAACATATGTGCTTCATCCTCATGAGGAGGGGCTTCTGCAGTTGTCTCTATAGCTCTCTATGGCTCTGTGATGCTCTGTAATTTCTTATTTTGGATTGCATTATTCTATTTTTCCCGAGGGAGGTTGAATTTCATCGTCTTTGCAGAAGGAACATTCTCTTTTGGAACTACTGGTTTTCCTTTCTTTGCTTGCATTATTGCGGCCACTTCCGATTCCACCAAATTGGAAGCAGGTTCTTGGGTCTTCTGTTGGGTATCACAAGTAGATTTCACAGGGACTGGACTTGGAAAATCTTTTGCAGTATGGCCTTCTCCTTTGCATCGGCTGCATAAGGGCTTGTAATCCACAGATCTTCTAGGGTTTGGACAAATCGGGGAGATATGACCCTTTTCTCCACATCTATAGCATTCCACCTCTGATCTCTGCTGGACTTTCATCCTCTGTAACTTTGAGAGGGAAACCTCCGTTGACCAAAATTAGGACCAAAATCCCTAGGCTTTGGTCCAATGTCCTATGTTGTCATTTTGGATTCTAGCAAGTTGAATCTTGCATTTTCATCTTTTTGTCTTCGTTCGGGCATCTCTTTCAGAGAGCAAATATCCTCTGTATGATTCTTTTGCAAACAGTAGGAATAGAAGGCTCCAGGAATGGTTGGTTTTTGAGTACATTCAGTGGCTAAATGTCTCACTTGATGGCACTTTCTGCACCATGTATTAGAATGCATCACATCTCTCCCACCTCCTCTGCAAGAGTGGATATATTAGTGGTATTCAACTTCAATGTCTGTAGCTGCTCTATAATCACATCCATAAGCTCTTTCTTGGATAAGTGGTCCTTCAGATTTTCACTTTCTGGAATGCTTATAATAGGGTTTTGGGAAGCTTCTGTAATTATTGCATATACAGGTTGGGTTGATCCAGAAGGTCCTCTGTTCTGGTTCTGATTCAGAGCTCTTGTTGAGACTTGGGGTAGTTGATTCCAATTGGTAGATTTCCACTGTTGTTGAGTCACCATTGGAGGAACTGTTTGAGGCCACTGTTGTTGTGGTTGAACCATCAGTTGAGGCACTATCGTCTACGGTGACCACTGTGGATTAGGTGCACTGTACTGTGGCACTATTTGCATCTGGGAATAGGGGTAGGGAACTATCCCTGGGAGGACTATATTTGATGGGCATACCATTCCTAGCATGGGAGGAGGTAAGACTCCTCTTCGTGGAGTCATTGATAGCATTGCTTCAACTTCATCATACAATCTTGCACCTTCCACTGCAGCTTGCAGATTGATTGGTCTTCTCAATTCCACGAACTTGCAAACTTCTGGTCATAGGCCTCTGAGGAACACTCCTTTCTGGATACCTTCGTCCAAATGATGGTTAGTCCATCTCTTCAGGATGGATTCCATTCGTGAGACATAAGTTTCTACTCTTTCTCCAGAGGACTGACTTAGGTTCATGAACTCCTCTCGCATCCGCTCTTCAAAACCTTCACGCCTGAATTTAGTGAGGAAGGCCAACTTCAAGTCGTCCCATGTGTGAAAAGTTCCTGCTGCCTGTCTCTCATACTATTGAAATGCCGCACCTTTGAAAGTAGTGGGAAAGATTGCTAACCAATGCTCAGGGGTTGTGGCATTGTTAGGCACACATGCTACCATAAACTCTGCTACATGAAGATCAGGGTCTTCATTGTACTTTCCCTTAAAAATTGGCAATGGGACTATATTTTTTGGCCTGTCATCAATATTTCTAGGACGAATCTGACTAGGAAGGGAACCTTGAGTTGCCATGGGGACTTCTATAAAGAGTGCTTTTAGGGCATCAAAGGAGGCTTCTATTGCAAGCTCCTTCTCAGCCTTGATTCTTGCCTTCTCTCTTCTCACGTACCTCTGGACTTGTTCTAATGCCTCCCTCTTAATTGTGTCATTTATTAGGGGGTTGGCTCCAATTAGTTGGTCTGTATTCAACATAATAGAATCAGAGAGGGGCTTCAGTCTCTGCAGGATTCTCTGGCCAATATCTCTTCTACTTTCTTCTTTTTAACATCTCTGAATTCAACTTTTAAACCACTACAGAGGGGGAGATATTCCGTTCTGAAAGTATCAAAACTCATTCTTCTTAGGATTGTTGTTGTGCCATCATTATAAAAATGCCAGCTTCTGATGGTTTCAATAGTGTATGTTGTAAAGAACACTCTATCTACCAACTTCTAGTGGGTTGCTAATTGGACAAGTAGAAGATTGTCAGAACACTAAGCATCCCATGTATCTTGCTATTGAGCATCCACAAACAAATTCCAACTCTTTTCTTTCTTGTTTTTGTGAACCTCCATAGACCATGGCTCCTGAAGCTTCTTCACAATCTCCCACTTAATGATGTGTGGAAACTTCTCAATGAATGACAAATCTTCCATGGATGGTCATTCTCTCTATTTCTGCTCTTCAGTTTGTTTCCAAACAATTTGCCACCAAGATGCATGTCTCTGTTGCCTCAACATGAAGAGGAAATAGTCCACCATATAGAGCTTAAATCATGATGGTAATATGTTTCCACCATTGTGGGATGAACTTCTTGTAGAAAGTGGATTTGGCAATAAGAATCTCCAACTCTTCAGTGGAAGAAGGAACTTTGCAAACATCCATTGAATTCTTCTCTTCTTGGCAATGCCATTTCCTTCATTTTCAGCCTCTTTTGATGCTTGTTGATGGCAAGCTTCCCTGGCTGTGCAAAAAAAAACATAGACCCCCAAGAGAGACACCAAGGAAAAGGGATTTCTACTGTTAGAACATCTATCTTAAACATCAACAAGATTTTGTTTCATTCTTTAGAGAACCACAACAAGGAAAACAACAAATCTTCACGCAGTGTCATAGTAGATATCTCCCACGCATTTGATAGAATCAACCATAATCTTCAACATCCTCACAAAATCTATCATAACAAATAAGAACACAAAGGAATACACCAATTTTGAATGAAAATAAATCACATAGTATTCATCTTTATTGTCTTCATAGCTTTCTCTCTCAATCTCTCATAAAAGATACATTGTTTTGATAGAATTGGCTATCTCTGACTCTCTCTCTCTCTCTCTCTCTCTATCAATAGTACATCATCTCCTCACTATAATGCTCAAGAATGGCACTTAATAATCCTTCTTAGGTCACGGATGAACCTCCCAAGAGGTATGGGAGGTATGAAAGGGAACCAGAGCCACTATAGTGACTCTTCATAGCTCACTACTGTCACTGTCACTCCAGTCTTCTCTTCAGTCTTCAGCAGCTGCTTCTTCCATTTGTTTTAGCTCTTTTGAACTTAGATTCATCCTTTCCAAAAGTTAGAAAATTTTTCCAAAGTCACACATACATTCTACAGAACACTTACAGAAAATCTACATAACAGAACATAACAGGAAAAGAGCAGAGACAGAGTAGAGACAAAGGCTCTACAGAAGGTCTACAGAGGGTTATAAAAGGTCATCAGAGAACAACAGATCCTCATAACTCATACTGAAAAATAGATGCTAAATAGAAGATATCAGAAGCAATCAGAACCTCAACAAAACCTACTAGAACATCACAGAGCTTCATATTTCCACTAAGAATCATCATGAGCTTCTAGAACATAATCAATATAATCCAAAACACTCTCAAACACTTCCAAAAACAACCAAACATCACTCAAAATCCATTAAAAATCAACCATTCAGACCTTAAAAAAAACAAAAATCAGTCAAAAATTCAGTCTTTTTCCACTCTCAACACTTCCAAGCAATATCTAATAAGAATCCTCAAGATCATCCCTGCGTAAAACAACAAAACTCGCCTTAAAATTCATCTTAATAACCCTTATTAGCTAATTCTTTAGGATGCCTAATCATTGGAATCTTCATTGTTCTACCATCTTAACCTAAAATAGAGCTAGAGCCAATTCTGAAAATTTAGTAGATAGATAAATTACTTGAAGAAGAATATTTACTGATTATCCACTATCCAAAGGAAATTCATTAAACATCTTTTCCATATACTCAACTTGAATTTTGGGAGTTTATATTCCGCTATCTGTTGCTAATGAGTAGGTAGTATAACATAACATACAATAACCGTGAATTCTAAACATGGCTCTTTGTTACCAATACTCTTGCAATGTTGTTTCAGCTTTTGCAGTAGGATTTCTTTAAAACCAAGAATCTAATTTAAAACATGTTGAAGTCTCAATTACAAAGATGAAGTAACTAAGGCTTGAAACAATTCTTCATACCCCCCTACTTCAAGTACTACTAGTTTTGAAATAGTAGGTTTCCTCAACTCTAATTGTTCACGATTTTTCAAGAAATCCTCCTCTTGAACCTCAATTTTTGTTTCTCTATCTCTCCTACCTCTATAGTTGTTGTATTTGGCACCATCCTGAATTGCTGAACTTCAGGTGTCACAATTATGCATCCTCATGTCCTTTAAATCCTAACATCTTTGCTTCTTCCTTAGATAAGTTTGTGATAACTACAGTGACTCAAGCTAGTAGCTATAGATGAGGTTCTACTAAAGAGTATCCTTTACTACGGTTCTTCACTATTGGCATTTCTCTCTTAGCTCTATGACTAATCCACAATTCACATTGGGGCCCCATAAAATGTCCTTAGACTATGTCCTTAGACTTTGCACTAGTGCCAAGCTCTTTATGACCCCTCCATTTGCCTTCAAGGTCTAGTGTGTTTCAAAATATTTAGGGTCCCCTACCCTTTATGTGCTATTTTCTATAACAACTTGATGACCAATTTTATTACAAATTTAGCAAACTTTCTTCTACATCTATCTTATAGACTCATAGGGATTTTAATTGTTTGGCTATCATTCGAACCAATTTATTGGTAGTTTTTAAAAAAAAAGAGGATTTTGAGTTAGAGGTTTTATTGAAGGACTTCTTACCTTTTGATTCCTTGGTATGCTTCTTTTTCTTATTCTTTTTGTATTTATCATTAAAATTTAAATGAGATTTTGAATCTAAAGGTTCAATTTCATCTTCAAACTTCTCATCATCTTTCAAAACACTATCCATATCACATTTAAAATCAAATTCTACGTCTATTTTTTAATGGGAACATCCAAAAACAAGTTGATTTTTCACATGTACTATTGTATCAATCAAAGCATCCAATTTGATTGTTGTCCTAACTCCACATTTATGATTGCCCTTGAGAGCTTAGTACTCAACCCCTTCAAGAAATAACTCAGGGGGATCACTTATGAGTATATGTATGTATCATGTGAGTTCAAAATAACGGATTCTAATAACACCAATTTTATACATTTTTTACATACAAAAGGTGTTATATAAAAGGTTTCTACATATGAATAAAAAAGGATCATGTTTTATTCAAGAAAAATTCAAAGATAAGGATATTTATAAATAGGCCTTGAACACATGTGATATATAGGATATGTATATAGTGAACCCTCAGAGAGAAATAACAAGTTTTCATATCTAATGATAGTTTGTTATTAACATCTATCCTATTTAATAGATTTTTAAAGTGTTGCACATAATTTTTCACCAACATTCTATTATGCTTAATTGATTTGATTCTAATACATCAACTGTGTTTTATCCTTATAGAATCAAAATGAAAAGGCATTCTTTAAATCATCATAAGTATTAAATATGGCTACACTACTAGCCACGGGGACACTAAGCGAGGGAGTAAAATAATTGGGCGTCCCTTAAGCAATAACGGCTTTCGTCGCTTAAGTGATGTAACCGTCTTTTAAGCAATATCATGAAATTTTTTTAATTTGCGCATTGTTTAGGCAATGACATTCGTCGCTTAGGAACTGCCATTATGGACGTCCCTTAAGCAACTACAAAAAGTGATGTCTTTTGTGATGTGTGTACACTGTTCTCCATCACTTAAGAAACACCCCACTCTAAAACAAAAAGCTGAATGTTTCTCTCATTTTTTATGATCAAAGCAAGGAGACCGAGAGCGAGGGCAATCAATGAGATTCAAACCATTGCCTACCTGCATAGGAATGCAAGTTCTATATATATATATATATATATATATATATATCTCCCCCATTGTCCATCATGCTCACTTTCTTAAAGATGATATTTTCCATTATGCTTTCTATGTTGCTATGGCATACTATTCTCACATCCTTTGGCCTAGACTTCAAAACTTGTCTTTCTAATAGGAAGTGATTGCAAAATGGTGGATTGGATGCACCTTGTATTATGTGACCAGGTTGAAGAGTACCTAAATGGGATTAGGACTATTCCCTATTCCCTTTCCAAATGGCTAAAGGTGACGATCATGTGCATATGTTAATTTCTAGAAGACCATAATGTGAGCTTGCATGCTATTACCAAGACATTGGATGGGCAAGCTTTCATGTAGCTCAAGATCTCCTTGAACCCTACAAGTATCAAGTTGTCTTCTTGCTTGAGCACCTATAGCTTTGCTCCATATGACAACTTGCATGGGTAGGCAAGAATGTTGTCATGTGGATGGGAGTTCCATTCAAATGATCTTGACAACAAATAGCTTGAAGTGAGTGTGAAGTATGATGCCAGGAGGCATATTCCACGGTGGATTCCGTGAGGTTTTACGGTGGATTCCGTAAACTTAGATGACCGGGGCTTATACACAAAGAGGATTCTTTGTGCGAGAAGTTGATGGGGACGCCTGTCCTTTTCGGGCGTTTCATTAATTTAGTGTGTACATGGGTGATTCCATAGCGGGTGATTCCGCAAAATGCATATTAAATTAATAAACGTTTATGAGTTTAGAGTGCGCACTCGTAATAAATTAAGGTTAGGATTTATTTCTAACCATTTGATTTATTTATGTAGCTGAAGACTGCTAGGTATTCACTATTGTCGATTTAATTGTATTATTTTACTAACGATTGTGAATGCTTCAGTTGATGTGTAGAGATAGCAGCAGTGGCGGAGGAAAGCATTGGAGTCTAGCGGGTATTCGACCTTTGGACTATATTTTCATAGGCGCCACGCCTATATTTTGTTATGTCTATTGAGACATCGATTATTGATTATTATTTTGTATGCGCTTATGCGCCCGGATATGTTATTTCTATTTGGACATTGAGATTGGGCATGCCAGACACTATGGGCACCGTCCATTAGCTTTATTTTCCTATTTTTGTAGAAAGCAAACTCAAAAGCTAAAAGCTTGTCATATTTTTGTAATTGGGCTATTATTGAGCATGAAGATTGGAAATATACATAAAATACATGCTTTGTGAAGCGCTCACACAAGGCATGGGGGAGATTGAACCCAATTTGTCTCTTGTCTCTTGTCGTGCATGCTTTTACATGGTTTTTTGTGCATAAAGGTAGAGTACTTTGTTCTTGGGGACCTTCCGAGATTCACCACGTGAGCTATCTGCGACCGATCTGTGCACTAGTGATATCAGAGCGGAGCAGAGATCAAGAGCTTCCAATCGCTACCAATCTCGGGCGAAGGCGGAGCTCTAGGAACAAACGGGCTCTACAGTCAATCTCGTCGCGAACCATCGATATAGGCAGACTTCTGGCGATCAAGAACCCCTGTTTCCACTGTCAGATCGCGAAGGACCAAGCTCTGCAGGCGGAGGACCACGCAATCATCTCCATCAACAAGTCGTTGAAAACCAGTGAGAAAATTCTTAATCCTCTTCACTAAAAGCTTAATTACAAAGCTTTAAAAGCTTAAAGGAAGCTTAAGCTTCCCCAAATCTTCTCGACGTGTCAGAGAGTGGCCCGAAAAATCCGCGCGAGGAAAAAAAATGGCCCCCCCCTCACGAAATCAGACGACGGCCTGTTTAGTCCACCATTAAGCTTCATAAGCTTAAGCTTAATCACTTAAGCTTAAACCACTGCAAGTCACACAGGGCAGACAAGTCGGAAAACTCCAGGTCTCGCACTTCTGAAGTTAAGTTCCGCAAGTCGACTGTAATCAAGTTCTGCAAGTTCTGCAAGTCGGCCTAAGTCCAACAAGTCAATAACTCTGCAAGTCAGACTAAATCAGAACTGACTAACGCTTAAAACTCCTAGAAGACTTGTTCCTATGCAAAAACTCTGAACTGGAAAGTTATTCGCAGCAAGCTGTTCTACCTATCTGCAAGTTCGTTGAAGTACTTTCAGCAAACGGAGACAGAAATATTGCAGAATTTCTGAAAATTGAAGAAGAAATACCCAAAAATACACAGCCTTGTAACCCCAAATTTGAGCTACGCTCATCCCGCTAACTGATTTTGAGTGAGAAAGGTTTGTTGAGTTTTACAGGATGACTACCCCTCATATGGATGATCCTATGGCTGAAGACGACCTACTTGAATCTACCATGGAACAAAAGCTGGATCTAATCATGCTACAATTGGAAGAAGAGCGAAGAGCTAGGCAAGCCTTGCAAGCGCAATTGACAAAGCTACAAGGAGCGTCCACTGATAAAGAAGAACCTCAAGCTGAAGATTTGATTCGCTGTACCATCGACGCCACCCTTGAAGCACAAACCATTCGCAAGGAATCCAAGATAAGTAAACGAAGTTTCAAGTTTCGCACTTTCAATGGCATAAGAGAAGGAAAGACTGTTTTATCATTCATTAGCCAGTTTGATGACTATTTCCATGAGGAAACTTATACCGAAAAAGATAAAATCAAGTGTGTTACTAATCATCTGATAGACAGAGCATCACTTTGGTGGACTGTAGTCCGCAAGAGCATAGAATGTCCTGCTACATGGGAAGATTTCAAGAAGAAGTTCATGCAAAATTTCCTTCCACCGCAATTTCATGAGAAGACTATCAAGCAATGGGATTTACTTCAACAGCGAGATCGTGAGCCTATTCCACAGTATACAGAGCGTTTTTGGAATGCACTTCTATAGTTACGCATGCTTGAAGACGTACCAGAGACGACACATAAGCGGAAGTATATGTCTGGACTTCTTGGACATTACTACGCTGAAGTGAACATGTTCAAGCCTACTACCCTTGAAGACGCCATCTCCTTAGCTCATGACACTGAAGATAAGTTACGCGGAAGAGATCGACGACCACAGCCATTCCAAGCTAATGGTAATTATGGATCTAAACAATTCAATTCCAATTTCAGAAGGTTTAATCCAGGTCGTTTCTCATCACCATCTTTCCGCAAGAATTGGCCTAAACCATCTACATTACCATCCACTGTTAATCCAAATCCAAAGCCTATTCCACAAGCAAATCCAAATGTACCCAGACTCCCAGCCATTGCAAATAATGTGACCAAAGCCAAGCCAATAGTATGCTACAAGTGTCACCAGCCAGGGCATCTCGCAGCAAATTGTCATTCAAAGAAGCCATCAGCACATATCAACTACCTTGGAGCCATGGACGAAGACGAGCATGAGGATATGCCGGATTTCACTGAAGAAGAGGATGATATTACTACTACTTCCGACACTTTACCAGGTATGCCTACTCCACATTCATTGTTGACTATGAAATGTATGGTGCATGGAAAAGAAAGAACTATCTTGCATGATGACGGTAGTACCCATGACTTTATTTCAGCAAAATTGGTAAAGGAATTAAAATTGCATATTGTACCTACGCATTATCGCATAAAAGCTGCATTTTTAGGCACTAGGTACAATGGCACACAAGAAGTACAAGATTTAGAAATTCAAATTGGTCCATACATTGAAAGAAGAAATTTCTTAGTTGTCCCATTACAGTCAAGCGACATTATTCTAGGAATGCCATGGAGACACCAGCATAATCTCAATATAGATTATTCCATACACACAATGAATATTAATTTTCAAGGAAAATCTATTACATTATTTGGTATGCATGCATCTCATATTTTTCCACTGCTTTCGCATACTCAAGCAAAACGTGCACTACGCAAGAATACTAAATCATATCTCATTTGGGTGAATGAATTGCACGCAAAGGAAAATCATATGCACCCTAGGCATAAGGAATTTCTTGCATATTTTAAGGACTGTTTTGCAGAAGACCTACCACCAGGTTTACCACCATCACGTCCAGAAGACCATAAGATTGATCTAATACCTGGCACACAACCACCTTGCAAAGCACCATATAGGCACAATCAAATAGAGCAAAAAGAAATCCAGAGTCAAGTTGAAGAATTACTAAATAGAGGCTTAATTTGACCTAGCAGTTCTCCATTCGGTGCACCTGTGCTCTTAGTCAAGAAAAAGAATAATACTTATCGTATGTGTATTGACTACCGAGCATTAAATAAGATCACTGTAAAGAATAGGTATCCTATACCTAGAGTTGATGACCTTATGGACAAACTACAAGGATCTTCTATATTTAGTAAAATTGACCTTAAGTCTGGATATCATCAGGTGAGGTTAGATAAATCCGACATATTTAAGACTGCATTTAGGACACAGTTTGGCCATTACGAATTCTTAGTCATGCCATTCGGATTAACTAATGCACCTGCTACTTTCAGTAGAATGATGAACCGTATTTTTCTGAAATATCAGTATTGTGTGATTGTTTTCTTTGATGATATTTTGGTGTTCAGTCAAAGTGAAAAAGAGCATTATGAGCATTTATCATTAGCTTTTCAATTACTGAAAGAAAATCAATTGTTTGCAAATCCTGAAAAGAGTGAATTCTTTAAGACAGAAATAGAATATCTAGGTCATATTGTATCAAAAGAAGGAATTAAAGTTGATCCTAAGAAAATTGATGCAATATTGCATTGGCCTGTTCCTAAAAATGTACATGAATTACGCTCATTCCTTGATCTTACTAGTTTCTATAGGAAGTTTGTACGTAATTTTTCATTACTTGCTTTACCATTAACCAAACTTCTTAAGAAAGGAATTGTTTATCAATGGACTGAAAATCAGCAGAAACCCTTTGATTTACTCAAACGTGCATTAACTAATGCCCCTGTTCTACAAGTGCCTGACTTTAATAGACCATTCTTTCTAGTTGTGACCGATGCTAGCGGATCAGGAATAGGAGCCATATTAATGCAAGAGAATCATCCAATAGCATATTCTAGTTCTAAGCTGAAACCCTCTGAGCTCAAATATTCCACTTATGACAAGGAACTCTTAGCAGTTGTACAAGCATTAAAACAATGGAAGCATTATTTAATGGGTTCAGAATTCATGATAAAGACTGACCAGCAAAGCATTAGACATCTACTTAGCCAACCCCAAATTTCTGACCGTCATATCAAATGGGCTTCCTTCATTCAAAGTTTTCATCCTATCATTCAATACCAACCTAGAAAAGAAAATGTAGTTGCTGATGCATTGAGTAGAAGACCTGCAATTCATAATATTTCTATCATATCTTTTGATTCTTTGATTGCTATGAAAGACACATATCAGTAGGATATTACTTTTCATTCTGATTCGCAAAAATTAGTTCAAAATAATTTCATTCCTGTTGATTCATTGTCATATAATGATGGATTTATGTTTTTTGAAAAGAGACTGTGTGTTACTATTCCATTCCGATCTTTTGTTTTGAATGAAATTCATTGTTCCCCATATCAAGGTCATAGAGGTATCATTTCTACATTACGCATGTTAACTGAAGATTTTTATTGGCCGCATATGGATGTAGATGTATCTAATTTCGTTTCTGAATGTTTGATTTGTCAAAGAATAAAGAGACATCATGGTAAACAGTATGGATTATTAATGCCTTTGTCTATTCCATCTAAACCTTGGGAACATATTCCTATGGATTTCATTACTGGTTTACCAAATACTAAATCTAACCATGACATGATTTGGACAATTGTAGATAGATTTAGTAAGCAAGCATATTTCATTGCATGTAAGAAAACTTTAACAGCATCACAAGCAGCACAGTTATTTTTGAAAACTGTTTTTACTAACCATGGATTGCCAAAAGTGATTATTTCAGATCGTGATTCTAGATTTTGTAATAATTTTTGGATTACACTGTTTGCAAATCTAGGCACAAAGATTGACTTCTCATCTGCATTTCATCCAAAAACAAATGGACAAACAGAAGCCACAAATAGCACTATTTTAGATCTTTTATGTGCATACACTATCTCTAAACCTCATACATGGGATACTCATTTACATTTATTACAGTTTGCATACAACAATACACCGCACACATCTACAAAGAAAGCACCTTTTGAAGTCATTTATGGATATAGATTATCTACACCTGTTGCATCTTTGTCTAATAGAATTCAGAGTGCTGATGATATTGCTATTATGCATAACACTATTTTTGATGAGGTCAAGGATATGATTGCTAAAGCCCAACAATCATATACCAAACAAGCCAACAAGAAAAGACAAGCCATGAATTTCAAAGTTGATGATTATGTTTGGCTTAGAATAGAAAAACGTAGACTGCAAAGTGTAGATAGACATCCAGTTGTCAAATTAGCTCCTAGATTTTATGGACCATTTAGAATTATTCATAAGATTAATGACAAAGCATTCAAGTTAGAATTGCCATCTCATTGGAAAATTCATAATACATTTCATATTAGTTTATTGAGACCATTTAGAGGCCAATTACCTATCCACCCTGTCTATGAAAACCCACCTTTACTAGAAGAAGAGACTGAAATACTTGAACGAGAAGCCATCATAGACACTGACTACATGACCACTAGAACTGGCCGAAGGTATTCTAGATATCTAGTGAAATTTAAGAACCATCCTGTAGAGGAAGCACAATGGATGCACGCTAGAGACTTAAATGCTTTCCCCACTCTGTTAGCTCCACATTGAGCTAATAGCAATTGAGGTCAATTGCTATCCCACCCCGGGGGTATGATGCCAGGAGGCATATTCCATGGTGGATTCCGTGAGGTTTTACGGTGGATTCCGTAAACTTAGATGACCGGGGCTCATACACAAAGAGGATTCTTTGTGCGAGAAGTTGATGGGGACGCTTGTCCTTTTCGGGCGTTTCATTAACTTAGTGTGTACATGGGTGATTCCATAGTGGGTGATTCCGCAAAATGCATATTAAATTAATAAACGTTTATGAGTTTAGAGTGCGCACTCGTAATAAATTAAGGTTAGGATTTATTTCTAACCATTTGATTTATTTATGTAGCTGAAGACTGCTAGGTATTCACTTTTGTCGGTTTAATTGTATTATTTTACTAACAATTGTGAATGCTTCAGTTGATGTGTAGAGATAGCAGCAGTGGCGGAGGAAAGAATTGGAGTCTAGCGGGTATTCGACCTTTGGACTATATTTTGATAGGCGCCACACCTATATTTTGTTATGTCTATTGAGACATCGATTATTGATTATTATTTTGTATGCGCTTATGCGCCCGGATATGTTATTTCTATTTGGACATTGAGATTGGGCGTGCGAGACACTATGGGCACCGTCCATTAGCTTTATTTTCCTATTTTTGTAGAAAGCAAACTCAAAAGCTAAAAGCTTGTCATATTTTTGTAATTGGGCTATTATTGAGCATGAAGATTGGAAATATACATAAAATACATGCTTTGTGAAGCGCTCACACAAGGCATGGGGGAGATTGAACCCAATTTGTCTCTTGTCTCTTGTCATGCATGCTTTTACATGGTTTTTTGTGCAAAAAGGTAGAGTACTTTGTTCTTGGGGACCTTTCGGGATTCACCACGTGAGCTATCTGCGACCGATCTGTGCACCAGAAGTTGTATGTGGCAAGGTATGAGGAGAACCTAATAATCTCCAAGCATTAGAACCTCCACAACTCTACAAGTGTTGCAGATTACAAGCACCTATATCATTGGCTCCATTTCAAGCTCAATCGGGCATCTTACATGATCAATACTATCTTTGGTAAATGGACATGCGTTACATTTCAAAGCTTAGGTCAACCCCAAACATCCTTCTTGGGTTTTCAAATCCCATGACGTGTATTTCAAACACATAGAAAGACCAACCTTTTTTTCCTTATTCAATTTGATTAGGCAGAGAAATGTGATACAACATGCACAAAATATAGATAGAGACACCATAGATCCAAAAGATGAGTATAAAGATACTCTCTCCAAACTCAATTCAACATAAGTAGCTTTCTTAGTTCTAGTCCGTTCTTTTAAGATTAACTAGAACATCATCTTCTAAGACATCATAAAATTTAGCAATCAAACTCTAGAAGAGAAAAACTTAAATATCCCTCTTATATCAAACTTCAAGGAAAGCCTAATGGATTGATTTATGGGCTCACATATACAAAGAATTTAGTCAAACAAGGTAAGGATCTCACATTACATCTGGATGAGATTATGATACCATGTGAATTCAAGTATTTGACATGAGCTGCTTGGAATTGTAGCATCTTCATCAACTTTTTTTTGCATCTTTACTAATTCATAAGCTATTTTCTGAGCACATCTTCCTTCGGCTACCTACCAATGCTGATTTAGGAGTAGAATATGTCCACCACTTCATTGTTGTAGTAGCTTTTGTAGGGCAAGCTTCACTAGCAATTGCTTTTATTTTAAAAATTCCTTCTTCATTAATCCACAGAGAGACTTCAAAAGTACCACCACCAAGATCAAATATGAGCATGTTCTTCTCCCAGCAGAGTTTGCCTTGTTGTCAAGACCGTAGGCAATAGGTGCTACAGTCAGCTCATTAATAATTCTCATTACATGGCAATAGGTGCTACAGTCAGTTCATTAATAATTCTCATTACATTCAACCCAAGCATCCAATTTATCCATCATTTTGCAAAACTCTAAATTTTGAGAAGTTCTCTTAGAATCCACTTGGTCCTATCCTTGAAGCTCAATTCAATGCATACATGATAGTATAGAACTATCCTAGGAAGTATTTCCCTGCGTGCTATCCATAATGACCTATAGCCACAAATTCACCTCACAACTTGAGAAGTAATTGTACAAATGAGCTGTTTGTTGCCTCAACTCATAATATGAAGTCTTCTTTAACTTAAATGCATTAGTTTTATGTTAAATTGCAAATGTCCAATTCCATAATAGATTTACCAAAACTTTACACAGTAAAGCGTCACCTTGTTTTGCCTTGTTATGAGCTTGTTTAGACCTGTAAATCCCATCCCTTACCAATGGGAACTTAGGAAACACTTAGGATAAGTGCAAACACTACTCAAGCACTTGTAGAACCTACAAAAACTCCACATTTCATCCAAATCCTCTAATGTGATATTTGTAAATGAGTCAATTGACTGTGGTACATTGAATATATTCCATCTCAACCTATGGAAGTCCAAGAAACAATGTAGACTCCATGATGACATTGCATCCTTCAAGGCTTATTGATTAAGTTCCCATACTCCATGTAGAAACTTGAATCTTCATAAAACTTGAAATATTTGACCATTCCCTACTATGTGGACAGAAGAAAAGAGCCCATGTGTTTGCCCCTTTTGAATAAACCTTTTGGAGACCAATATTTCCTTTGAATGAAATAGGAGTCTTTATTCTTGTTGAATACTTATTTATGCTAGTCCAAGAAGTTATCCCAAGATTTAAAAAAGCTACAATGATGATGAAGAATCCAAAACATCGATAGGCTTTAAGCTCTACTACTCTCCATACATTCACAAAAAGGATGCTTGGAATGCTGAAGAAGTGATTCAATGTTGGTAAATAGGTTGATGTTGAGGTTAATTCTCATTTTCAAGATCCGAATAATGCCAAAAGCCCCTTGAATAGAGTCAACATTGACCAAATTTTCAAGAAAATTTGAAAGTACCCTTCTATCCCCAAGAGTTCAAGAAAAAAGAATGCCATGAATCTTGGCAAGAAGCTTCAATCTTCAACCAATATTTGTTGTTGAGGCTTCATATAAGATTCTTGAGGTAAGATTAGCCAAAATCCCCCTTGATTAAGTGAATATTTGGCCAAAATTTTAAGAAAACACATTGCAGCCCTATTTACTCCATATTTAGGTTGAAATGAAACTTCAAGTGTAAAGAATGGCTAAGTGTAAGTTAAAATACTTGAGGTTTGAGGAAGATTCCTAGAGTTTAGTGGAGTAAAACCCCATGAAATTCTTTAAGAAATTTGTAAACTCTTACTATTGTCCATGACTGTGATCATGGGCCTATGGTTTTGAAAGCTTATAAGCCCTTTAAGGAAGAAGAAACCTTTGATGGCAGACTGAAATAAAGAAATATCTCATGCTAAGAAATATAAGAAATTATTGTTGAAGCCATAGCCTCAACATGTTTAATATTACTAAGTAAAAGACACCATGTCTGAATACAAGACAAGAAACCATAGCCAAAGCTTGAGAATTAGTGAATGAGGGGCTATAGCATCAAAACATCCTCATATTCAGGATGGCAAGGTATCCACCCCTTGGTCATGTTGGGGCATGTAGCTCACCACCCCTTGATCAATGAGAGCTCAAATGGGTTTCATACAAGTTTCTTCAAATATGGAAAGAGGGATATTTGCCTAACTCATGTGATGCTTGGGCAGTGTTTGGTGAATGATTGTTGGCCCATTGGGATTCTTTATTTTTTTGTTTATTAGTTTCACAAGTTTATTTTTGTAATGAGGCTTTATGTAGAGATTTTTCAGCAACCAAAGACCTATTTTCTACTTGGTTGTTAATTTTAACAAAATAAAGCAATGTATTTTATATTTGACTAATGGTTGTTGTAATATGCAGGCATGATGAATGACCGTGGCCGTAGAGCAAGGCTGGTCACCAGAAAGTCTACATTGCAAGCTACTAGACTGTTATGTGATGACGTGTGAGTGACCATGGCAGAGTATGAGGAGTTGTCAAATGGAGCATTGGAGACTACCATCGAGATATTGGGTAGGTCATTGCAGCCTATGCAGCTTGGAGAGGGTACATTGACTTAGCTACCTCTAGGAGCAGACACTTCTTCAATTGGAGATACCACCAAAGCACATCGGTAATCATTTCAAACGATAAAATAGAAAGTATCTCAAATAATAAAACAATAATCTAAAAATCATAACGTCTCTTTGATGTCTTTGTATACATTAGGACTCATATACCTTTACCAGGATCATTGAGCTAGCCCGTAGCATAGGGTAGTGGTTGTTTGACCTAGAGGTATATCCTTTACAATGACAATGCATCAAGTGAAGTGTGTTTTTCAATAATTAAGAATTCATTGTGTCTTATTTTTCTATTGCATGCAGGCATTGTCGAGAGAGCAGCACAGTGCTTGGGTGATGACAGAACTCAGCAGTCTCAGGCCGCCACCATCCATTGGTGGAGTACCACTAGGCCCTTGTACTAGTATTCTTGGTGTTACATATTATTTTATGCCCAATGGTGCCATTGACTACTCAGAAAGTGGGTATCACCTTTCGACGTTGGATGGGAGAGTTATGCTTCTCCTATATGCCACGCGTTCACATTCTATGGGGGTGAGTATTAATTAACATAAAAATGACGAATTGTGTTTGTTTTCAACTTCTAATGGGCCTTAGTTTTCAATGAAGATATTAGCACAAGGATGACAAGAAATATGTCATCAGGGTGCTGGAGATGAAGTATGGGATAGGATGGAGCCATAAGTGGCTCACTGGGGTGATGTTCGAGCTTATGAGCCATCGACACGACTGTGCATGATAAGAAGCTTTGATATGAATGTGCGTGTGTGTAATGGTAGTTAGCAATGGTTTCTTATTCCTTCCCTTGATTTCTTGTTCATTTCCTAGAATTGTAGGCTAAATGTATGCTAGACAGTTTCAGATAATTCAAATAGGTTAGGAAATGGTTTCTGAAGCACCTACATCCATAGCCACCAGGGATGGAGGATGGGGGACCAAGATGGGGTTCTAAAAATCATATATTTTCTAGATATATTTAAGACATCTATAATGAAACTAAACAAACATGATACTTTAACTAAAATTCTTCTTAAAATGTCACACGAAAGAGTAAATTTTAAATTTCAAAGAAATTCATCAATCATGAAACTTCAAAGTTGAAACTTAAATGGTTCATTGAATAGTGAATTCTCAAATTGAAGAGTAGAAGTGTATTGCACTAAAGTTTGAAGACTCAAAACCTGAAGACTCTCTATTACACTGGTGATAGGTCACTAAAGTCTGAAACAATGAACAGTAACCATAGTCGATTGGCCCAAAATTAATTTAGCTTGCAAACAATAAACACAAATTGCTGTGGCCAAAACACATATAAGTAAGGGTTAGAAACAAGTTCCCTGACTTGATATAGGCCCAAAAAATTGAAAAAAGAAAATGAAAAACTACAAAATACTGAAGAGAGATGTAGGAAACAGGCCAAAAACTGTCAAAAGATTTTCGCCCAGGCTATAGATAAGTCGCAACAGTCATAATCAAGTCACATCACCAATAGAAGATTAAAAAACAGACCTCAAACATGAGAAAAGAGCAGTAGAAAATCTGATCCAGAAATCTAAAACAATGTCAGAACTTGAAATCTGATACCATGTCAAAAGTGGATGTAACGATTGAAGCGTGGGAAACTCTTAAAATGGACTACTGAACACAAGGAAGAGAGAAAAGAGAAACATTACAAGAGAAAGAAGAACACTGCACAAAGAACTCAGAAGAAATGAGATGCTTGGGAAATGGAATCCATATACCAAGACATGAGATAGTACAGAAGCGAGGTGAGTCACTGGCTATGGAGGGACTAGCACATCTGCTCCCTCTCTCCAAGAAGGTGACAAATGAATGACGGTGAGGTGGAAGCCTGAGAATATATAGGCCAAATAAATGCCATAAAATATGGCTGGTCGACTAGCATTAAATTTTGGCTGACTACTAGCTACATAAAATGCTGAATCACAATAAATGATGGCAAATAAAATACCTAAAATACCTATGGTTCCTAGCCTACTGTACCACATGCACAAACTCAGCCATGAACTGACTAATATGCTAACATTGTCTGCCATCTACATATTCATAGATTGCATGGTATGACACGCAGCCACCTAATTGCAGAGTTTACATGAAATATACAAGTTAGGAGACCTGAGGTTGAATGTTCATGGTTACAGGCTCTATTCACATTTGAACTCAAAGGTGCTAAACTTATACCATCACGGTCCTTTTTTAGGAAAAATTGGTGTTTTTAGAAAAGGGGTTTTGAATGAATGTTGTAGCATGTACTTCCTCGTCAATAAGGTAGTTTTTAAAGTGCATTACAAGTGTGAAGAAGTTTGGTTGTACCTTCATGTGAAAAGGCACATGTAAATAATTTTTTAAATGATACATATCTTCTTTTGGGTTTGTCACAAGAAACATGTGTGGACTTGATTATAGTAGCAATAATTGGTCTAAACATATAAGTGAATATAGAGATTTTGGTACTTGAGTTTATGTTGAATGAAAGGATAATCACAATTTTGTTTGTTGCTTTAAGGGCACACAATTGTTCGGATTCTATGGCTCTTGACAATATATATATTGTAATCAATCGAAGGGGTGTCTTTGGAGGGTAACCAAATGGTAGCCAAATGTCAAGTGATCAGTTTCGTCCTCTTTTGTGTCTATAGTATTGTGGTGTGGATAATTGTCGTTTTGAACATCAACAAGGTCGTCATGATCAAAAGGAAGAACTCTATGACTGTCTGATGTTGATGCACCTACATCAGAAGGCATGGTCATTTCACCTTTATGCCATCAAACAACCGGCGACCTCTAGGCTTAACATGCACAACTTGCCACCATAGATGATCATATGTGTTCTTGTAGAGAAACACTTATTCAACATGAGCTAGCAAAATATATGGCTCCTTTGAAGCCTCTATTAACTTGGAGGAATCAATGGACCAAAATCTAGATGCCTCTTGTCTCATTGTGGCATTACTACCTTTGTACTCTGCTCAAAACCAATCCACCTTCAAAACCACCTATCCAAACACATGAATTGAAACTTTAGAATTATGTATAAATTCAAGAAGTCTAAATGTCACATATATAAGCCATCGTTTATTTAAAAAATAATGAAAGTAAGAAAGATTAGTCACATACCATAGGCTCATGTCGCTCCTCAAGTGCTGGCGCTCAATCATAAATACCATACTTCATTTGATGTGAATGACATCTACTTAGCCATCACTGGTCAAAGGTGGCGGTGTACGCTCTAACCTATCCAAATCTACTTATTAAGTACCACAAAAATGTGAGACATTTATTGAAGGATCAATCAAACCCTAAAACCAAAAAACTAGTAAAATAACAAAATGTAATAGATTCTTTGATATCTTATAATGCTTATTCTACGAGAAATAAATAAATAAATATATATATATATATATTTATTTATATATGTTTATATATATATACTCCTTTTATTTGTCTCCACCATATAGTAGCACTTGCTTTTTTCCACACTTAAGTAAGCATTGATTCCATAAGATCAATTGATGCTTATCTTAGTGTGCAAAAAAGCAGGCGCTACTGTATGGTGGAGACAAAAAAAAGGAAGACTGATATGTGCATAGAGACGTCAGAGCACTTTCGTAGGGAGAGATGCCTACGGACCACAACTTTCCTCAGCATAGGGTATGTGCAATAAATAACTTAAATTTAAATTATTGTGATCTTTGTTAGATGTATGATAACTACTCTCTAAACTATGCAATTCTAATTTTTGAAATTTATGTAGGAGGGTGCATGGAGATGAGTAGCAGCATGTCACATGTCCAGACTAGGCTGGAGACTAGGCCAGATGGGACGGATTAGATTTGTGGCAACATTCTTTAAATTTGGACTTTTATAGAAAATATTTGCAAGTCAATAAATCAATAAGTCTTTGGTTTTGTTTAATGCATACCAAAAACTATAGTTGTGCGTCTACAGAGCAAGAGACAGAGTATGCGACATACCACAGATATCGAGCCTTGTGCGCGACTCTTCAGGACAGAGCATACCCACTTGTGAGTATCACTATTATATTTTTTACTTTTTCTCAAGTTAGATGTAATATGTTTTTAACACATTTCACTAACTACATGTTCATGTTTGCTTTCACTTACTAATAAAGGAGCAGCCTGGAGAGACTGATATGGCTGAGGTGGCGACACAAGAGGCCAAGTGGCAATGTCAAGAGACAGAGAGGGGTAGCGGTGGTGATGGTGGTTGTGGTGATGGAGGTGGTGGTGGAGATGGTAGTAGTGGTGGCAGGAGTGAGACACAGAGGGCTCGTGTGGATCTACGTAGTGTAGCGGCTCCAGTTAGGGTTTTTTGGGTTAGCGATATTAGTCATTTTTCCATAGATTTATTCATACGTTTTGTAGATGGCACGGTTGACATGACCTATATTTTTTGTATGCACACACTTGTACAAGTTTATTGATGATATACGTTGACATTTGTTTGTCTATTTTATAGGAGGGATGATGTTACTATACTTAGACATGTATGCTTTGCATGTACATATTTGGAGATACTTCTTGATGATATACATTGGCCTTTGTTGGTTTCATATTTGGATTTGTTTATTGTTGAGTAGTTAATTTTTTGTTGGCAAGCTAATAAGTATATATTTGAATTTGTTTATTGTTGAGTAGTATCTTTTGTTGGCAAGCTAACAAGTATATATTTGAATTTGGCAAGCTAACAAGTATACAACCTCTTTTGTTGGCACTAAGATAATGGCATTAGATACTTGGGGTGAGACATCACAAAATCTCTCTCTTGAATTGAAGTTTCTACTTGTCCTATTTTCATGTTATGCTCTAATGTTAATAACTTTCTGGTAACAAGTTTATGGTTTCTATGTTTTTTTACTGAGGTACCAAATTCAATGCTATGCGTCAACTTGTCGTCAAGTACCAAGATCTATTGTACCGAGTATAAAAGTACGTGGTTCCATAAGAGTACCTGCTTTTACGATACCAATTTTGAAGTACCTATTTCGTTGGTACCAGGCGAATGAAGTTGGATATTTGGGTCAAGATCTCACAAAATCCCTCTCTTGGGTTGAAGTTTCTACTCATCTTATTTCCATGTTGTTCTCTAACGTTAACAACTTTTTGGTTTTCCGTGTTGATGTGAACAATTTCGTGGTTTTCATGTTTTCATTGAGGTACCAAATTCAACACTATACGTTAACTCGTAGGACCAAGATCTATTCTACCGAGTATCAAAGTATATGGTTCCATAAGAGTACTTGGTTTTACAGTTTCAAGTTTCGAAGTACCTCTTTCATTGGCACCAAGCTAATGAAGTTAGAAATATGGGTCGAGACCTCGCAAAATCCCTCTCTTGCATATAAGTTTCTACTCATCTTATTTCCATGTTATACTCTAACATTAATAACTTTCTGGTTTTCCATGTTAGGCTCTAACATCAACAAATTTGTGATTTCCATGCTTTTCACCTAGGTACCAAATTCAACACTATGCGTCAACTCGTTCACAAGTACGAAGATCTATTCTACCAAATATCAAAGTATGTGGTTTTATAAGAGTACATGGTTTTTAAGTATCAAGTTCTGAAGTACTTGTTTATTTGGTTCCAAGCTCATGAAGTTAGACATTTAGGGTCGAGACCTGCCAAAATTTCTCTCATGGGTTGAAGTCCCTATTTGTTTTGTTTCCATGTTAGGCTCTAGTATTGACAAGTTGGTAGTTTCCATGTTATTCACCGAGGTACTAAATTTAGCGCTACATGTCAACTCGTTCCCAAGTACCAAGGTCAAATGCGTGAAGTTCAAAAGTTCATGGCTTTATAAGAGTACGAATATTTGTATCATTGATAATGTAACTAATTATACCCAGTTATAAGTAATGGCCCAGATCAAAAAGCCGAGATTGATTGGGACTTCAGCCTCGATGTACATGCTAGGTGTAGTTTTTAGATTGGTTGCTTATGTGTAACAAGAAAATAGCCTATCAACAACTTCACAATCCTAGTTGTTGGGGAGCTGACAGTCCTAGCCTAAAATTGACATGTTACTCTTTTCGTATAATATCACACCTGAGTATTGGTACACATGGTACTATGGGTGTTGGTTTTTCCAACATGACTTCTTTACTTATAAAAGACATTATATTCATAATTCTAGATGTGGATTTGGTAGTGGAAGAGATCCCTTCCTTCTATGAGAGGTATTCTATTTTTAATTTTGAAAATTGGGTTCTATGATTGCACAACTACAGGCACATCATGATCATTGCAAGCTCATCTAGGTGGGAGTTGGGCTAATCTTCCAATAGAAACACTTCCCTCCAATCTTTAAGGGCTTGTGGTTGGATGTCATTTGGATACTATGCCATAGCTCTAGTCCATAAAACCTTACTCTAGAGTCAATACCTTTGCTTCTAGGAAAAGCATGACTTTGAATAGTCTCATTTAACAATGGTTCGGGCATTTATCAAAGTATTTCTTAGAAAAGTAAAACCCTTTCAAGCTAATTCAAGACTTCATGGTAATTCTCCTTTCTCTCTCTATGTAGATGTATGTGTATTAAGACTTATGATCATTAAAACAAGTACAAAAAATTATTTTTCATCTAATTCAATGATAGTATTCTTAAAATTATCAATAAAATAAGTTTAAAAAATCAATTATCATAAAAGATAGAGATAGATGTTTACCATAATGCATCCCTGAAAATTTTGGAGCGAATCACTTATGCATAAACTAGACCAAAGTACACAATGTCTAGAGTGACCGCAAGGAAACGATTTATGTCGAAAAATAGAGAGAGAGAGATGGAGAGAGAGAGAGAGAGAGAGAGGGAAAGACAACCAAGAGTGCACACGACAGAGAGAGAGAGAGAGAGAGAGAGAGAGAGAGAGAGAGATTGTGTGTGTGTGTGTGTATGCAAGGGGGAGAGAGGGAGAGATGCACCAGATCAAATCTAAAGAGAGAGAGAGAGAGAGTGTGTGTGTGTGTTTGAGAGGGCGCATAGCAAATGGCAAGAAACAAAGAGAAACATCGAGGAAAGGAGCGTTCGGGTTTGTTCACAGGATGGCCTCGTTTAAGCAAGGATAGGAACTTGTCGCTTAAGTGACGGTCAAAATTTTCCCAACCTTTTACCGCTTATGCGATGCAAAAACGACGCATTTTTGTTTCTTATAGCCTCAAATTTGTCATCACAAAAAGGATGTACATTTGCGAGGCTATTTGCAATGTGCTTGTGTATCGCCTATGTGATGATGATTCCTTGCTTTTTGCCTCACTATAGGGAGTTCATTGTAATAGTACTAACCCATATGCACTACACCAATCCATTAAGTTGCAAGATTGAGTCTTTGTAACCTGATCATTTAATAATACATCACAGCCACTTGAAACCTCGTGGGTTTCAAATTGTGCCATATGCCAATCTAGATCCTTCTTTTCACCATAAAACTTGGTCTACTTAACTGTAGGGTTACACTGAGCCATGATGGAAGGGATTGGTTTCTTAGGTGGTTTTTGGTGCAATAGATTAAATTGTAACTACCTCCTTAAATTAACAATCTGATTAAGAATGAAACCCCCTAAAATAAGTTGTTGTAGGTACAATACATTAGGAGGTGTTCTCATGAAATAATTCACATAGAGACCCAAACTTGAAGCCTATCTTGATGCACATGCATTCTGAGCTTGCACCTTAGATTGTTGATGACAATTTCTTCTTCTTATCAAATATCCTTAAGTGCGTTGCAACTATTCCCATCTACAACCCACCTAAGCATGGACTCGTCTTGCTTTGAAGCATGTGAGAATGATATTTGTGATGAAAGAAAACCACTTTATCTTGTAGACTAGGCATAAACCTTTACAGGTGCTACAACTGCCATAATTGCCACCACTACCCAACCACAACAAGGTGTTGCATGAAAATCCATCACTATATCATGATTGAATTGATATCTTCCACGATTGTTTAGTAAAAATAGAATGAGACAATATCACCAAGTGTTTTTGACCCTAATATATAAATAGAACTAGCACACACATATCCTGAAAGATAATCCAACATAGGAAACATCGAAACATCACAAATGATAGAACCTACACAAAAAATAGAACAAAATCATTAGTTAAAATAGCAAAATAACAAGAACATTGTTCAAAATAGATCAATAACTTCCTTCATCATCAGATTGATACATAACGAGATATTGCCAGAATAATTGCTATTATACATATATTAACAAATATCCACTTCACCTATCTAAAGTGCATTCGCACTAGAAAGAACTAACTTATAGGTCATAAGTGTCTAGCCTAACAAAACCAGTAAAATCAATAGGAGGTCGTATGGTTGGACCATCTAGTGGCATACCTTGATAATACTATTACTTCTACACTACATTTGGAATCTATGAGTGCTATTTAGGTTGCTAAGAATCCAATTTTCCATGATGCGAAGACAAAGCACATTCAGATTTGGTACCATTTCATGAGGGAACTGGTAGAGGACAAGTCTATTGAGCATGTCAAGATCTTGACTAACAATAATCCTAGAGATTTGCTCATTAAAGTCTCTTAGTGGGATGTTTTATCTTCCTTAGGAAGGTGATGGACATAGGATGAGATGACTACTCTTCCTCATCTAGTTTTACTTTACATAAATTTATATTTGGTTGCTTTTTTCTTGTTCTCTCCTCATTAGAGACACATTCACATTTAAGTCAAAGGTTGTTGGGGTTAAAGGCACATGTGCCTATGCAATTCTCTATTTACTTTACACACCATGACCGCACACTTGTAGACTGCAAGTGGCAAGTGCCCATCACTATTACTTTATTCTTCATTCTTTCAGTGACTACCGAATAAGGGAAGGCTGGTCACACATTGTGATTGTTAGAGTTCTCACATCATGTTCCTCTCTCTCTCTCTCTTACTCTGTTACTCCATAGCTCAATCTATATTGCTTCTACTTCTTTGTACTTCTACTCGGGCTTGTCCCTTTAGTTTAAGGAACTTGGGGAAGATACTTAAAGATGAAGTCTAGAGAAGCATAGCCACGTTGACCAAAACAGAGCTATTCCATTCTAAAAAGCAATCAGAGGGCTTGAAAAGCCTTCATCTACTCTTGAAAAAAAGCTTAAGTAGATCCACTATTTTTCCCCTATCCAGTAAGGTATGGTTCAGAGTATTAAGAGAAACAGCATGGTAGGTACACTACAAGATATAGGCCTTATGCCAAGGTTAAAAGCGACGAAAATGTTCATAAAGAAAATTTTCCCCGTCATCAGAAAAATCCTCGTTATTGGTGATGCCATAGGACAGTCGGTATCAATGTCGTTATTTACGTTGGTATCAACGTCGCATGATACCGACGCAAATAGCGACGTTGATAACGATGCTTGGCGATGCATTTTGTGATGCTAATAGCGACGCATGTAGTAAATTTGCGATGCTAATAGCGACGGTAACAGAAAAAAAAAAATTTGTGGTAGGAGAGCAGCTATTTGGGCCATACAAAATAGTTTCAGTAATGTGTACAATGCTCGTGTAAATAAAGGAAAAGTGTACTTAAATCATAACACTGATACATGAAATAAATTCATGATCGCATAATGAAAGCAACTGGTACAATCATGGCAATATACTACTACTACATAGAAAATGTCTACACAGATCACGTGACCAAAAAAGAAGGGTATGTGACCTCCAAGGATCCAAGGGTGAGCTATAGATCATCGCCATCCGAAACCTTGTCCCGCCGCAAAGGAGCATTGAATGGACTCTGCAAAAAAAGAAACAACTACACATCAGTCCACCATACAATAGTGCATTCTAATTAAACATCATAACTATGGACAAGAAAGATGAGTGACTTATAGGGCCGCCCTGTCCATGCAATCGGTTGATCAATGCACTAATACCGTGCATCTCTTCATATCGAGTCTCAAGGCCGGTGGGATCGCGATTTGTAATGGAGTACTGCAAAGAAAACAAAATACATTTGTTAGAAACATGATTGTCAGTACAAAGGATATTGCAAAAAAATAAGCAAGCAAAACAAAAGAAAAACATACAAAAGTCCTCCAGATATGTCATGTGGTCGCTACTCCCAAGATTATGGACCACTCTGGCCTCTAGTCATGCCCTCGCCGCCTCGCACTGTTGTCTCCAATGTCTTGGAGAATCTGTAGCCTCCTCCCTGAGTCGGCGCTAGTTGTCTGCATCTAGCTACTTGGCCTTTGAAGCCCCACTCTTGAGTGCCTTGCGTGCGTTTGATCATCTATGTGGCATGTATGCACGCATGCATTCCATCATCCAGCCCGTAGAAAACCTCTATGTTGTGGCTCGTACCGGAAACTCCTCATGCAAGGATGCTACTATGTAGTCCTTGCTCCCCTCCGGTATGTTCTTCCAATGATCCAAGACATTGTGCCGGAAAACTTGTTGGCAAAACTCTCTCATGAGAGCCATCACCCTCCTCCCCTCATCATTCATGATGATGGCTCTTGACCTATAATCTACAAGGTAGGCATACCCCTCTAGGGTATGCCTAAGATGGGTCCTCTCCCACCTGCGACCACGCTCCTGGGCATATCCAGGAGACCCCTGTACATCTGATGTACCTACCGAGGTAGTATCTCTCAAAGTAGCACCCATAGGGGTGCCACCTGTGGACGGCTGAGTAAAAGCCGGAGTGAGTGGAGTAGACGTCCCCACATGTGTGACAAATCCTAGAGGTGACGCAACTCCAGCAGAACGACGAGATAGAGACACTGCGTCCGTATCTCCACAACAACCACCTGAGCCACACTCTCTCGAAATGCCATGAGAGTGAGGAGTAGCACCTATATCCCGAGTCGACCGCCAGCTCACTGCATCCGGATCTCTACAGCATCCCCCTAAACCACTCCCTCCATCTGGCCCAAATCTTGAGCATCGATCTCGTTTGCTAGAAACTGAAGCATCAGAGTGCACCGAAGTAGATTTAATAGAGCGGCCTAATGGTGTCCGAGATAGCTCTTGGTCCACCATATCTCTGAATCTTGCCATCTGATCTGGAGACACGCGTGAAGTTCAAAAGTTCATGGCTTTATAAGAGTACGAATCTTTGTATCATTGATAATATAACAAATTATACCCAGTTATAGGTAATGTCCCAGATCAGAAAGCTGGGATTGATTGGGACTTCAGCCTCGATGTACATGCTAGGTGTAGTTTTTAGATTGGTTGCTTATGTGTAACAAGAAAATAGCCTATCAACAACTTCACAATCCTAGTTGTTGGTGAGTTGACAGCCCTAGCCTAAAATTGACATGTTGCTCTCTTTGTATATTATCACACTTGAGTATTGTTACACATGATGTTGTTGGTGTTGGTCTTTCCAACATGACTTCTTTACTTAGAATATATTCATAATTCTAGATGTGGATTTGGTAGTGGAAGAGATCCCTTTCTTCTATGAGAGGCATTCTATTTTTTATTTTGAAAATTGGGTTCTATGATTGCACAAGTACGGGCACATCATGATCATTGGAAAGCTTATCTAGGTGGGAGTTGGGCTAATCTTCCAATAGAAACACTTCCCTCCAGTCTTTAAGGGCTTGTGATTGGATGTCATTTGGATTACTATGCCATCGCTCTAGTCCACAAAACCTTACTCTAGAGTCAATACCTTTGCTTCTATGCAAAGCATGACTTCGAATAGTCTCATTTAACAATGGTTTGGACATTTATCAAAGTATTTCTTAGAAAAGTAAAATCCTTTCAAGCTAATTCAAGACTTCATGGTAAGTCTCCTTTCTCTCTCTATCTACATGTATATGTATTAAGACTTATGATCATTAAAACAAGTACAACAAATTATTTTTCATCTAATTCAATGATAGTATTCCTAAAATTATCAATAAAATAAGTACAAAAACTCATTTATCATCCCATTTAATGGTTCTATTTTCAAAATTATCAACAAGATAGAGATAGATGTTAACCATAATCCATCCCTAGAAATTTTGGAGAGAATCACCTATGCATAGACCAGACCAAAGTATGTCTTCACGTGTATGTCTCCAGATTAGATGGCAAAATTCACAGATATGGCAAACAAGGACACCGTCAGGCCGCTCTATTAGATCTATTTCGGCGCACTCTATTGCTTCAATTTCTAGCAAACGAGGTTGACGCTCTAGACTTGGGCCAGACGGAGGGAGTGGTTTAGGGGGATGCTGGAGAGATCTGGATATATAGCTAGCCCGTGGTCGGCTCAGGATACAGGCGCTACTCCTCACTCTCGTGGCGGTTCGAGAGAGCGTGGCTCACGTGGTTGGTGTGGAGGTACGGACGCGGTGTCTCCATCTCGTCCTTCTGCTGGAGTTGCGTCACCTCTGAGATTTGTCACACCTGTGGTGGGGACGTCTACTCCACTCACTTTGGCTTTTGCTCAATCGTCCGCAGGTGGCACCCCTATGGGTGCTACTCCGATAGATACTACCCCGGTAGGTACATCAGATGTATAGGGGTCTCCTGGATATGCCCAAAAGCGTGGTTGCAAGTGGGAGAGGACCCATCTTAGGCATACCCGAGAGGGGTATGCCTACCTTGTAGATGATAGGTCAGGAGCCATCATCATGAATGATGAGGGGAGGAGGGTGATGGCTTGCATGAGAGAGTTGTGCCAACAAGTTTTTCGGCACAACGTCTTGGATCATTGGAAGAACATACCGGAGGGGAGCAAGGACTACATGGTATCATCCTTCCATGAGGAGTTTTCGGTATGAGCCACAGCAGATAGGTTTTCTACAGGATGGATGATGGAATGCATGCGTGCATACATGTCACACAGACGATCGGACGCACACAAGGCACTCAAGAGTGGGGCTTCAAAGCCCGAGTGGCTAGACGAGGACAACTAGCACGGACTCAAGAAGGAGGCTACAGATTCTCCAGGACGTTGGAGACAGCAGTGCGAGGCAGCGAGGGCATGACTAGAGACCGGAGTGGTCCATCATCTTGGGAGTGGCAACCATAGGACATATCTGGAGGACTTTGTATGTTTTTCTTTTGTTTTGCTTGCTTATTTTTTTGCAATATCCTTTGTACTGACAATCGTGTTTCTAACAGTTATATTTTGTTTTCTTTGCAACACTCCATTACAAATCGCAATCCCACCGGCCTTGAGACTCGACATGCAGAGAGGCACGGTCTCACTGCATTGATTGACCGATTGTATGGACACAGTAGCCCTGTAAGTCACTCATCTTTATTGTCTGTAGTTACCATGTTTAATTAGAATGCATTATTGTATGGTGGACTGATGTGTAGTTGTTTCTTTTTTTGCAGAGTCCTTTCGATGCTCCTTTGCGGCGGGACGAGGTTTCGGATGGCGATGATCTACAGCTCGCCCTTGGTTCCTTGGAGCTCACATACCCTTCTTTTTTAGTCACGTGATCTTTGTAGACATTTTCTATATAGTAGTAATATCTTGCCATGATTGTACCGATCGCTTTCATTATGCGATCATGTATTTATTTCATGTATCAGTATTAATGATTTAAGTACACTTTGCCTTTATTTACACGAGCATTGTACACATTACTGAAACTATTTTGTATGGCCCAAATAAAGCACATAGTGCTATATGTGGCAGGGCAGCTTGCTGCCATGCCACAATTTTTTTTTCTCCTGTTACCATCGCTATTAGCATCGCAAATTTACTACACGCATTGCTATTAGCGTCGCAAAATGTGTTGCAAAAGCGTTGTTATCAATGTCGCTATTCGCGTCAATATCAGCATCGCATTTGCGACTCTGATACCGATGCAAATAGCGATGCTAATAAGGACGTTGATAACGACTATTCTATGGCATCGCCAATAACGACACTTTTTGGGACGACGGGGGTAAATTTCTTTATGAAAATTTTCGTCGCTTTTTACGTCGTTATAAGGCCTATATCTTGTAGCGCTTGATATGTCCATGTGCATAAATTGATTTGCTTTTGTGTTCATCTCT